>NC_091316.1:35876670-35971670 GCF_038502225.1 Cherax quadricarinatus | reverse complement strand
AGTGTATATTATCATGTATCTTTCTCTACTGCATTCCAGGGAATACAAATCAAGGGACTTCAACCATTCTCAGTAATTTAGGAGCTTTATCGTACTTATGTGCCGTGATAGTTCACGACACGTTTAAGCACAATAAAGTCATTAGTGTACAGCAATATTCCAGCCTAAAGAGAACAAGCAGTTTGACGAGAATCATCATGGGCTTGGCATCCCTAGTTTTGAAGGTTCTCATTATCCATCCTATCATTTTCCTAGCGTATGTGGTAGATACAGTGTTGTCGTCTATGAAAGTGAGATCCTCTGACATTATCACTCCCAGGTCCTTCACACTGATTTTTCACTCTATTGCGTAGTTGGATTTTTTTTTAACTCCGGTACAGTTTTAATTTCTTCGAGTTTTCCATGTTGATTTCTGTGGCCTATTTAAAGATTTGGGTGATATCCGCTTGGAGACTTGCTGTGTCTTCGATGGAGGACACTGTCATACAAATTCGGGTGTCATCCGCAAAGGAAAACACGGTGCTGTGGTTTACAGCTCTGTCTATTTCAGATATAAGGATGAGGAACAGGATGGAAGCGGGTATTGTTCTTTGTCTGACAGAGGTTTTCCCAGTAGCCGCCTCTGACTATACTCTGTTTACTATTATTCTTGGTGTTCTATTTGTCAGGACGTTATAGATCCTTCTTCCAACTTTTCCTGTTATTCCTTTATCATGCATTTTGTGTGCTTAAACACCATGGTCGCACTTGTGGAATTCTTTTGCAAAGTCTGTGTATACTACAACTGCATTTCGTTTGTCCTCCAGAGCATCCAAGACCATGTCATAGTGGTCTAGTAGTTGAGATAGGCAGGAGCGACCTGCTCTAAACCCATGCTGCTCTGGATTGTGCAAGTGATGGGTATTTAAGTTTGTGGCGATCTTGCTTCTTAGAACCCTTTCAAAGATTTTTATGATATGGGAAGTTAGTGTTATCAGTCTGTAATTCTTTGCAATTACTTTACTGTCACTTTTGTAGAGTAGGGTTATGTCTTTTCTTTTTAGTGACTTGTATTACCCATGTGTCCATGCTCCCTCTTCATAGAATTCTTCAAGCACGTGAAAAAGGCTTCTTGCAGTACTTGATGAACAAGGAGTTCCACGAGTCTGGGCCTGAGGCAGAATGCATGGTCATGCCATTTATTGCTTTTTAAAAGTCTTGCGGTGTTGGATAATACCAGAAATTTTTGAATTAACCAAATTTTGAGTCTCAGTCCTTAAAAAAAATAATTTAGATTATAATTATCGACCCTTAGTCTGATTTACGACTCACTGAGCGTTGAGTTATATTGGGACTCCAGTATCTCACTTATTTTGTTGCTGTCATCTGTGTAAGTCCCATCTCGTCTAAGTTGGGGTCCAATACTGGTTGTTGCTTTTGCTCTAGATTTGGCATAAGAAAACAAGTATTTTGCGTTACTTTCAATTTCCCTTCAAGGGAGGGTCCTTGATACTGGTGAGGGGCTCTTGATCTAGGGAATTGAATCTGTGCTCCAGTTTCCTGAATTAACTCTGAATACCTTCCATCCTCCCACATGCACTGTATAATTCTTTCAATTTCATTAATGATTTAAAGTTCTTTCTGTGTTTCTTGTCTCCTGTAGGAACCTCGGCTTATGAGTGCCCCACCATACAAGTCTTTTCAGGATACCAGCAGTCGCTCGGTCGATTTTTGTTTCTGGATACGAGCAAAAATTCAGGAAGCTGGCTTCCCCTTAAACATCTTTTTTTTTGACCTGATCTTACAAAAATGAAAGTGAATATGTAACTGTAGTTCATTGTCGTGATGTAATATGTTATTTCTACTGCTTAATGAGACTATAACTGCAATAGAAATAATAGTATTTCTTACCTTAAATTGTGGGTGGTGATGTTTGTGGATGATTGTGAAGAGAGTGGAGAGTGATGTTGTGGTCCTACTGGGCTGAGGTGGATGGTAGAGGTTCAGGTACTGAAGTCGATGGTTGTACTGGAGTGTGCATAAATTCTGAAATGGATTTCTGTTCTATTTTACCCTGCAGTACATTATACAACTCACCGTAAGGCATCATCTGCTCTAGACACCGTTCCAGGGTCCTCTTCAAATCAGTAAGTCAGTCAGTCAAGTCAGTAAGTTATTCAGTCAAGTCAGTAGGTCAGATATGGCAATTAAAAGTTCAAAACACAATTCACAAACACTGCTAGCTTGTAGGAGAGAAGTGGACCTGAACATGTATTCACGAAAACTGGGATGGTGATGTCGGGGGTGTCAGGGGAAAGGCAGGGGATGGCTGGAGGTCTTCCCCTCTGATCCACAACAAGGTGGCTGCTTGAGGTAGGGAATGGCCGCCACCACTTGTCACATAATGATATAGTATTTTATTCCTTCTAGAGTATATATCAGGATTCTATGTTATTTATATTGTTTAATATGTCATTTTAGATGAATTGTAATAAATAAATAAGCAATAGAATTTATATTAGCGTCATATTAAAGTATTTGCCCTGCCTCCTGAGAGCAGGAATTCCACTGGAATGGATTAATGGCATTTCAATTAATTTAAATGAGGAAAATTGACTCAGCATACGAGCAGATCGGGATACGAGCATGGTCACGGAATGGATTAAACTCGTAAGGCGAGGTTCCACTGTATTTGCTGTTTGCCCAGTGCCTCCTTTCGTATTTCAGATATACTGGCCCCCTGCAGCAGCTCTGTGATACTTCACCTTCGTCTGCATAGAGAGTATCTTCCTTTCTAGTTTACATCTCTTGTTTTTTTCTTAAAGGAATGTCCCTTGAGCATACCTCAAGTGCCACAAAATTATTTCTTTCTAGGCAAAGGTTCGGATCTGTGGTGTTTAGTATATTTTCTCAGCTTGTTTCATTTAGGACATGGTTGATTTGATCCCCCCTGTATGTTTTCTGTTGTTGAAGTTGAATTTAGTGAAGGCATCCTCTAACTGATCACCTTAGAAGCCCTGTGCATATGTGTCTGTATTTCTGTATTTCCCCAACTACAAGTACTCTCACACTTGATTCAAAACTCCGCACACACTCACTCAGTATATCCCTAAACCTCTCTCTCTCTTCTACACTTCTCTCTTCTCCAGGTGCATATACGCTTAGTATAACTAACTTTTCACATCCAACCTTTATTTTACTCCACATAACCCTTGAACTAATACATTTATACTCCCTCTTTTCCTGCCATAGCTTATCCTTCTACATTATTGCTACTCCTTCTTTAGCTCTAACTCTTTTTGAAACCCCTGACCTAATCCCATTTACTTCTCTCCACTGAAACTCTCCCACCCCCTTCAGCTTTGTTTCACTTAGAGCCAGGACACCCAGCTTCTTCTCTTTCTTATCGTTTGCACAACATCCACGCACATTCAGACCTCCCACTTTGACAATTTTCTTCTTCATCTTTTTAGTAATCTGTACATTAAAAGAGGTTACTATCCCATTGTTCCCGGCATTTTAGTTGCTGTCTACCACCATATTATATATATATATATATATATATATATATATATATATATATATATATATATATATATATATATATATATATATATATATATATATAATATAGGGAGGTACCACCTCTAGAACTGTTCTGGGGACCCTCATCCCCAGAGAAAAGAATAAACTTGCTTCATGGAAAACTCAAGGTTCTCCCGGAAGCTGTTTGAGAATTTTCTCCTATCACCCCCTCTATTTCAAGTATGTTTTATTTAAAGACAAAATACATTGACCAAACATTCACAAAAAATACAACAGAAAATAAAACAACATAGGTAACTCAGAGCTACATCTCGAATACTTCGTGCAGCTCCCCGGCGGTGGGCCGCGTGCCCAGAATGCTGCAGGATTTCCTCTCTGGATCGCAACACTGAGTCTCTGAAAGAGGAAGCTGGTCGCCCTGTGGTCCTTGGTTTCTATGATGAGCTTTTCACCCAGCTCTTTGAGGAACTTTAGAGCACACTTGCCCCATGCTCCAAGGGTCTCCGACCCTATTGGAATGAAGTTATAGCAAAGGAGAAGGTCTTCATATTTTCGGATCTTCTGGGTCTCCCTGTGGCTGGCAGCTCCACCCCCTTCCACTATGGAGTATGGCAAGTAGGTGTCTGCCAATGTGACGGCACAGGTGTAGTCCCAGGCAATCTGCTTTCCATCCTTCCAGGGTAGCATAGTGGTTCCATCAAGACGCTTTTGACTTCCATCAGACCTCTGTACTTGGGGTTCCCGTTGAGCTGGACAACGGGCTGTGGCGAGGCTTCTCTTTATGATGTCATTGACCTCCTCATGTCTGGCATACTTCCCTTCTGCTGTGTGACACACAAGACCATGAAGTCCGAATTGATCAGCTGTCGCCCTGCCGCAAATACACCTATGTTCGGTGAAGATGGGGACGGCTAGGCGAAGAGCAACACCAATCCGAATGACCTGTGGGTCGAGACGGGTGCCCAGGGAGGAATTGGGAACATCTAACAGGAAATCTCCTGAGTGTGGTGCCTTCACTGCCAGGAGACGAGCTTTGTCCTTTCCTGAAGCATTGGAGAGCATTGTGTTGGTGATTTTTTCCATGATCGGTTTGTCCCAGTGGGACTGTTTGTGCTCTTTGGGAGGAGCTGGTCTACTGGAGGAGTCTGCAAGAGTGTCCCACTGCATTGCTGCTTCAGTAAACCTGGGGTCTTGAGCTCCTACCACGTCTCTCAAGCGTTCGGGAACTATCTTCTTGACTAATGCACTGGAAGCCAAACACGAAGACAGAAAAGCAGGTAAAGCAACATGCATTGCTTTGCGCACCCCTATACCTCCCAGTCGCACTGGGAAGGTTGCCTGATCCCATTGCTCATCCTTTAGTGACAGGTTCAGTGCCTTCTTAAAAGTTGACCTCAGGTGTGCGTCATATTCATCGAGTGTTGGGTTGTCAAAAGAGGGTGCACACCTCAGGAAGTAAGTGAGTCTTGACATAATAACACACCTTGTGAGGAGATACAGAGCATCATGGGCATCAAGATTGCTTATTCTCTCCTCCATTCTCATCAGGTCATTCAATTTGTCCTTGAGGACAATGTCGATGGCCTGGTGACCCAGCGGTGCTCCGAAGAGGGTACTGTTGGATTGAGTGGTAGTAGACTTCCAGGAGGATTCTTCGCACAGCATTGATTATTTCCTGGTTCGCTGTGATGATTTCAGCCTTGGAGGGATTAAGGATGAGTCCCAAGTCTTCTCCCTGTGTTTTCACCAGTTGTAGGTCCTGTAAAAGGGACTCTTCAGTACCTGCCAAAGTGTCATCAATCCAGATACCAGATGTTGAGCTCGCAGCGTAGGCTGGAAGTTAGTTCTCTTACTGCCAAGTAGAAGAGAAGTGGAGCGAGTGGGTCACCCTGCTGCACACCCTCTGATGAAAGAATTTCATATTCTCCAAACAAAAGAATTGAGTTTTCTGTAGACGGCTGAAATGAAGGGAAAAAGGCCGGGGAACCAATCCCAAACGGCCGGCAAGACAACATCTCTCTTCACCATATTAAAGGCATTTCTAAAATCAAGTTTGACTATGGCCTTGTGTTCTGGTAGGTCCCTGATGTAGGCCCTTGCTGCATGAGCTGTGGCTTCCCAGTTGGTGTGGCTAGAGTAAACTGGCAGCTTCTAGGCGAATGTTTCTTACTGTTGCTTTGGCAATTAGATGGCGAAGAGTGTTACCAACAGCAATGGGTCTGATTCCCCCATCCTTCTTCTTCAAAGCACATAGTGAGGCTCCAAAAAAATAAAGGTTTAATTTCTTCTGGGATTCGCCCAGCCAGGCAGTTGTTGACAAAAGTTATTAACTCGGTGAGAAGAATTTATGCAGATGCACCGAGTACTGGATTTACCATCTCTTTGAGGTGCTGTAGTTGAATTCTAGTGTAACCTCCTGTATATCCTGCTGAAAATGACACTGTTGCCTTATAGACTTCTGATTCTAATAAAATTAATTGTTCAGTGATGAGGTCTTAGTGTTGTTGTTGACGACTATGGTGTCCCTTGTTGGGTGGTTGTCTCTTAGTGCTTGGGCTGTGGTTTCATCTTTGGGTTATCTTCGATTTTTTTGCGCAAATTAGATCGTGCAACACATATTTCCGCCTGAAGAGACAGAACAATGGTCCCATTGCCTTAACCACGAGGTGTTGCTCGTGATCCAAGGACACTCGTGGTAGTGGTAAGCTTGAGACTAATTTTAACCACCTCCGATTTGAATACCATCCTCCTCAAGCAGTTTATATAGTAATGAAACCACGGGAGTAATGAGGAGGGAGAATGTGTCGCAGGATTTAATCTCACCTGGCTGCAGTTTGGTAAATGTTTCAATACACATGTTTGGTGGTTTCATTACTATATAAACTGCATGCAGAGGCTGGTATGCAAACGGAAGGTGGTTGAAATTAGCCTTGAGTTTACCACTGCCATGAATGGCCTCAGATCACGAGCAACACCTAGCACTGCTTTGGTCGGAGAAGTGGCAGATGCAGTTTAATATAGACAAATGCAAATTTCTAAATGTTGGACAGGACAATAAAAATGCCACTTATAAACTGAATAGTGGAGATCTTAATACTACTGAATGCAAAAAGGATTTAGGAGTACCGGTTATCAGTAATCTGAAACCAAGACAACAGCGCCTAAGTGCTCGCAATAAAGCTAACAGAATCCTTGGCTTCATTTCATGAAGTATAAATAATAGAAGTCCTTTACGTTTGTCTATATTAAACTGCATCTACCACTTCTCCGACCATTGCATCAGTCTATTCAAATCATCCTGGAGTGCTCTAGTGTGCTCATTAGAATGAATTGACCGTCCTATTTTGGTGTCATCAGAAAATTTGCTTATGCCGCTATTTATTCCCTCACCTATGTCGTTTATGTAAATTGTAAACAACAACGGGCCCAACACTGACCCCTGTGAAACACCGCTTGTGACGTGCCCCCATTCTGATTTCTCCCCATTTATGCAAACTCTCTGTTGTCTATTTGTCAGCCATGCCTCTACCCAGGAAAAAGTTTCTCCTCCTATTCCGTGTGCCTTAAGTTTCCTCAATAGCTTCTGGTGTGGAATTCTATCAAAAGCCTTACTGAAGTCCACATACACAATATCATATTCATTACCATGATCTACCTCCTCAAACACCATAGTGAAAAAAGTCCCTTTGTAAAACCGTGTTGAAATTCACTAATCATTTTATGCCTATCAAGATGGCTAAGAATCGCTTCGGCCATATATTTTCCCACTATGGAGATAAGGCTTACTGGTCTATAGTTCGAAGCTAAGGACCTGTCCCCTGCCTTGTAAATAGGTATTACATTTGCCATTTTCCACTTATCAGGCACTAGGCCAGTTTGTAGTGATATGTTAAAAAGATTAGCCAAATGTATGCTAAGTTCCTCTTTACATTCATTTAACACCCTTGCAAACAGTTCATCAGGCCATGGGGATTTCTTAGGTTTTAGTTTCTCTATTTGCCTGAGGACCATGTCACTAGTTACCGCAATCGTACATAGTTTATTATCATCCTGTTCTACAAAATCTATTATTTCAGGAATATCGCTAGTATTTTCCTGGGTGAAAACTGAGAGGAAGTAGGTATTTAGATTTTCACACATATCCTTATCACTGTCAGTGATCTGACCAGAGTTACTTTTAAGTGGGCCAATCTTGTCCCTAATCTTACTTCTGTATACCTGAAAGAACCCTTTTGGGTTAGTCTTTGAATCCCTTGCGACCTTAGCCTCATAATCCTTTTTTGCTTTTCTTATTCCTTTTTTTATTTCTCTCTTTAATTGAATATATTGATTTCTTAACTGCCCATCCCCTCCTTTGATACGCCTATATATTCCTCTCTTTTGACCAATGAGATGTTTTAATCTATTGTTCATCCATTTGGGATCATTTTTGTTAGATCTAATTTCCCTACTCGGAACAAAAGTTGTCTGGGCAGCTAGAACTATGCTCTGAAAAATGTCATATTGGCAACCAAGATCACCTACCTGACCCATAGTCAGGACATCCCAATTTAGCCCACCCAGGTAATTTTTCAGTCCCATGAAGTCGGCCAAGCGAAAATCTGGGACAGAGATTTGATTGCAGTTATCTGGGTAATTCCATGATACATTAAAACTAAGTGATTTGTGATCACTTTCCCCAAGCTCATCATTAACCTCAAGATAATTAATTAGTGAATCTTTGTTGGCAAGAATCAAGTCAAGCAGATTGTTTCCTATAGTTGGTTCTGTCACAACTTGTTCTAAAAAGCAATCCTAAACCCTATCAAGAAAGTCACTAGACTCAAGATTTCCTGTCATATTGTTCCAATCAATTTGTCTAAAGTTAAAATCTCCCATTATCACAACATTTTCATATCTAGATGCCTTATGAATCTCGTCCCATAACAGCTTACTGCCCTCCCTATCAAGGTTTGGGGGCCTATAAATCACACCCAAACTTAATTTGTCATGTCCCTCGAGAAACTGTAGCCAAACAGATTCTGTGTTCGATGTTTCTAATCTTATATCATGTCTAAGACAACAATTTAAATTTTCTCTCACATACATGACCACAACACCACCCTTCCTGTTTACTCTACCAGTGTGGAATAGTTTATAACCCTGTATGGTGCATTCAGAAGGCATTTCTCTATCTTTCAGGTTGAACCAGGTCTCTGTTACACCAATAATATCTATATTACCTACACTTGCAAGTAATCTTAGCTCATCTATCTTATTTCTTAGACTCCTACTATTTGTATACTAAACTTTAAGGGAGCTAGTCACTCGTTGCCCTCTACTATCCATCTTTGTTTGTTGATCAATTGATTTGCCATTACTAGCAACTTCATTTTGAATATTGTCTTTTAAACATATCCCTGAGGTAGTGTCCCTAGTGTCTCAGAAGACAAAGTTTAGCACCCTGGCTTCCCTAGTGTCTCAGAAGACGAAGTTTAGCACCGTGGCTTCCCTAGCGTCTTAGAAGACAAAGTTTAGCACCGTGGCTTCCCTAGCGTCTCAGAAGATATAGTTTAGTACTCTGGCTTCCCTAGCGTCTCAGAAGACAAAGTTTAGCACCCTGGCTTCCCTAGCGTCTTTGAAGACAAAGTTTAGCACCGTGGCTTCCCTTGCGTCTCAGAAGACATAGTTTAGTACCCTGGCTTCCCTAGCGTCTCAGAAGACATAGTTTAGTACCCTGGTTTTCCTAGTGACTCAGAAGACAAAGTTTAACACCCTGCCTTCCCTAGCGTCTCAGAAGACAAAGTTTAGCACCCTGGCCTCCCTAGCGTCTCAGAAGACAAAATTTAGCACCCTGGAATCCCTAGCGTCTCAGAAAACAAAGCTTAGCACACTGGCTTCCCTAGTGTCTCAGAAGACATAGTTTAGTACCCTGGCTTCCCAAGCGTCTCAGACGACAAAGTTTAGTACCCTGGCTTACCAAGCGTCTCAGAAGACAAAGTTTAGTACCCTGGCTTCCCACGCGTCTCATAAGACAAATTTTAGTACCCTGGCTTCCTTAGGGTCTCAAAAGACAAAGTTTAGTACAATGGCTTCCTTAGGGTCTCAGAAGACAAAGTTTAGTACCCTGGCTTCCTTAGGGTCTCAAAAGACAAAGTTTAGTACCCTGGCTTTCTAAGGGTCTCAGAAGACAAAATTTAGCACCCTGGCTTCCCGAGCGTCTCAGAAGACATAGTTTAGTACCCTGGCTTCCCAAGCGTCTCAGAAGACATAGTTTAGTACCCTGGCTTCCTTAGCGTCACAGAAGATATAGTTTAATACCCTGGCTTCCCTAGCATCTCAGAAGACAAAGTTTAGCACCCTGGCTTCCCTAGCGTATCAAAAGACAAAGTTTAGCACCCTGGCTTCCCTAGCATCTCAGAAGACAAAGTTTAGCGCCCTGGCTTCCCTAGCGACTAAGAACACAAAGTTTAGCACCCTGGCTTCTCTAGCGTCTCAGAAGATAAAGTTTAGTACCCTGGCTTCCTTAGCATCACAGAAGATATAGTTTAATACCCTGGCTTCCCTAGCGTCTCAGAAGACAAAGTTTAGCACCCTGGCTTCCCTAGCGTCTCAAAAGACAAAGTTTAGCACCCTGACTTCTCTAGCGTCTCAGAAGACAAAGTTTAGTACCCTGGCTTCCTTAGCGTCACAGAAGATATAATTTAATACCCTGGCTTCCCTAGCATCTCAGAAGACAAAGTTTAGCACCCTGGCTTCCCTAGCGTCTCAAAAGACAAAGTTTAGCACCCTGGCTTCCCTAGCATATCAGAAGACATAGTTTAGTACCCTGGCTTCCCTAGCATCTCAAAAGACAAAGTTTAGCACCCTGGCTTCCCTAGCGTCTCAAAAGACAAAGTTTAGCACCCTGGCTTCCCTAGCATATCAGAAGACATAGTTTAGTACCCTGGCTTCCCTAGTGTCTCAGAAGACAAAGTTTAGCGCCCTGGCTTCCCTAGCGTCTAAGAACACAAAGTTTAGCACCCTGGCTTCTCTAGCGTCTCAGAAGATAAAGTTTAGTACCCTGGCTTCCTTAGCGTCACAGAAGATATAGTTTAATACCCTGGCTTCCCTAGCGTCTCAGAAGAAAAAGTTTAGCACCCTGGCTTCCCTAGCGTCTCAAAAGACAAAGTTTAGCACCCTGGCTTCCCTAGCGTCTCAAAAGACAAAGTTTAGCACCCTGGCTTCACTAGCATCTCAGAAGACATAGTTTAGTACCCTGGCTTCCCTAGTGTCTCAGAAGACAAAGTTTAGCGCCCTGGCTTCCCTAGCGTCTAAGAACACAAAGTTTAGCACCCTGGCTTCCCTAGCGTCTCAGAAGACAAAGTTTAGCGCCCTGGCTTCCCTAGCGTCTAAGAACACAAAGTTTAGCACCCTGGCTTCCCTAGCGTCTCAGAAGACAAAGTTTAGCACCCTGGCTTCACTAGCATCTCAGAAGACATAGTTTAGTACTCTGGCTTCCCTAGTGTCTCAGAAGACAAAGTTTAGCGCCCTGGCTTCCCTAGCGTCTAAGAACACAAAGTTTAGCACCCTGGCTTCCCTAGCGTCTCAGAAGACAAAGTTTAGTACCCTGGCTTCCCTAGCGTCTCAGAAGATATAGTTTAGTACCATGGCTTCCCTAGCGTCTCAGAAGACAAAGTTTAGCACCCTGGCTTCCCTAGCGTCTCAGAAGACAAAGTTTAGTACCCTGGCTTCCTTAGCGTCACAGAAGATATAGTTTAATACCCTCGCTTCCCTAGCGTCTCAGAAGACAAAGTTTAGCACCCTGGCTTCCCTAGCGTCTCAGAAAACATAGTTAAGTACCCTGTTGGATAGGCAGAGTGGGTTAATTAGATTATTATCTTTCTTGGAGAGGCAGGAGTGTGTGATGAGATGCTTGAGGTACCCGTAGAGGCTGAGGTGAGTAACCAGATGATTGAACTGCTTGGAGAGGCTGGGTTGGGCAATGAGATGATGACTGGAAAGCAGCAGCGGCTACAGAAGTTGTAATGACTCACTACTTTTCAAGACCAAACTTGTACACACTTAATGTCAAATATTTATTTCGTTTCAGCCAAAGTTGAAGTTCTTCCCTGACCAGAAATTGTTCCAGGCGGCGAGATCTAAAAGTACCTTTACTGAGTCTCCAGGCGGCAAGATCTCCTAGTACCTTCACTGAGTCTCCAGGCTGCGAGATCTCCTAGTACCTTCACTGAGTCTCCAGACGGCGAGATCTCCTAGCACCTTCACTAAGTCTCCAGACGGCGAGATCTCCTAGCACCTTCACTAAGTCTCCAGACGGCGAGATCTCCTAGTACCTTCACCGAGTCTCCAGAAGGCGAGGTCTCCTAGTACCTTCACTGAGTCTCCAGGCGGCGAGATCTACAAGCACCTTCACTGAGTCTCCAGACGGCGAGATCTCCTAGTACCTTCACTGAGTCTTCCTTCATGCTATTAAGAGACTTTTGATCCAATGCATTTTCCCTATACTTTAATACCTCGGGTTTAACACCTGTTAATGAATATAATAATAATTAAGATAAGATTAGGGTATCGACATTGAAGACACTGTACACTGTGTATGCCAAGACCATACTGGAGTATGCAACACCAATGTGGAACCCAAACTTTCTCAAACACGTCAAGAAATTGGATAAAGTGGAAAAGTTTGCAACAAGACTAGTCTCGGAGCTAAAGGGTATGCCTTACGAGGAGAGGTTAAGGAAACTCAACCTGACGACACCGGAGCGGAGCGCAGGAGGGATAGGGGTAACATTATAACAACCTATAAAGTACTGAGAGGATTTAACAAGATGGGTAGCTTTAGAATGTTTTGGAGATGGGACACAACAACTAGGGGACACTTCTGGAAGTTGAAAACTCAGATGAGTCACAGGTATGTTAGGAAGTATTTCTTCAGTCATAGAGTTGTCAGGAAGTGGAACAATCTGTGGAGTTACGATGTGGTTCGATAAAGCTCATGGAATAGGGATAGAGTGGACCTAGTAGCGACTATCAAATCATAGATACTGGCGGGGCTAGGAGCTATGATTCGACCCCATCAAACACAACTACTTGAGTACATCATGCTGCCAGGTTCCATGCTGTGCTGCTGGAACACATGCTTCTCATCCTCAGTGAAACACATCATGCTGCCGGGTTCCATGCTGTACTGCTGGAACACATGCTCTCATCCTCACTGGAACACATCAAGCTGCCAGGTTCCCTGCTGTGCTGCTGAAACACATATTTTTCATCCTCACGGGAACACATCAAGCTGCCAAGTTCCTTCCTGTATTGCTGGAACACATGCTTCTCATCCTCACTGGAACACATGCCGGAAGTTTCCCTCCCGTGCTAGAGGTCACACATTAAGAATGAAATATAGCTTACTCGCCACTCTCATCAAAGACGCACCATGGTACTGACAAGACTCGTGTGTTTGCTCCTTCATTAAGCGCTGCACATTGTCAACATTACCCAATTAATCTCTTAATATTTTTTGGGTTCGCGACATCTGGGCTCGTGATAAGACGTATAACAGGGTAAGAGTGATTTGACTCTACTGAATTTACTGGCCCATGTTAGATAGGTTCTACTCTCTCCCATCCATTTCAAATTCCCATTCATCTGTTTGCCTACCACATTAATACCAAACCCTTCTTTAGAACAAGAAAACGAGTCACTTTCATATGTGTGTTGGTGTCATAAGAACGTAGGACGACAGGAGTGCTAACATCCTTGCTGTTCTCATCTTATTTTGTATACTCAGTTGCTTTACTTTTCATTTGGTATTTTCCTATTATTATAATTCTCATTATTGTTCCTATCTTTATATGCTATTAATTAATTATAATGAACAACATAATGCTAAGAACAGTGACAGTTAAAGAATTATATTATGTGGGTTATTTTTAAAAAGATTATGCAAAAATATTTTAATTGACTACTCCTACAGGTTAAGTTAGGTTAGGTTAGGTTAGGTTAGGTTAGGTTAGGTTAGGTTAGGTTAGGTTAGAGCAATGGATAGAACTCGCGATTAGAGAGTCATAAAACTCCAGACCGATGCGCTAGCCACTGGGCCAGCTAGCTACAACAAGATTCATCCAAGTAGGTATATTTATACACCATAGTAAGGTTAACATAGGCCACCACTGTGACCACAAATGCAAGTTTTTACAGACAAATCTCCCGCCAGCGTTCCGTGACTAGCTCAAGTCTTGATGACGGCTTTGAGGGGACTTGAGCTTGAGCTTGTCACTACCACGCTGGCGGGAGATTCGTCTGTAAAAACTTGCATTTGTGGTCACAGTGGTGCCTATGTTAACCTTCCTATGATGTATAAATATATCTGTTGGATGAATCTTGCTGTAGCTAGCTGGTCCAGTGGCTAGCGCGTCGGTCTTGAGTTTTATGACTCTCTGATCGCGGGTTCTATCCCCGCCAGTGGTATGGTTAGGTTAGTTTAGGTTAGGATAAGTTGTATTTGGCTAAGTTAGGCTGGGATAGGGGAATTTAGTTTTATTTACGTCACATAAAACTAAAAAACAACTAAGAAAATTTTAAATCTAGACGTCTAACACTCGTGGTGGTGAGAAAATTGATTTCATGAAATCATAAAATCACATGAAATCGTTATTACTTTTCTACCAGCATTTGAAATTTAATTTTTTTGTTCTATCAATAAACACTAAAATTTCGACATATCTGAAAGATACGTCGGTACATAATTCTTTTTAGAGTAGACATAACTGAATAGACCAAACTGGTGTATAACTGAAATCATGGAATAGATAAAATTATAATTTTTATCGTAGAATAAATATTGGGCGAACAACAGGCCTTGTAACTCACTTTAGGCAGGTTATTACTACCACAGTAAATTCAAGGCTTGTTGCACCTGGCAGTAACTAAGGTCAGCAATCATAAAGCAACTTGGCAATAACGGGCGAGACAAACACAGAGAGGATAGTTTTTCTTTACCCTTATATTATTCCATCACCACAACTGCTACCTCAGAGAAAGGACTCAGTAAATATTGTCAGTGTGTGTATATAAATTATATATATATATATATATATATATATATATATATATATATATATATATATATATATATATATATATATATATATATATATATATATATATATATATATGCAATAAGATCACAGTAAACAGGTGATTTCAAAATATGCAAATATGTTTAACCGTTGTGGGATCTGATAGTGAGGTGCTGGCCGACCCCTTATATAGCTTCCTTGGATGCTTCACTTTCATAGTTCCTTGATAATGTGAGTAGTCACGAAAGCGTTGGAATTTCTCTATTCTTTCAGAGTGGTTGTTTTGCATATATATATATATATATATATATATATATATATATATATATATATATATATATATATATATATATATATATATATATATATATATATATATATTTATATATATATATATATATATATATATATATATATATATATATATACATATATATATATATATACATATATATATATATATATATATATATATATATATATAATATATATATATATATAATATATATATGGGAGATTCTGAAGAGAAGTTGCAGAGATTGGTGGATGAATTTGGTAGGGTGTGCAAAAGAAGAAAATTAAAAGTGAATACAGGAAAGAGTAAGGTTATGAGGATAACAAAAAGATTAGGTGATGAAAGATTGGATATCAGATTGGAGTGAGAGAGTATGGAGGAGGTGAGTGTATTCAGATATTTGGGAGTGGACGTGTCAGCGGATGGGTCTATGAAAGATGAGGTGAATCATAGAATTGATGAGGGGAAAAGGTGAGTGGTGCACTTAGGAGTCTGTGGAGACAAAGAACTTTGTCCTTGGAGCCAAAGAGGGGACTGTATGAGAGTATAGTTTTACCAACGCTCTTATGTGGGTGTGAAGCATGGGTGATGAATGTTGCAGCGAGGAGAAGGCTGGAGGCAGTGGAGATGTCATGTCTGAGGGCAATGTGTGGTGAGAATATAATGCAGAGAATTTATAGTTTGGAAGTAAGGAGGAGGTGCGGGATTACCAAAACTGTTGTCCAGAGGGCTGAGGAAGGGTTGTTGAGGTGGTTCGGACATGTAGAGAGAATGGAGCGAAACAGAGTGACTTCAAGAGTGTATCAGTCTGTAGTGGAAGGAAGGCGGGGTAGGGGTCGGCCTAGGAAAGGTTGGAGGGAGGGGGTAAAGGAGGTTTTGTATGCGAGGGGCTTGGACTTCCAGCAGGCATGCGTGAGCGTGTTTGATAGGAGCGAATGGAGACAAATGGTTTTTAATACTTGACGTGCTGTTGGAGTGTGAGCAAAGTAACATTTATGAAGGGGTTCAGGGAAACCGGCAGGCCGGACTTGAGTCCTGGAGATGGGAAGTACAGTGCCTGCACTCTGAAGGAGGGGTGTTAATGTTGCAGTTTAAAAACTGTAATGTAAAGCACCCTTCTGGCAAGACAGTGATGGAGAGAATGATGGTGAAAGTTTTTCTTTTTCGGGCCACCCTGCCTTGGTGGGAATCGGCCAGTGTGATAATAAAAAAAGAATATTTATATATATATATATATATATATTTATATATATATATATTATATATATATATATATATTATATATATATATATATATATATACATATATATATATATATATATATATATATATATCTTTCTTTCAATACACCGGCCGTATCCCACCAAGGCAGGGTGGCCCAAAAAGAAAAACAAAAGTTTCTCTTTTTAAATTTAGTAATTTATACAGCAGAAGAGGTTACTAGCCCCTTGCTCCCGACATTTTAGTCGCCTCTTACAACACGCATGGCTTACGGAGGAAGAATTCTGTTTCACTTCCCCATGGAGAAAAGAGAAAATAAATAAAAACAAGAACTAGAAAGAAAATAGCAGAAAACCCAGAGGGGTGTGTATATATATATATATGCTTGTACATGTATGTGTAGTGTGACCTAAGTGTAAGTAGAAGTAGCAAGACGTACCTGAAATCTTGCATGTTTATGAGACAGAAAAAATGGACACCAGCAATCCTACCATCATGTAAAACAATTACAGGCTTTCGTTTTACACTCACTTGGCAGGACGGTAGTACCTCCTTGGCGGCTGCTGTCTACCAACCTACTACCTTTATATATATATATATATATATATATATATATATATATATATATATATATATATATATATATATATATATATATATATATATATATATATATATATATATATACATATATATATATATATATATATATATATATATATATATATATATACATATATATATATATATATATATATATATATATATATATATATATATATATATATATATATATGTATATATATACATAAACACCGATCTCTGCCTGAAGGAGACTCGAACCTACGAATCTTAGGACAAGGTATGCACTTCTTTGCCAATCTGCCGACACTTGACAATACCTTGGCGTGTAGCTTGCGATACACGTTTGATCCAAGGAAGCCACCTTTCTGGGAGAAGGCTTCCAGCTTTTCATCTCATCCCCTGCATATATATATATATATATATATATATATATATATATATATATATATATATATATAAATATATATATATATAAATATATATAAATATATATATATATAGATATAGATATATATATAAATATAGATAGATATATATATATATATATATATAGATATATATATATATATATATATATATATATATACATAAGAACATAAGAACAAAGGAACACTGCAGCAGGCCTACCGGCCCATGCGAGGCACTTCCAAGTCTCCTACCGGATTAAGCCAATGCACCCAACCTAGTCAGGTCAGGTCACATTGACTTAAGGGAGGAACACGGCAACCGACCTGGTAGCACAAGCTATCAGGTCCAACTCACACCCATCCACATCCACTCATGTATTTATCCAATCTATTTTTAAAGCTACACAACGTTCTGGCCTCTATAACTATACTTGGGAGTTTGTTCCACTCATCCACAACTCTATTACCAAACCAGTACTTTCCTATATCCTTCCTGAATCTGAATTTTTCTAACTTAAAACCATTGCTGCGAGTCCTGTCTAGGCTAGATATTTTCAGCACACTATTTACATCCCCTTTATTTATTCCTGTCTTCCATTTTTACACCTCAATCATATCCCCTCTAATTCTACGTCTTTCTAGAGAGTGCAGATTCAGGGCCCTTAGTCTATCCTCATATGGAAGATTTCTGATACATAGGATCAACTTTGTCATCCTCCTTTGTACATTTTCCAGAGCATTTATATCCATTCTGTAATACGGCGACCAGAACTGAGCAGCATAGTCTAAATGAGGCCTATCCAAGGATGTATAGAGTTGAAGAACAACCTGAGGACTCCTATTATTTATGCTTCTTGATATGAAGCCAAGGATTCTATAAGCTTTATTGCGAACACTTATGCACTGTTGTCTTGGTTTCAGATTACTGCTAACCAGAACTCCTAAATCTTTTTCGCAATCCGTAATATTAAGATCTACATTATTTAGTTTATATGTGGCATGGTTATTGTCCTGTCCAACATTTAGAACTTTGCATTTGTCTATATTAAACTGCATCTGCCACTTCTCCGACCACTGCATCAGTCTATTCAAATCTTCCTGGAGTGCTCGAATGTCCTCGTCAGAATGAATTCGACGGCCTATTTTGGTGTCATCGGCAAACTTGCCGATGTCGCTCTTTATGCCCTCATCTATGTCGTTTATGTAGATTGTGAACAGCAGGGGGCCCAACACTGACCCCTGTGGAACACCGCTCGTGACGCTTCCCCACTCTGATTTCTCCCCATTTATGCAAACTCTCTGCTGCCTATTTGTCAACCATGCCTCTATCCAGGAAAAAATTTCTCCTCCTATTCCATGTGCTTTAATTTTCCTCAATAGTCTCTGATGTGGGACCCTGTCAAAAGCCTTACTGAAGTCCATATACACAATATCATATTCATTACCATGATCTACCTCCTCAAATACCTTAGTGAAAAAAGTTAATAAATTCGTAAGGCAGGAATGCCCCTTTGTAAAACCATGCTGAGATTCGTTGATTAATTTATGCTTTTCAAGGTGGCTACGAACTGCCTCGGCAATTATTGATTCCATAAATTTTCCTACTATGGAGGTTAGGCTTATTGGTCTATAGTTCGAAGCTAAGGACCTGTCACCTGTTTTGAAAATAGGTATCACATTTGCCATTTTCCACTTATCTGGCACCATGCCAGTTTGTAGTGATATGTTGAAAAGATTAGCCAAAGGTGTGCTAAGCTCCTCTTTACATTCCTTTAGAACCCTTGCATACAGTTTATCAGGGCCTGGGGATTTGTTAGGTTTTAATTTATCTATTTGCCTAAGGACCATGTCACTTGTGACCCTAATCGTGCACAGTTTATTATCGTCCTGTTCTACATAATTTATCATTAATGGAATATCGCTGGTATCCTCCTGTGTAAAAACTGAGAGAAAGTATGTGTTAAAAATTCTACACATTTCCTTATCACTGTCAGTGAGCTGACCCGAGGAACTTTTGAGTGGGCCTATCTTGTCCCTGATCTTACTTCTGTATACCTGAAAGAATCCTTTTGGGTTAGTCTTCGATTGTCTTGCAAGTTTAACCTCATAATCTCTTTTTGCTTTTCTAATTCCCTTTTTTATTTCTCTCTTTAACTGAATATATCGATTTCTTAATTGACCCTCTCCTCTTTTGATTTGCCTATATATGCCTCTCTTTTGACCAATCAGATATTTTAATCTATTGTTCATCCATTTAGGATCATTTTTGTTTGATCTGATTTCCCTATTTGGAACATAATTTGACTGAGCAGCTAGAACTATCCCTGGAAAGCATCATATCGGCAACCATCACCACCTACCTGACCCTTAGTCAGGTCATTCCAGTTCAGCCCACCTAAGTAATTTTTCAGTCCTATGAAATCAGCCAAGCGAAAGTCAGGGACGGAGACTTGATTGCCATTATTAGGGGAATTCCATGATATATAAAAACTGAGTGATTTGTGATCACTTTCCCCAAGCTCATCATTAACCTCAAGATTATTAATTAGTGTTTCCCTACTGGCAAGAACCAAGTCAAGGAGGTTATTTCCCCTAGTTGGCTCTGTCACAAACTGTTTTAAAAAACAATCCTGGATCGTATCAAGAAAGTCACCTGACTCTAAATTTCCTGTCAAATTGCTCCAGTCAATCTGTCTATAGTTGAAATCTCCCATTAGCACAACATTTTCGTATGTAGATGCCTTACGAATTTCGTCCCATAGAAGTTTACTGCACTCCCTATCAAGATTTGGGGACCTGTAAATCACACCCAAAATTAGTTTTTCTCGGCCCTCGAGAAGCTGTAACCAAACAGATTCATTGGCTGACGCTTCTAATTTAATATCTTGTCTAACACAACAATTTAAATTGTCTCTGACATACATCGCTACTCCACCACCTTTCCTGTTGACCCTGTCAGTGTGGAATAATTTATAGCCTTGTATGTGACATTCAGAGGGCATCTCTCTATCTTTCAGATTGAGCCAGGTCTCTGTTATAGCAATAATATCTATGTTTCCTGCACTTGCAATTAATCTTAGCTCATCTATCTTATTTCTTACGCTCCTGCTATTAGTATAGTAAACCTTAAGGGAGCTAGTCCCTTGCTGCCCTCTGCTGTCCCCCTTTGTTTGCTGACCTGATCTATTGTCTTTATTTATAACTTCATGCTGAATGCCTTTTATACATTTACTGTTTCCAACCCTAGTGTTGCAACCTGCTTGTTTCCCACACACACCCATACCTCTATCTTCCATCAGTTTAAAATCATAGGCATTTCACCAATGGCCTTCTCAGTCGAGTCTGCAAGTGCTACCACCCCTGCCCCAGAGAGATGTACCCTATCCCTTGCATACATATCATGTTTGCCATAAAAGTTGTTCCAGTTGTCAATGAATGGGATTGCAAGTTCCTTGCAGTATCTGTCTAGGCAGCAATTTACACCAATTGCCCTAGACAACCATTCATTTCCTACTCCCCTTCTAGGCAAGATGCTACATATGACTTAATGAAATCTATAGCTGACCTGTACTTATCTAGCAGCTCTTCTCTCCTACCCTTCCCAATATCATTTCCACCAGCACTGAGACAGATAATGGGCTTGTTCCCATTACCTGACATGATATTATCCAGCCTGTTGACAATGTCCCCAACACCAGCTCCAGGGAAGCACACTCTATCTCTCATCTTCTTATTCCTATTACAAAAAGCACGGTCAATATATCTTACCTGAGAGTCACCAACCACAAGAATGCGCTTACCTCCATTAGCAGGGGCAGTAGTACCCTTACCTTCACTGGCCACTGAAGTACATTCATCCTGAAGAACAGAGAAGCGATTTCCTACCTTCAGATCTTCACTCTTAATTTTCCTTACTCTGATGCGCCTCCCATTACTGTGAACCACTCGCCACTTGTAGCAGGTTGCCGTATTCTATTCAAGATTGATGGACTGACCACATCGACTCAAGGTTGAGGGACTGATTACCTCATTCTCCTCCTGTTCTTCAAGATTCTCCTTTGTATGGACTGATGAAGCCACTGTGTGGCACGGTGTACATTATTAAGAAAAAAATCATAAAAGCAGATCCCTTCATAATCATAAGTATGATCATCGCCAATAAAATCATTAGCTAGATAACCCCAATCAAGATTAGACAGATGTTCCCTAAGTCCATTATAGTCGGCAGAGCGAAAATCAGGGATTTTTGCTGTATTATCATTATTCTTGCATTCCCAGTTAATGCTAAAAGTAATGGATTTGTGATCACTTGCGCCAAGCCCTTCAGTGATCTCCAGATTATTCACAAGTGTTTCCTTATTTGACAAGACTAGGTCTAGCAAATTATTACTCCTGGTTGTGCAAGAAAGGTATAAAATACCGACAATATGAAAGTTAAGACACATGTGCAACATCTGGATATCTTTATTGTAGACGTTTCGCCATCCAGTGGCTTTATCAATACAGATTCTAGGACATAATAGGAAGACAGTAGAACTATATACAAAAGATGAGGTAATCAGTCCCTCGGCCTTGGAGTTAGTGTTCACAGCATCGTGGTGGAGGAGAGTCTCCTCCACCACGATGCTGTGAACACTAACTCCAAGGCCGAGGGACTGATTACCTCATCTTTTGTATATAGTTCTACTGTCTTCCTATTATGTCCTAGAATCTGTATTGATAAAGCCACTGGATGGCGAAACGTCTACAATAAAGATATCCAGATGTTGCACATGTGTCTTAACTTTCATTACTCCTGGTAGGCTCTGTTACGCTCTGCTTCAGAAAACAGTCCTGAACTGTTTCCATAAATAACAAAAAAGGCACAATACCGTAACTGGAACGATACACAAATAACCCGCACATAAAAGAGAGAAGCTTACGACGACGTTTCGGTCCGACTTGGACCATTTACAAAGTCACACTAACCAGAAGTGGAGCAGGACGGCTATATATAGGCAGGAAGAGGTGGTGGTAGTAGTAGTAGTAGTAGTAGTAGTACAAGAATGGTATATAATACCGACAAGATGAAATTAAGACACATGCGCAACACCCGGGCATCCCTATTGTAGACGTTTCGCCATCCAGCCAGCCACTGGATGGCGAAACGTCCACAGCAAAGACAACCAGACGCCGCACATTTGTCTTAATTTCATCAGTAGTAGTAGTAGTAGTAGTAGTAGAAGTAGAAGAGGTAGTAGTAGTGGTAGTGGTAGAAGTGGGGAATAAGGAGGACGAGCCAGTCAAATACAAAGGAAGGGGAGCACTGCAAGAGAGCTAGGTGCCCACAGAGGGAGAGCAAGCGCACCGAGGTGAGTGAAAGGGGAAGTGATGAAATAAATGAAGAAGGAACAGAAACACGAGAACAGAAGAGAGAAAGACAACCCAGAGGAGAAAAAGGAAAGAGGAAAGGGGAAGAGAGAGAAGAAGAAAAAGAACAAAAAAATGAGGAGTCAGGTTAAGTCACGGGTGTTCTGAAGTTTGGAGCATTTTACAGTGTAGTGGGAGAGGAACATAAGAACATAAGAAAGGAGGAACACTGCAGCAGGCCTGTTGGCCCATACTAGGCAGGTCCTTTACAATTCATCCCACTAACAAACATTTGACCAACCCAATTTTCAATGCCACCCAAGAAACAAGCTCCAATGTGCAAGTCCCTCTCAAATCCAACCCCTCCCACTCATGTACTTATCCAACCTAAATTTGAAACTACCCAAAGTCCTAGCCTCAATAACCCAACTAGGTAGACTGTTCCACTCATCAACTAGACTGTTCCACTCATCAACTAGACTGTTCCACTCATCAACTATTGTTCCACTCATCAACTAAAAGGAAGGCATCTACAGAGACGAAGCCAGGGCTAAGATTCATACAAGGAAAGTTGTGTATTAGAGAGGATTCAACTAGACGGCGACTGTTCGAGTTGGAAGTAGGGAAGACAGTTTTAGCAGAAGACCAGTCAATAGGATGGCTATGATCTCTGACGTGACAGAGACAAATGTGCGGCGTCTGGTTATCTTTGTTGTGGACGTTTCGCCATCCAGTGGCTGGCTGGATGGCGAAACGTCTACGATAGGGAAGCCCGGGTGTTGCGCATGTGTCTTAATTTCATCTTGTCGGTATTATATAACATTCTTGTACTACTACTACTACTACCACCACCTCTTCCTGCCTATATATAGCCGTCCTGCTCCACTTCTGGTTAGTGTGACGTCGTCGTAAGCTTCTCTCTTTTATGTGCAGGTTATTTATGTACTGTTTCCATAAAGTCACTGGACTCTAGATTACCTGTCAAAGAATTCCAGTCAATTTGACTAAAGTTAAAGTCCCCTACTATGACTGTTATTGTGTCTAGAAGCCCTAACAATTTCGTCCCAAAGAAGTCTCCCTCTATCATGATCCAAGCCTGGAGGTCGGTATATTACACCTAGAATTAGTTTTTCTTGACCCTCTGCAAACTCTACCCAAACAGATTCTGTTACTGCTCCATCTATTTTTATACCTGTTTTTATGCAACAATTAATATTTTCTCGAACATATAATGCAACTCCTCCCCCCTTCCCATTACGTCTATCCACATTGAACAACTTAAATCCCTGAATATTACACTCAGCAGTCATATCCCGACTCTTTAAATCATACCACGTTTCAGTTAATGCAATGATATCAAAGTTCCCAGCACATGCTACCAAACGTAGTTCATTAATTTTATTTCTTGCACTTCGACTGTTAGCATAAAATACCATCATATGTTTTTTCTTCTACACATTTTTCCTATTGATCTTTGTTTTTACACAATTTCTGAAATTATCATTACCCAGAGTTACTCCATGACAGTTACTATTAAGATTCTTAATATCAGAGCATAAGTCAATATATCCATACTCATTATTTATCATTTCTAAACCCATACCTCTAACTATTCCTAGTTTAAAGTCCTAACAACCCCCTCAACTGAGTTAGCAAGAAAACCCACACCTGCCCTGGATAAGTGAACCCCATCCCTGGCATACATGTCATTTCGGCCATAGAAATTGTCCCAGTCGTCAATGAATGGTACTGCATTATCCTTACAGTGTTTATCCAGCCAACAATTAATACCAATTGCTCTGGACAACCATTCATTACCAACACCTCTTCTTGGCAAAATGCCACATATAACAGGGCGCCCCCCTTCTTCCTAATTATGTCTATAGCTGTCCTGAACTTTCTAACTAAATCCTCACTTCTATGCTTGCCTACATCATTGCCTCCAGCACTGAGGCAAATATTAGGATTGATCCCATTACCGTTCATGATGTTGTCAAGCCGCTAGCAATGTCCTCCATCCCAGCCCCAGGAAAGCAAACCCTCTGTCTCCTACTCCTGTCCTTCAAGCAGAATGCCCTGTCCATGTATCTAACCTGACTATCTCAAACAACAACAATATTCTTACCTTCCTTGTTGTTCGTCGTGACAATCCCAGTAGTCGACTCACATTCGTCGGGTAGCACCGAGAATGCGTTGGAGGTTTCCACAAGAGTTTCCACAGCAGTCTCTTTCTTCTTCATTGTTTCTGGCTTTCCATTCGTCTTCTTGATCATCAACTTCGTCTCCTGCTGTCCAGCCACTGACCACGATCCCTTCTTGACCTGAGGACTCGAAACAGGAGGACTACTACGAATCCTTTTGTTTTCCTCGGTCAATCGCCGTATCTCCATCTTCGCTACCCTCAATTCTTCCTTAAGCTGCTGGTAAAGTTGCTCGATGGAGGGCATCTTGATTCAGTCCACGGGAACACACAAGACACTTCTTCACAGAGTTAAGTACAGGTCACCACTGAGTTAAGTACAGGTCACCATGTTGTTGCAAACATGAATATTACTGGACTTAATTCTCAACGTAGAAGCGTGCAAAAATAAATTCAGTAATATTTACCTTTTTGCTCAGTTTACTGTACTAGCTCTGAGATACCTAATGTTGGTAGGCTTAACGCAATTTAAGATCACTTGCCCTACAGTATATTCATTGTAGGTGATTTGAGAGCCAATTTTCTAATAACTTTTCATTTTTATTTCTTATGATTGTAACAAATCTGCTTCTCCTCCAGTTCAGACCTATAAATTCAAGATAACAGATTAAGGATTATTTCCAAGAGTCGCCGTCCTCCATTTATCCAGCAATGAACTGACAGGAAGATACATTGTCACGTTATCAATCACCATGGCTGCTTATTTAGCTACTCATAAATCTTGATACTCCCGCAAAAGCAAAAGGATCCTTGGTGGACATAAGAATCTTAAAAAGCAACAAGTCATAAAAATAGCCTTTAAAGGATTTTTGAAAAAGTTCCCACTAGAACATAAGAAAGAAGGTACACTGCAACAGGCCTACTGACCCATGCGAAGCAGGTCCATGCCACCTCCCGGCTTAGAACAATGACCACCTAGTCAGGTCACTTCGACTTAAGGATGTAGTGCGGCATCAGACCTAGTAGCACAAGCTAGTCAAGTCCAACTCACACCCACCCACATCCACTCATGTATTTATATAACCTATTTTTAAAACTACACAACGTTTTAGCCTCTATAACTGTACTTGGGAGTTTGTTCCACTCATCCACAACTCTTACAAAACCAGTGCTTTCCTATATCCTTCCTGAATCTGAACTTTTCCAACTTGAAACCATTGCTGCGAGTCCTGTTTTGGCTAAATATTTTCAGCACGCTATTTACATCCCCTTCATTTATTCCTGTCTTCCATTTATACACCTCAATCATATCCCCCCATAATTCTACGCCTTTCTAGAGAGTGCAGATTCAGGGCCCTCAGTCTATCCTTATAGGGAAGATTTCTGATACATAGAATCAGTTTTGTCATCCTCCTGTACGTTTCCCAGTGCATTTATATCCATTCTGTAATATGTGACCAGAACTTTAGAACTTTGCATTCGTCTATATTAAAGAGCATCTGCCACTTCTCCGATCATTGCATCAGTCTATTCAAACATCCTGAAGTGCACTAATGTGCTCAATAGAATGAATTGGACGACCTATTTTGGTGTCATCAGCAAATTTGCTTATGTCGCTGTTTATTCCCTCATCTATGTCGTTTATGTAGATTGTGAACAACAAGAGGCCCAACACTGACCCCTGTGGAACACCGCTCGTGACGTGCCCCCCATTCTGATTTCTCCCCATTTATGCAAACTCTATGCTGCCAATTTGTCAACAATGCCTCTACCCAGGAAAATATTTCTCCTATTCCGTGTGCCTTAAGTTTCCTCAAAAGCCTCTGATGTGGAACTCTATCGAAAGCCTTACTGAATTCCATTTACACAATATCATATTCATTACCATGATCTGCCTCCTCAGACACCTTAGTGCAAAAAGTTAGTAAATTTGTAAAACAGGAACACCCTTTAGTAAAACCGTGTTGAGATTCATTTATCAACATATGTCTATCAAGATGGCTAAGAATTGCCTCGGCACTTATTGATTCCTTTAAATTTTTCCACTATGGAGGGTAGGCTTTTTGGTCTATAGTTCGAAGCTAAAGACCTGTCACCTGCCTTGTAAATAGGTATTACATTTGCCATTTTCCACTTATCAGGCACTGTGCCAGTTCGTAGTGATATATTGAAAAGATTAGCCAAAAGTTTGCTACGTTCCTCTTTACATTCCTTTAACACCCTTGCAAACAATTCATCAGGGCCTGAGGATTTGTTAGGTTTTAATTTCTCTATTAGTCTGAGGACCATGTCACTAGTTACTGTAATCGTGCATAGTTTATTATCGTCCTGTTTTACATAATTTATTATTTCTGGAATTTCGCTAGTATCTTCCTGAGTAAAAACTGAGAGGAAGTAAGCTACCTGACCCATAGTCAGGTCATCCCAATTTAGCCCACCCAGGTAATTTTTCAGTCCCTTGAAATCGACCAAGAGGAAATTTGGGACAGAGGCTTGATTACAGTTATCTAGGTAATTCCATAATATATTGAAACTAAGTGATTTGTGATCACTTTCCCCAAGTTCATCATTAACCTCAAGATTATTAGTTAGTGAATCTTTGTTAGCAAGAACCAAGTCAAGCAGATTGTTCCCTCTAGTTGGTTCTGTCACAAACTGTTTTAAAAAGCAATCCAGAACTGTATCAAGAAAGTCACTAGACTCAATATTTCCTGTCATATTGCTCCAGTTTGTCTAAAGTTAAAATCTCCAATTAACATTTTGATATCTAGATGCCTTATGAATTTCGTCCCATAGCAGCTTACTGCACTCCCTATCAAGGTTTGCGGGCCTATAAATCACACCCAAAATTAATTTTTCATACCCCTCGAGAAACTGTAGCCAGATTCTCTGTCCGATGTTTCTTATCGTATGTCACGTCTAACACAACAATTTAAATTATCTCTGACATACATCGCCACTCCACCACCCTTCCTGTTGACCCTATCAGTGTGGAATAGTTTATAACCCTGTATGATGCATTCGGAAGGTATTTCTACATCCTTCAAGTTGAACAAGGTCTCTGTTATAGAAATAATATCTCTATTACCCGCACTTGCGAGTAATCTTAGCTCATCTATCTTATTTCTTAGACTCCTACTATTTGTATAGTAAACCTTAAGGGAGCTAGTCACTCGTTGTTTCTACTATCTCCATTTGTTGATCAAAAGGGACGTCCGGCAACTCCTTTTTTGATACAAATACGCTCGTGCTCAGCCAAGATTCATATTTACATATTTTGATAGTGACTGCTGGCTGTTTCCTCTCTTGCAGTAGTTACACCAGTCATCTAGGTTAAGTTCATTATACAGTGCATGACTAAGTAACATGTCCGACATCCCTTATAGTTAACAATAACACAAAAATCATTTCAGCTAAGGTAGCCAACACCATCGCCATAATAACTGCGTTAACTAGCAGCTCGAACAGCCACTACCCATCGTTCTTACATCACCAAGCTGAGGCAGGCCTCAATCCTATGGACTTTCCTGTAGAAGGCAACACTGATTAGCAAAAGACTGCTTGTTCACTGAACAACAGTTTGCTTTCTGCTCTCACAACAGGTCACAAGATGCAGTAACGAGAGGGGAAAACCTCTCCTCCTTCAGTAGTGGGAGGAAGGAGCTTCCCTCCTTCAGTAGTGGGAGACAGACGCTCTCTTTCAGTAATGGGAGGAAGGAATTCTCCTTCAGTAATAGGAGGAAGGAGCTCTCCTTCAGTAATGGGAGGAAGGAGCTCTTTTCATTCAGTAGTGTGAGGACGGAGCTCTCCACCATCAGTAGTGGGGGGAAGGAGCTCTCCTCCTCCTCTAGTAGTGGGAGGAAAAAGCTCTTCTCCTATTTCAGTAGTGGGAGGAAGGAGCTATACTCCTTTCTCCTACTTCAGTAGTGGGAGGAAGGAGCTATACTCCTTCAGTAGTGAGAGGAAGGAGCTCCCCTTCTTCAGTAGTGGGAGGAAGGAGCTCTCCTTCTTCAGTAGTGGGAGGAAGGAGCTCTCCTCCTTCAGTAGTCGGAGAAAGGAGCTTTCCTACAGAAGTCGGAGAAAGGAGCTTTCCTACAGTAGTCGGAGAAAGGAGCTTTCCTACAGGAATGGGAGAAGGAGCTCTTTTCATTCAGTAGTGGGAGGAACAAGCCCTCCTTTTCCTCCTCCAGTAATGGGAGGATAAAACTCTTCTCCTTTTTCAGTAGTGGGAGGAAGGAGCTCTCCTCCTTCAGTAGTGGGAGAAAGGAGCTCTCCTCCTCCTCCAGTAGTGGGAGGAAAAAGCTCTTCTCCTTCAGTAGTGGGAGGAAGGAACTCTCCTCCTCCTCCAGTAGTGGGAGAAAGAAGTTCTCCTTCTCCAGTAGTGGGAGGAAGAAGTTCTCTTCCTCCAGTTTTGGGAGGAAGAGGTTCTCCTCCTCCAGTAGTGGGAGAAAGCTCTCCTCCTCCTCCACTAGTGGGAGGAAGGAGCTCTCCTCCTCCAGCAGTGGAATGAAGGAGTTCTCCTCTAGTAGCGGGAGGAAAGAGCTCTCCTCCTTCTTCAGTAGCGAGAGGAAGGAGCTCTCCTCCTCCTCCAGTAGTGGGAGGAAGGAGCTCTCCTCCTCCAGTAGTGGGAGGAAGGAGCTCTCCTCCTCCAGGAGTGGAAGAAGGAGCTCTCGTCCTCCAGTAGTGGAAGGAAGGAGTTCTCTTCCTCATCCAGTAGTGGAAGGAAGGAGCTCTCATCCTCCAGTAGTGGGACGAAGGAACTCTCCTCCTCCAGTAGTGGGAGCAAGGAGTTCTCCTCCTACAGTAATGGAAGGAGCTCTCGTCCTCCAGTAGTGGAAGTAAGGAGCTCTCCTCCTCCTCCAGTAGTGGGAGGAAGGAGCTCTCCTCCGCAAGTAGTGGAAGAAGAAGCTCTCGTACTCCAGAAGTCGAAGGAAGGAGCTCTGCTCATCCTACAGTAGTGGAAGAAAGGAGTTCTCCTGCTCCTCCAGTAGTGGGAGGAAGGAGCTCTCCTCCTCCTGCTCGAGTAGTGGGAGGAATGAGTTCTCCTCCTCCTCCAGTAGTGGGAGGAAGGAGCTCTCCTCCAGTAGTAGGAGGACGGAGCTCACCTCCTCCTGCTCGAGTAGTGGGAGGAATGAGTTCTCCTTCTCCTCCAGTAGTGGGAGGAAGGAGCTCTCCTCCTCCTCCAGTAGTGGGAGGAAGAAGCTCTCCTCTTCCTCCAGTAGTGGGAGGAAGGAGCTCTCCTCCTCCTCCAGTAATGGGAGGAAGGAGCTCTCCTTCTCCTCCAGTAGTGGGAGGAAGGAGCTCTCCTCCTCCAGTAGTGGGAGGAAGGAGCTCTCCTCCTCCAGTAGTGGGAGGAAGAAGTTCTCCTCCTCCAGTAGTGGGAGGAAGAAGTTCTCTCCCTCCAGTTTTAGAAAGAAGGAACTCTCCTCCTCCTCCAGCAGTGGGAGGAAGGAGCTCTCTTCCTTCTCCAGTAGTGGGAGGAAGGAGCTTTCCTCCTCCTCCAGTAGTGGGAGGAAGGAGCTCTTCTTCTCCAGTAGTGGGAGGAAGGAGCTTTCCTCCTCCTCCAGTAGTGGGAGGAAGGAGCTCTCCTCCTCCGGTAGTGGGAGGAAGAAGTTCTCCTCCTCCAGTAGTGGGAGGAAGAAGTTCTCTTCCTCCAGTAGTGGGAGGAAGAAGTTCTCTTCCTCCATTTTTGGGAGGAAGGAACTCTCCTCCTCCAGTAGTGGGAGGAAGGAACTCTCCTCTTCCAGTAGTGAGAGGAAGGAGCTCTCCTCCTCCAGTAGTGGAAGCAAGGAGCTCTCCTCCTCCAGTAGTGGGAGGAAGGAGCTCTCCTCCTCCAGTAGTGGGAGGAAGAAGTTCTCCTCCTCCAGTAGTGGGAGGAAGGAGCTCTTCTTCTCCAGTAGTGGGAGGAAGGAGCTTTCCTCCTCCTCCAGTAGTGGGAGGAAGGAGCTCTTCTTCTCCAGTAGTGGAAGGAAGGAGCTTTCCTCCTCCTCCAGTAGTGGGAGGAAGGAGCTCTCCTCCTCCGGTAGTGGGAGGAAGAAGTTCTCCTCCTCCAGTAGTGGGAGGAAGAAGTTCTCTTCCTCCAGTAGTGGGAGGAAGAAGTTCTCTTCCTCCATTTTTGGGAGGAAGGAACTCTCCTCCTCCAGTAGTGGGAGGAAGGAACTCTCCTCTTCCAGTAGTGAGAGGAAGGAGCTCTCCTCCTCCAGTAGTGGAAGCAAGGAGCTCTCCTCCTCCAGTAGTGAAAGAAGGAGCTCTCCTCCTCCAGTAGTAGAAGGAAGGAGCTCTCTTCCTCCTCCACTAGTGGAAGGAAGGAGTTCTCCTCCTCCTCAAGTAGTGGGAGGAAGGAGCTCTCCTCCTCCTGCTCGAGTAGTGGGAGGAATGAGCTTTCCTCCTCCTGTAGTTTGAGGAAGGTGGTCTCCTCCTCCTCCTCCTCCTCCTCCTCCTCCTCCAGTAGTGGGAGGAAGAAGTTCTCTTCCTCCAGTAGTTGGAGGAAGAAGTTCTCCTCCTCCAGTAGTGGGAGGAAGGAGCTCTCCTCATCCACCAGTAGTGGGAGGAAGGAGCTCTCCTCCTCCAGTAGTGAGAGGAAGGAGTGTTCTTCCAGAAGTGAGGGAAGGAGCTCTCCTTCTCCAGTAATGGGAGAAAGGAGCTCTCCTCGTCCAGTAGTGGGAGGAAGGAGCTCTCCTCCTCCTCCAGTAGTGGGAGGAAGAAGTTCTCCTCCTCCAGTAGTGGGAGGAACACGTTCTCCTCCTCCAGTAGTGAGAGGAAGGAACTCTCCTCCTCCTCTAGTAGTGGGAGGAATGAGCTCTCCTCCTCCTCCTCCTCCTGTAGTAGTGGGAGAAAGGAGCTCTCCTCCAGTAGTGGGAGTAAGGAGATCTGGTTCATTCATTACTCCCTCACCATCCATTAAGGTACTTGTGGATACGCCAGTCTAAGTCTCAATGGCTTGGCTAATACACTCTCAGTATTTCAGGAATCACAAGACGACTAATGGATTGGTGGCTCTCTAACCTCCATCTCCAGGATGCTTAACACTTAACATCTTTCTCAGTCAATTATTAACTTTGTCAATGTGATAGCTGAAGCTTATGTTAAAATAATGTTGAATTGATTAGAAGAGACTGTAACGCGTGGTCTCACACATACACACACACACACACACACACACACACACACACACGCGCGCGCGGGCGCGCGCGCGTGGGTCCGTGGGGTGCAGACGTGGGTAACAAGGCTCCGAGAACCTTAGCGTTGTAAGGCATGCAATAACAGCTAGCGGTAATCAGTGGTAGTGGAGCGTCAGTGATAATTAAAGTTATTAGTTAAAAAAAGTGAGAGGAAAGCTGAAATCAAAATATTTCAAAGCGCAAACCGTTGGGGGTCTTAGGCGCTGTTGCCACATTGGCAGCGGTAGGCCTGAAAAAGTGACGTCACGACAAGTTGTGTGCCATTATACATATAAAGTGAAGTGTATTTAATGTGAAGAGTGAAATCGCGTGAGGAAGCGGGATGTATGAGAATATATGGTTATAAACATCACGGGTGAAGGATCTCCAAAATAGGGATTTAAGGCCTACGTATGACGACTTCGTCATCAGCAGCTGGCAACTTGTCACCGCACCCACTGAGCATAAGTTTCATTCACCTATTTGTGGTTTGCATGTTGAAGGCCCTGGCTGGCCTTGCATACTGTTTGATACTGGTCACTCACTCCTGCAAGCTATTACCAGAATTAGAATAGAAATAGCATAGACATAGTGAATATAGTGTTGACGAGTGTGAGAAGGTAGAGTCCGGCGAGGAGTAGAGTAGTATTAATTCCATTAGTTATTAGCAGTAAGAATACTTAGGAAGCTAGGAAGTCATCTCATAATGTGAACATGGAACAGGATAATAACCAGCAATAATTGATACTTAAATCCAGACACACACACACACAAGGCGAGTATTACTATAAGCTGGAGGCGGGACAAACTTTTAAGGGCAACATTTTAAGATGGTGTGAGGGTCAAGTCCCAGGAGGGTTGTGGTCAGGTCACAAGAAGTTGCGGCCAGTCATTACACTGCACAAGACACACACACACACACACACACACACACACACACACACACACACACACACACACACACACACACACACACACACACACACACACACACACACACACACACACACACACACACACACACATACTCACACACATACACACACACACACACACACAACACACACACACACACACAACACACACACACACACACACACACAGACACACAACACACACACAACACACACATAACACACACACACACACAACACACACACAACACACACACACACACACACACACACACACACTCGTGGAGGAGTCACGCGGTTTGAGCTCGTGTTTTGGTGGTAATTTCTGACGGTGCCATAAGGAATAGAGTGTGGGATATAGGCGTGTGCATGCATAAGAGTGCATATAATCACTTAAGCCCCGAAAAAAGGAAATATAAGTGATCACAGAAAAGAAAACAAAGGAAATATTGGCTGAGTGTTTAGTGGGGGCCGTTGGTAGGGTGAACAGTTGTGTCAGGCCTAAATAGTGTTGCCATAATATCGCAGTGGGGTATTTTGAAGAATAAGTGCGACTCAAGACCAGGGAGATAAGAGATATGTATAGATGTGTCAGTAAATACAGTGAGTGAGTGAAAAAATTAGAAGAGCTAGAGACTATAGTGCATACAGGAAGTTAGTGGAAAAATTACTGAGAAGCATCAAACTTCTTCAACTTCTGGGACAGGACAGACCCGCAACGTTACTCCACTGCCAGCCACAAGTAATATTCACCTAGTTTGAGTTGCATGGGGTCAATAGTACCTGTCTGTAGCTGGAATTGGGGGTCACTCTCCTCGAGCTATCAGAATTAGAATAAGCAGCATTTACTGGCATTTAATAGAATTTAGAGGTAGCGGCATATTGGCGAAGCCTAGTGTATTTATTTTTGAACGTAATTTTAAACGCATAAGAGTACAGTGGGAACCAAGAGATCGGATACATATACAATACATATGTAGTACATATGTGGGAAATAAGGACTGTTTACATAAACATATGCACACACACTAGGTGAGAACACCTCTGCTGTTAGGCACTTGAATAGCTGTAGCACACACACACACACACACACACACACACACACACACACACACACACACACACACACACAAGCACACACACACACACACACACACACACACACACACACACACACAAGGTGGACAAAGACAGGATGTTCCAGGGAGGGGACACAGAAACAAGAGGCCACAATTGGAAGTTGAAGACACAAATGAGTCAGAGAGATATTAGGAAGTATTTCTTCAGTCATAGAGTTGTAAGGCAGTGGAATAGCCTAGAAAATGAAGGTAGTGGAGGAAGAAACCATACACAGTTTTAAGACGAGGTTTGATAAAGCTCATGGAGCGGGGAGAGAGAGGGCCCAGTAGCAACCGGTGAAGAGGCGGGGCCAGGAGCTAAGACTCGACCCCTGCAACCACAAATAGGTGAGTACAAATAGGTGAGTACACACACACACACACACACACACACACATACAGACACACACACACACATATACAGGATTTTACGCCTTCCTTTGAAGTGACCCTATAACCCTTCCTTTCCCCACCATCGCTCTCCCTCTCCTCTCCTCTCTCTTCCTCTCTCTCTCTCTCTCTCTCTCTCTCTCTCTCTCTCTCTCTCTCTCTCTCTCTCTCTCTCTCTCTCTCTCTCTGTCTCTCTCTCTCTCTTTCTCTCTTTCTCTCTCCCCCTTTCTCTCATCCTCTCTCTGTTCCTCTCTCTCTTCCTCTCTCTCTTCCTCTCACTCTTTCTCTCTTCCTCTCTTTCTCCCTCTCCCTCTCTCTCTTCCTCTCTTCCTCTCTTACTCTCTCTCTTCCTCTTCTTTTCTCTCTCTCTCTCTTCCCTTGTCATTCCCCCCTCTCTCTTACCTTTTCCCTCTCTCTCACTTTCTCCCCCCTTTTCCCTTCTTTTCCCCTCCTTCTAGGCTCCCCTTCTCTCTCTCCCTATCTCTCACTCTCTCCCCCTTTTTCTTTTTCTCTTTAGAGGAACAGTGGAAAAGGATAGAGCAAGAATGGGAGAGAAAATTAGGAGAGCTTTCTGAAAAAATGGAGAAAGAGCTCTATGTGAAATGGGAAAAGAGGTTGGAGAAGGAGACAAAGAAGTGGGAGGCAAAAGTCAGGGTAAAGGTCCTAGAATTTGAGGTAAACAGGCTGAAGCAAGTCTCAGGGGTAGTGACCAGAGAAGACACACCATATGAAGATGAGAGGCTGAACAGGAAGGAAGGAGATATGAATTATGCTAAGGTCATATCAGCCTGCAAAGTACGGCCAGGGAGTGGAAGGGAAGAGCAGATGGGTGCAGATGGAGAGGGAGATAGGTCGAATGCTGAGGCACAACCATGCTAACAAGAGCCACTGGAAAAATCAAGGGAGAAAATGACCACATACAGACAGGAACCAGAGTCACAGAGGGAGAGGCAATGGGAGGAGGAAAGGGCAAAATCAGTGATTATCCATGGGCTTTGGGAGAGAGAGGAAAGGACACACACTGAAAGACGGCAGGAAAAAAGAAAGGAGATTGAGAAAATCATCACAGAAAAAGGGGGAGAAGAAATGGATGAGATTGTAAATTTTCAGAGAATATGGGGGTACTTGAAGGGGAGAAACCGACAGATCAAGCTGATTCTCAGGACAGAAACAGTGCGGAACAGGATCCTCCAAGAGAAACCACGGTTGAAAAGCTCAGAAGAGTACAAGAAGGTGTTCCTAGACAGAGACAGAACACAAACAGAGAGACAGCAGCTGAGGGAGAGGACAAAAAAGCGAAAGGAGCTAGGAAAGGAGACAAGGATGGAACCAGCAGAGGTCAGTCAGAGCAGAACAGAGCAGCAAGGGCAAGCACACACACAACTATCCTCAGAACCCCACAACCTATCACACCATCCCAACACACAATACAATCCATACCCACAGCTTCCACCCAACCCCCAACCATAGAATCCCACAGTATGCTACCACGTCTCCCACCCCCACAGGCCCCCCAAACCACAGTGTTGGAAAGGAAACTGAAGGCATGGTACACAAACGCTGATGGAATAACAAACAAGTGGGAGGAGTGGCACCAAAGAGTCAAAGAGGCATCACCAGACATCATAGCGATCACAGAAACCAAGCTTACAGGTATGATAACAGATGCCATCTTTCCAGTGGGATACCAGATCCTGAGAAAAGACAGAAGGAACAGGGGGGGTGGAGGAGTGGCATTGCTGATCAAACACCGATGGAATTTTGATGAGCTGGAGAGAGGAGACAGCGGAGAAGAAAGTGATTACATAGCAGGAACGCTTTGCTCTGGTGGTCCCAAGGTGATAATTGCAGTGATGTATAACCCACCACAGAACAGCAGGAGGCCAAGGCAAGAGTATGACGAGAGTAATAGAGCGATGGTTGACACACTGGCTGCAGTGGCGAGAAGAGCTCATGCATGCAGGGCAAAGCTCCTGATCATGGGCGACTTTAACCACAAGGAGATCGAATGGGAGAACTTGGAGCCACATCGGGGCCAAGATACATGGAGGGCTAAGATGATGGAGGTGGTACTGGAAAACTTCATGTACCAACACGTAAGGGACACTACAAGAGAGAGAGGAGAGGATGAACCAGCAAGACAGGACTTAGTATTCACCTTGAGTAGTGCAGATATTGAGGACATCACATATGAAAGACCCCTTGGGGCCAGCGATAATGTGGTTTTGAGCTTCGAATACACAGTAGAGCTACAAGTGGAGGGGGAAGCAGAAAGGCCAGGACAAATGAAACCAAACTACAGGATAGGGGACTGCACAGGAATGAGGAACTTCCTGAATGAGGTTCAGTGGGACAGAGAACTGGCAGGGAAGCCAGTTAATGAGATGATGGAATATGTAGCAACAATGTGCAAGGAGGCTGAGGAGAGGTTTGTACCCAAGGGTAACAGGAATAATGAAAAAGCCAGGAAGAGCCCATGGTTCACCCAAAGATGCAAGGAGGCAAAAACCAAGTGTGCTAGGGAATGGAAGAAATATAGAAGGCAAAGGACCCAGGAGAATAAGGAGAGCAGTCGTAGAGCCAGAAACGAATATGCACAGATAAGAAGGGAGGCCCAACGTCAATATGAAAACGACATAGCAGCAAAAGCCAAATCTGACCCGAAGCTGTTATACAGCCACATCAGGAAGAAAACAACCGTCAAGGACCACGTAATCAGGCTAAGGAAGGAAGGAGGAGAGACAACAAGAAATGACCGTGAAGTATGTGAGGAACTCAACAAGAGATTCAAAGAAGTGTTCACAGAGGAGACAGAAGGGGCTCCAGAAAGACAGAGAGGTGGGGTACACCACCATGTGCTGGACTCAGTACACACAACCGAGGAAGAAGTGAAGAGGCTTCTGAGTGAGCTAGATACCTCAAAGGCAATGGGGCCAGATAACATCTCTCCATGGGTCCTGAGAGAAGGAGCAGAGGCACTATGTGTACCCTTAACAACAATATTCAATACATCTATCGAAACAGGGAGATTGCTTGAGGCATGGAAGACATCAAATGTGGTCCCAATCTTTAAAAGAGGAGACAGACATGAAGCACTAAACTACAGACCAGTGTCACTGACATGTATAGCAAGCAAAATCATGGAAAAGATTGTCAGGAGAAGAATGGTGGAACATCTAGAAAAGAATGATCTCATCACCAGCAGCCAACATGGTTTCAGAGACGGGAAATCCTGTGTCACAAACCTACTGGAGTTCTATGACATGGTGACAGCAGTAAGACAAGAGAGAGAGGGGTGGGTGGATTGCATTTTCTTGGACTGAAAGATGGCGTTTGATACAGTACCACACAAGAGATTAGTGCAAAAACTGGAGGACCAAGCAGGGATAACAGGGAAGGCACTGCAATGGATCAGGGAACACTTGTCAGGAAGACAGCAGCGAGTAATGGTACGTGGCGAGGTGTCAGAGTGGGCACCTGTGACCAGCGGGGTCCCACAGGGGTCAGTCCTAGGACCAGTGCTGTTTCTGGTATTTGTGAACGACATGACGGAAGGAATAAACTCCGAGGTGTCCCTGTTTGCAGATGACGTGAAGTTGATGAGAAGAATTCATTCGATCGAAGACCAGGCGGAAATACAAAGGGATCTGGACAGTCTGCAGACCTGGTCCAGCAACTGGCTCGTGGAGTTCAATCCCACCAAGTGCAAAGTCATCAGGATTGGGGAAGGGCAAAGAAGACCGCAGACGGAGTACAGTCATGGGGGCCAGAGACTAGAAACCTCACTCAAGGAAAAAGATCTTGGGGTGAGTATAACATCAGGCACATCTCCTGAAGCGCACATCAACCAAATAACTGCCACAGCATATGGGCGCCTGGCAAACCTCAGAACAGCATTCCAACATCTTAATAAGGAATCGTTCAGGACCCTGTACACCGTGTACGTTAGGCCCATATTGGAGTATGCGGCACCAGTTTGGAACCCACACCTAGCCAAGCATGTAAAGAAACTAGAGAAAGTGCAAAGGTTTGCAACAAGACTAGTCCCAGAGTTAAGAGGTATGTCCTATGAGGAGAGGTTAAGGGAAATCAACCTGACGACACTGGAGGACAGGAGAGATAGGGGGGACATGATAACGATTTACAAAATACTGAGAGGAATTGACAAGGTGGACAAAGACAGGTTGTTCCAGAGACTGGACACAGCAACACGGGGACACAGTTGGAAGCTGAAGACACAGATGAATCAAAGGGATGTTAGGAAGTATTTCTTCAGCCACAGAGTAGTCAGGAAGTGGAATAGTTTGGGAAGCGATGTAGTGGAGGCAGGATCCATACATAACTTTAAGCAGAGGTACGATAAAGCTCATGATTCAGGGAGAGTGACCTAGTAGCGACCAGTGAAGAGGCGTGGCCAGGAGCTTGGACTCGACCCCTGTAACCTCAACTAGGTGAGTACAACTAGGTGAGTGTACACAACATACACACAACACACACACACACACACACACACACACACACACACACACACACACACACACACATTGCCAGATTCACACATACACACTCACACACACACACACACACATTGCCAGACTCACACATACACTCCCCCCCTCTGCCACCGACATCTCATTCCTTCACCTGATCCCTCCCCCCCTCTTTCACCCTCCCCCTCCCCACCTCTCCCTCCTTCCCCCTCTCCCTCTCCCACTCACCCACTTGCTTCTTCCTCCTTACCACCCCCCTCCCCACTACTCTCCCACATAGTCACAGTTCTTCCTCTACCTCCCACCCCCCCCACACTCTGACATACACAATACTAACCTAGCATAGAGAATTACATGGGTTTCCCACTCTGAGGCATCAGGATAAAACAAAAATGGGTTGCCAGAGAGCAACAAGAAAAACCAAGGGACATGAGGAGGAAACTGTAAAGGAAGATTGGGCAGCAGAGCTCACAAAAAGGGAACATGAATGGGAAAAGAAACCAGAAGAACTTAGCATGAGAATGGAAGAGAGGATAGACATGGAAAGCAGGAAGTGGGAGGTGCAAGTCAAAGCAGCCGAGGCCAGGATACAGAGTTTAGAAGAGGAACTGAAAAATCTGAAACATCCTAAAGAACTAAAGAACATTTTGACAACAGAGACTGCTACCTCAGTCACAAATAAGGGGACTATAGGGAAAGAAGGAGGAAAACTGCATGTAGAAGCTCAATCAGTGGAGACTGTAGTAAATGAAAGAGCTAAGCTATATGTGGAGGCCCTAACAGACCACAGCACAGCAGAGCCCAGGGAAAGCCGAGAAGGGAAAATGACAGGCCACTGAGCCCAAGTACATTAGCTAGTGAAACTGAAGAAAGGAAAGCCGAAATGGAGGAAATCAAATTGAATGAGGGGATACACAGGGATATGCAGTGGGAGAATGAAAGGGTGAGGGCAGTCTTTGTGTATGGGCTCCAGGAAGTTGAAGGGGAAACATATGAAGCAAGAAAACAAAGGGGGAAAAAAAGCAATTGAAAGTATCATGAAAGCAATAGGAGAAGACGACATGACCCAGCTGCAAAGTTTTCGGAGAATAGGGGGGTTTGTAAAAAAAAGAACTCGGCCAGTGAAAGTGACCTTCATGGCAGAATCGACTCGCAACAGAATCCTACAGTAGAAAGCACGATTAAGGGACATGCTGGCATACAGGAAGGTGTATCTCGACTGCGAGAGAACACAAGCAGAAAGGCAGAAACTGAGAGAGATGGTTCAAAGGCGAAAGGAGGAAAGAGAGGGGATGGAGAAGACAGACAGGAGATCCCAGACACAGGAAGATCAAATACAGCCTCCCTCACAACTTCCTATAGAAGCCTCCCAACCAGGTCAACCCCAGTGCAACCAAACACTCTAAACCAAAACACCCATGCCACATCCAATGCCCCCACCCACTGCATTACAAACTCCACCCCCACAGAAACCACCCATAGTTCCTTATCAGGTCACCCACTTCCCCAACCCCAATACACCTCCCAGACCACAATCTTTGAAAAGAAGTTGAAGGTGTGGTATACAAGTGCAGATGGAATAACAAATAAGTATGAGGAGTGGCACGAAAGAATCAAGGAGACATCCCCAGACATAATAGCACTCACAGAAACAAAACTCACCAGAATAATAACAGATTCAATCTTTCCATCCGGATATCAAATCCTCAGGAAAGACAGAGGGAGGAGAGGGGGAAGAGGAGTTGCAAAGCTCATTAAAAACCAGTGGGGTTTTGAGAAAATGGAAGGAATGGACGGCACGGGCGAAAGGGACTACTTAGTAGGAACAATCCAGTCTGAGGGACATAAGGTGATAATTGCAGTAATGTACAACCCACCACAGAACTGCAGGAGGCCAAGAGAAGAATACGATGAGAGCAATAGAGCAATGGTCGACACACTAGCCGAGGTGGCCAGGAGAGCACACATGGGGGGAGCAAAGTTACTAGTTATGGGTGATTTCAATTACAAGGAGATTGACTGGGAAAACCTGGAGCCCCATGGGGGTCCCAAAACATGGAGAGCCAAGATGATGGATGTGGTACTGAAAACCTCATGCATCAACATGCTAGAGACACTACCAGAGAGAGAGGAGAGGATGAACCAGCAAGACTGGACCTTGTATTCACCTTGAGTAGTTCTGACATCGAGGATATCATGTATGAAAGGCCCATGGGAGCTAGTGATCATGTGGTTCTGTGCTTCGACTACATAGTTGAGCTCCAAGTGGAGAGAGCAGCAGGAATAGGGTGGGAAACACCAAACTACAAAAGGGGGAACTACTCAGGCTTGAGGAACTTCTTTCAAGACATTCAGTGGGAGAGGGAACTGACAGGAAAACCAGTACAAGAAATGATGGACTATGTCGCAACAAAATGCAAGGAGGCAGAGGAGAGGTTTGTTCCCAAGGGAAACAGAAATAATGGGAAGAACAGAACGAGTCCTTGGTTTACCCAAAGATGTAGGGAGGCAAAAACTAGGTGTACTAGAGAATGGAAAAGGTATAGAAGACAGAGAACTCAGGAAAATAAAGAGATTAGCCAAAGAGCCAGAAACGAATATGCACAGATAAGAAGGGAGGCTCAGCGGCAATACGAAAATGACATAGCATCGAAAGTCAAGACTGACCCGAAGCTGTTGTACAGCCACATCAGGAGGAAAACAACAGTCAAGGACCAGGTAATCAGACTGAGGAAGGGTGATGGGGAATTCACAAGAAACGACCAAGAGGTATGTCAGGAGCTCAACACGAGATTTAAAGAAGTATTTACAGTGGAAACCAGTAGGACTCCAGGAAATCAGAGCAGGGGGGTGCACCAGCAAGTGCTGGATGAGGTACATATAACCAAGGAGGAGGTGAAGAAGCTGCTATGCGAACTTGACACCTCAAAGGCGGTGGGACCAGACAACATCTCTCCATGGGTCCTTAAAGAGGGAGCAGAGATATTGCGTGTACCATTAACAAAGATCTTCAACACATCATTTGAAACTGGGCAACTCCCCGAGGTTTGGAAGATGGCAAATGTAGTCCCAATTTTTAAAAAAAGAGACAGACATGAGGCAATAAACTACAGACCTGTATCACTAACGTGTATAGTATGCAAGGTCATGGAGAAGATCATCAGGAGGAGAGTGGTGGAGCACCTGGAAAGAAACAAGTGTATAATTGACAACCAGCATGGTTTCAGGGAGGGAAAATCCTGTGTCACAAACCTACTAGAGTTTTATGACAAGGTGACAGAAGTAAGACAAGAGAGAGAGGGGTGGATCGACTGCATTTTTTTGGACTGCAAGAAGGCCTTCGACACAGTTCCTCACAAGAGGTTACTGCAAAAGCTAAAGGATCAGGCACACATAACAGGAAAGGCATTGCAATGGATCAGAGAATACCTGACAGGTAGGCAACAACGAGTCATGGTACGTGACGAGGTGTCAGAGTGGGCGCCTGTGACAAGCGGGGTTCCACAGGGGTCAGTCCTAGGACCTGTGCTGTTCTTGGTATATGTGAATGACATAACGGAATGGATAGACTCAGAAGTGTCCTTGTTTGCGGATGATGTGAAGTTAATGAGAAGAATCAAATCGGATGAGGATCAGGCAGGACTACAAAGAGACCTGGACAGGCTACAAGCCTGGTCCAGCAACTGGCTCCTTGAGTTTAACCCTGCCAAATGCAAAGTCATGAAGATTGGGGAAGGGCAAAGAAGACCGCAAACACAATATAGTTTAGATGGCCAAAGTCTGCAAACCTCACTCAAGGAAAAAGATCTGGGGGTGAGTATAACACCGAGCATATCTCCTGAGGCGCACATCAATCAGATAACTGCTGCAGCATACGGGCGCCTGGCAAACCTACGGATAGCGTTCCGATACCTCAGTAAGGATTCGTTCAAGACTCTGTATACCATTTACGTCAGGCCCATACTGGAGTATGCAGCACCAGTTTGGAATCCACACCTAGTCAAGCACATCAAGAAATTAGAGAAAGTGCAAAGGTTCGCAACAAGACTAGTCCCAGAGCTATAGGGATTGTCCTACGAAGAAAGGTTGAGGGAAATCGGCCTGACGACACTGGAGGCCAGGAGGGTCAGGGAAGTCATGATAACGACATATAAAATACTGCGCATAATAGACGAGGTGGACAAAGACGGGATGTTCCAGAGATGGGACACAGACACAAGAGGTCACAATTGGAAGTTGAAGACTCAGATGAATCAAAGGGATGTTAGGAAGTATTTCTTCAGTCATAGAGTAGTCAAGCCGTGGAATAGCCTAGAAAGTGAAGTAGTGGAGGCGGGAACCATACATAGTTTTAAGGCGAGGTATGATAAAGCTCATGGAGCAGGGAGAGAGAGGACCTTGTAGCAATCAGTGAAGAGGCGGGGCCAGGAGCTATGACTCGACCCCTGCAACCACAAATAGGTGAGTACAAATAGGTGAGTACACACAGACACACACACACACACACACACACACAATATTCAACAAATATTCAATACATCTATCGAAACAGGGAGATTGCCTGAGGCATGGAAGACAGCAAATGTAGTCCCAATCTTTAAAAAAGGAGACAGACATGAAGCATTAAACTACAGACCAGTGTCACTGACATGTATAGTATGCAAAATCATGGAGAAGATTATCAGGAGAAGAGTGGTGGAACACCTAGAAAGGAATGATCTCATCAACAGCAGCCAGCATGGTTTCAGGGACGGGAAATCCTGTGTCACAAACCTACTGGAGTTCTATGACATGGTGACAGCAGTAAGACAAGAGAGAGAGGGGTGGGTGGATTGCATTTTCTTGGACTGCAAGAAGGCGTTTGACACAGTTCCACACAAGAGATTGGTGCAAAAACTGGAGGACCAAGCAGGGATAACAGGGAAGGCACTACAATGGATCAGGGAATACTTGTCAGGAAGACAGCAGCGAGTCATGGTACGTGGCGAGGTGTCAGAGTGGGCACCTGTGACCAGCGGGGTCCCGCAGGGGTCAGTCCTAGGACCAGTGCTGTTTCTGGTATTTGTGAACGACATGACGGAAGGAATAGACTCTGAGGTGTCCCTGTTTGCAGATGACGTGAAGTTGATGAGAAGAATACACTCGATCGAAGACCAGGCAGAACTACAAAGGGATCTGGACAGGCTGCAGACCTGGTCCAGCAATTGGCTCCTGGAGTTCAATCCCACCAAGTGCAAAGTCATGAAGATTGGGGAAGGGCAAAGAAGGCCGCAGACGGAGTACAGTCTAGGGGGTCAGAGACTACAAACCTCACTCAAGGAAAAAGAACTTGGGGTGAGTATAACACCAGGCACATCTCCTGAAGCGCACATCAACCAAATAACTGCTGCAGCATATGGGCTCCTAGCAAACCTCAGAACAGCATTCCGACATCTTAATAAGGAATCGTTCAGGACCCTGTACACCGTATACGTTAGGCCCATATTGGAGTATGCGGCACCAGTTTGGAACCCACACCTAGCCAAGCACGTAAAGAAACTAGAGAAAGTGCAAAGGTTTGCAACAAGACTAGTCCCAGAGCTAAGAGGTATGTCCTACGAGGAGAGGTTAAGGGAAATCAACCTGACGACACTGGAGGACAGGAGAGATAGGGGGGACATGATAACGACATACAAAATACTGAGAGGAATTGACAAGTTGGACAAAGACAGGATGTTCCAGAGATTGGACACAGTAACAAGGGGACACAGTTGGAAGCTGAAGACACAGATGAATCAAAGGGATGTTAGGAAGTATTTCTTCAGCCACAGAGTAGTCAGTAAGTGGAATAGTTTGGGAAGCGATGTAGTGGAGGCAGGATCCATACATAGCTTTAAGCAGAGGTATGATAAAGCTCACGGCTCAGGGAGAGTGACCTAGTAGCGATCAGTGAAGAGGCGGGGCCAGGAGCTCGGACTCGACCCCCGCAACCTCAACTAGGTGAGTACAACTAGGTGAGTACACACACACACACACACACACACACACACACACACACACACACACACACACACACACACACACACACACACACACACACACACACACACACACACACACACACATGCACAAGAGAGAGAGGGGTGGGTTGATTGCATCTTCTTGGACTGCAAGAAGGCTTTTGACACAGTTCCTCACAAGAGATTAGTGCAGAAGCTAGAGCATCAGGCGCATATAACAGGAAGGGCACTGCAATGGATCAGAGAATACCTGACAGGGAGGCAACAACGAGTCATGGTACGTAATGATGTATCACAGTGGGCACCTGTGACGAGCGGGGTCCCACAGGGGTCGGTCCTAGGACCAGTGCTATTTTTGGTATATGTGAACGACATGACGGAAGGGTTAGACTCAGAAGTGTCCCTGTTTGCAGATGATGTGAAGTTAATGAGGAGAATTAAATCTGATGAGGACCAGGCAGGACTTCAAAGAGACCTGGACAGACTGGACACCTGGTCCAGCAAATGGCTTCTCGAATTTAATCCTGCCAAATGCAAAGTCATGAAGATAGGGGAAGGGCACAGAAGACCACAGACAGAGTATAGGCTAGGTGGCCAAAGACTGCAAACCTCACTCAAGGAGAAAGATCTTGGGGTGAGTATAACACCGAGCATGTCTCCGGAAGCACACATCAATCAGATAACTGCTGCAGCATATGGGCGCCTGGCAAACCTGAGAACAGCATTCCGACACCTTAGTAAGGAATCATTCAAGACACTGTACACCGTGTATGTCAGGCCCATACTGGAGTATGCAGCACCTGTTTGGAACCCGCACTTGATAAAGCACGTCAAGAAACTAGAGAAAGTACAAAGGTTTGCAACAAGGTTAGTTCCAGAGCTAAGGGGAATGTCCTATGAAGAAAGATTAAGGGAAATCGGCCTGACGACACTGGAGGACAGGAGGGTCAGGGGAGACATGATAACGACATATAAAATACTGCGTGGAATAGACAAGGTGGACAAGGACAGGATGTTCCAGGGAGGGGACACAGAAACAAGAGGCCACAATTGGAAGTTGAAGACACAAATGAGTCAGAGAGATAGTAGGAAGTATTTCTTCAGTCATAGAGTTGTAAGGCAGTGGAATAGCCTAGAAAATGACGTAGTGAAGGCAGGAACCATACACAGTTTTAAGACGAGGTTTGATAAAGCTCATGGAGCGGGGAGAGAGAGGGTCTAGTAGCAACCGGTGAAGAGGCGGGGCCAGGAGCTAGGACTCGACCCCTGCAACCACAAATAGGTGAGTACAAATAGGTGAGTACACTCAGTAAGTAAGTGTAGATCCAACTATACACGAGTAGGTGCACAGGTGTTTACTCAGTAAGTAAGTGTAGATCTAGGTATACACGAGTAGGTGAAAAGGCATAGGCACGGTACTCTCGGTACATAGCAGCATGCACGTGGAGAGTCTAGGATAGGCCCAAAAGCCTGGCAGCGAGATTATCCCTCCCTCTCCCCTCGCTTGGCTCGGTGTGGCAGGATAGTAACGCACACACACACCCTACCATAACGGATACATCTCACATCCCCACTCTAACACCCAGAGTTCACACTATCCTTGTACCTCCCTACCTCCCCTTTCTCTCTCTCCTTCTCTCCTATTCCACTATCCCTTCCTCCTCCTGCTCCTTCTCCTATACCTCCTCCATCTTCCCCGTCACCTCTCCTCGCCTCCTATGCCTGCAAGCACACTACAGGCACATCCTACCCAACTCACACGCCCCACACACTCTGACACTTCCTTCCTCTCTCTCTCTCTCTCTCTCTCTCTCTCTCTCTCTCTCTCTCTCTCTCTCTCTCTCTCTCTCTCTCTTTATCTCCCTCTCTCTCTCTCTCTCTCTCTCTCTCTAGCTCACACTCAGTCACACCATCTCTCTTTCTCTATTCTCCTCTTCTTTCTCTATCCCTCTAGCTCACTCACACCCAAACACACTGTCTCTATCATCCTTCTCCTATACCTCCTACATCTCCCCCCTCACCTCCTCTTCCTTCTCTTCTTCCCGCTCCCCTCACCTCCTAGGCATGCAAGCACACTAAATGCTGATCCTACCCAACTCACATGCTCCACACACTCTAACACTCCCTTCCCTTCTCTCTCTCTCTCTCTCTCTCTCTCTCTCTCTCTCTCTCTCTCTCTCTCTCTCTCTCTCTCTCTCTCTCTCTCTCTCTTTAACTCACTCACACTCAATCACACTCTCTATCTCTATTTCTTTATCCCACCTTCTCTCCCTCTTCATCTTCCTTCTCATCCTCCCTACTCCTTCTACTCCTATCCCCCACATTGCTCTTCCCTCTGTCCCCCTTAGTCTTCCCCCCATCTCTCTTTCCTCTGCTGCTGTCCCCCTCCAGCTCACTATTCTTTTCCCCTCCCTGCCTCCTGTTCCCTTCTCCCCACAACAAACACCCGTCTCCACACAGCACTCTTGGCATAAGCTCTTCCTTTTGGGTAAAAGAAACGTGGGACACCAAAAACCTGGACGGAGAACAATAGGAATGGTGGATGAAGTGAGTGGTGGACCTTGAAGAGAAGACTGGGAGGCAGAGCTCATGTGAAGAGAGAAGTGGGGGAGGAGGCTGGAAGAGCTCAGCAAGAAAATGGAAGAGAAAATAGCTGAGGAGAGCAGGAAATGGGAATTACAAATCACAGCAGCTGAAGCTATGATACAGAGCTTAGTAGAAGAACTAAAGAGTCTGAAACAGCCTAAAGAACCAAAAGACAGTACAGCCATGACACCAAGAACTACTACATCAGTCACCGATGATGGGACAGTAGGGAACAAAGGAGATATACTGTATGCAATGACTCTATCGGACCCAAGGGGGGCCTGGGAAAAGGCAGGGAGAACAGCAGGAACTAATGAGGGGACTAAAGACAATGAAGGAGCTAGACTATACTCAGAGGCTCTAACAGACAACTGCCATGTCCAGGAACAAATAAACACAGGGGCATTGGATAGGGAAGAGACAGTAGGAAACAATGCATTAATGGCAGGAACTAATTCATATCAGAGGATGCTCAGGGAAGCACAGTGGGAGGAAGAAAGGGAGAGGGTCCTTTTTGTCTATGGGCTCAGAAAAGTAGATGGGGAAACTTACGATGCAAGGAAACAGGAGGAGAAAAAAAATAATTGGAAGCATCATGAAAGCAATAGGAGAGGACGACATGACCCAGCTGACAAATTTTTGGAGAATTGAGTGGTTTGCGAGGGGAAAAAAGCGTCCAGTCAAAGTAATTTTCAAGGCAGAGTCAGCTTGAAAACTGATCCTGCAGGAGAAAGCGCACCTAAAGGACAATCAGGAGTTCCGGAGGGTGTAACTCGACTGAGACAGAACACAAGAAGAAAGGATGTTACTGAAAGAGAGGGTGTAATGTCGCAAGGAGGAATGGGAGGCAAGAAAGGTGGAGAGCAGAAACAATCAGGACCAGGTGGAAGAACAAACACAACCCCCTCCAGTACCACCCGCAGAAGGAACACAACCATGGCAATCCCAAAGCAATCAAACAACCTAACCCAAAACCCACTCACTGTACCCTCTGCCCCATCCCCTCAGTGCAAACCCCAACCCCACAGAAATCCACAGTAACCCACATATCCCCCTCTGCACAAACCCTACCCCTAGAGTAACCCTCAGTAACCCACATATCCCCATCAGCTCAAACCCCACCCCCACTGAAACCCACAGTACCCTCTCCCCCCCATGCCCCTCACAGACGCAATCATGCCACCTGGATATCAGATCCTGAGGAAGGACAGAAGGAGCAGTGGGGGAGGAGGGGTTGCACTACTAATTAAAAACTGGTGGGGTTATAAAGAATTGGAAGAAATGGACGTGATTGGAGAAAGGGATTACATAATATGTACAGTTCAGTCAGGGGAACACAAGGTAGTCATTGCAGTGATGTGTAACCCACCACAGAACTGCAGGATGTCAAGAGAGGAATATGATGAGTGCAATAGAGCAATGGTGGACACACTAGCTGAGGTGGCAAGAAGGGCTCACTCGAGTAGAGCGAAGTTACTGGTCATGGGCGACTTCAATCACAGGGAGATTGATTGGGAAAACCTGGAGCCACATGGGGGTCCCAAAACATGGAGAGCCAAGGTGATGGATGTGGTGCTGGCAAATCTCATGCACCAAAATGTTAGGGACACTACAAGAGAGAGAGAGACAGGAGGATGAACCAGCAAGATTGGACCTTGTGTTCACCCTGAGTAGCTCAGACATTGACCACATCACATATTAAAGTCCCCTTGGAGCTAGTGACCTCGCGGTTTTGAGCTTTGAAGAGGGTAACAGGAGTAGAATGGGAAAAGCTAAACTGTAAAAGGGAGGACCACACGAATGAGGACCTTCCTGCAGGAGGTTCAGTGGGAACAGGAGTTGGTAGGAAAATCAGTAAACGAAATGATGGACTTATTTTTTTTATTATTATTATCACACTGGCCGATTCCCACCAAGGCAGGGTGGCCCGAAAAAGAAAAACTTTCACCATCATTCACTCCATCACTGTCTTGCCAGAAGGGTGCTTTACACTACAGTTTTTAAACTGCAACATTAACACCCCTCCTTCAGAGTGCAGGCACTGTACTTCCCATCTCCAGGACTCAAGTCCGGCCTGCCGGTTTCCCTGAACCCCTTCATAAATGTTACTTTGCTCACACTCCAACAGCACGTCAAGTATTAAAAAACATTTGTCTCCATTCACTATTAAACACGCTCATGCATACCTGGAAGTCCAAGCCCCTCGCACACAAAACCTCCTTTACCCCCTCTCTCCAACCTTTCCTAGGCCGACCCCTACCCTGCCTTCCTTCCACTACAGACTGATACACTCTTGAAGTCATTCTGTTTCGCTCCATTCTCTCTACATGTCCGAACCACCTCAACAACCCTTCCTCAGCCCTCTGGACAACAGTTTTGGTAATCCCGCACCTCCTCCTAACTTCCAAACTACGAATTCTCTGCATTATATTCACACCACACATTGCCCTCAGACATGACATCTCCACTGCCTCCAGCCTTCTCCTCGCTGCAACATTCATCACCCATGCTTCACACCCACATAAAAGCGTTGGTAAAACTATACTCTCATACATTCCCTTCTTTGCCTCCAAGGACAAAGTTCTTTGTCTCCACAGACTCCTAAGTGCACCACTCACTCTTTTTCCCTCATCAATTCTATGATTCACCTCATCTTTCATAGACCCATCCGCTGACACGTCCACTCCCAAATATCTGAATGCATTCACCTCCTCCATACTCTCTCCCTCCAATCTGATATTCAATCTTTCATCACCTAATCTTTTTGTTATCCTCATAACCTTACTCTTTCCTGTATTCACCTTTAATTTTCTTCTTTTGCACACCCTACCAAATTCATCCACCAATCTCTGCAACTTCTCTTCAGAATCTCCCAAGAGCACAGTGTCATCAACAAAGAGCAGCTGTGACAACTCCCACTTTGTGTGTGATTCTTTATCTTTTAACTCCACGTCTCTTGTCAAGACCCTCGCATTTACTTCTCTTACAACCCCATCTATAAATATATTAAACAACCACAGTGACATCACACATCCTTGTCTAAGGCCTACTTTTACTGGGAAATAATTTCCATCTTTCCTACATACTCTAACTTGAGCCTCACTATCCTCATAAAAACTCTTCACTGCTTTCAGTAACCTACCTCCTACACCATACACTTGCAACATCTGCCACATTGCCCCCCTATCCACCCTGTCATACGCCTTTTCCAAATCCATAAATGCCACAAAGACCTCTTTAGCCTTATCTAAATACTGTTCACTTATATGTTTCACTGTAAACACCTGGTCCACACACCCCCTACCTTTCCTAAAGCCTCCTTGTTCATCTGCTATCCTATTCTCCGTCTTACTCTTAATTCTTTCAATAATAACTCTACCATACACTTTACCAGCAGACTTATCCCCCTATAATTTTTGCACTCTCTTTTATCCCCTTTGCCTTTATACAAAGGAACTATGCATGCTCTCTGCCAATCCATAGGTACCTTACCCTCTTCCATACATTTATTAAATAATTGCACCAACCACTCCAAAACTATATCCCCACCTGCTTTTAACATTTCTATCTTTATCCCATCAATCCCGGCTGCCTTACCCCCTTTCATTTTACCTACTGACTCACGAACTTCCCCCACACTCACAACTGGCTCTTCCTCACTCCTACAAGATGTTATTCCTCCTTGCCCTATACACGAAATCACAGCTTCCCTATCTTCATCAACATTTAACAATTCCTCAAAATATTCCCTCCATCTTCCCAATACCTCTAACTCTCCATTTAATAACTCTCCTCTCCTATTTTTAACTGACAAATCCATTTGTTCTCTAGGCTTTCTTAACTTGTTAATCTCACTCCAAAACTTTTTCTTATTTTCAACAAAATTTGTTGATAACATCTCACCCACTCTCTCATTTGCTCTCTTTTTACATTGCTTCACCACTCTCTTAACCTCTCTCTTTTTCTCCATATACTCTTCCCTCCTTGCATCACTTCTACTTTGTAAAAACTTCTCATATGCTAACTTTTTCTCCCTTACTACTCTCTCTTTACATCATCATTCCACCAATCGCTCCTCTTCCCTCCCGCACCCACTTTCCTGTAACCACAAACTTCTGCTGAACACTCTAACACTACATTTTTAAACCTACCCCATAAATCTTCGACCCCATTGCCTATGCTCTCATTAGCCCATCTATCCTCCAATAGCTGTTTATATCTTACCCCAACTGCCTCCTCTTTTAGTTTATAAACCTTCACCTCTCTCTTCCCTGATGCTTCTATTCTCCTTGTATCCCATCTACCTTTTACTCTCAGTGTAGCTACAACTAGAAAGTGATCTGATATATCTGTGGCCCCTCTATAAACATGTACATCCTGAAGCCTACTCAACAGTCTTTTATCTACCAATACATAATCCAACAAACTACTGTCATTTCGCCCTACATCATATCTTGTATACTTATTTATCCTCTTTTTTTTAAAATATGTATTACCTATAACTAAACCCCTTTCTATACAAAGTTCAATCAAAGGGCTCCCATTATCATTTACACCTGGCACCCCAAACTTACCTACCACACCCTCTCTAAAAGTTTCTCCTACTTTAGCATTCAGGTCCCCTACCACAATTACTCTCTCACTTGGTTCAAAGGCTCCTATACATTCACTTAACATCTCCCAAAATCTCTCTCTCTCCTCTGCATTCCTCTCTTCTCCAGGTGCATACACGCTTATTATGACCCACTTCTCGCATCCAACCTTTACTTTAATCCACATAATTCTTGAATTTACACATTCATATTCTCTTTTCTCCTTCCATAACTGATCATTTAACATTACTGCTACCCCTTCCTTTGCTCTAACTCTCTCAGATACTCCAGATTTAATCCCATTTATTTCCCCCCACTGAAACTCTCCTACCCCCTTCAGCTTTGTTTCGCTTAGGGCCGGGACATCCAACTTATTTTCATTCATAACATCAGCAATCATCTGTTTCTTGTCATCTGCACTACATCCACGCACATTTAAGCATCCCAGTTTTATAAAGTTTTTCTTCTTCTCTTTTTTAGTAAGTGTCTACAGGAGAAGGGGTTACTAGCCCATTGCTCCCAGCATTTTAGTCGCCTCATACGACACGCATGGCTTACGGAGGAAAGATTCTTTTCCACTTCCCCATGGAGGCAGAGGAAAGGTTTGCTACCAAGGGTGACAGAAATAATGGGAAGGATAGAACGAGCCCTTGGTTTCCCCGAAGGTGTAGGGAAGCAAAAACTAAGTGCTCTAGAGAATGGAAAAGTACAGAAGACAAAGGACTCAGGAAAATAAAGAGATTAATCGACGAGCTAGAAACGAGTATGCACAGATAAGGAGGGAGGTGCAGTGGCAGTATGAAAATGACATAGCATCAAAAGTCAAGTCTGACTCGAAACTACTCTTCAGCCACATCAGGAGGAAGACAACAGTTAAGGACCAGGTAATCAGGCTGAGGAAAGAAGGTGGAGAACTCAAAAGAAACAACCAGGAAGTATGTAAGGAGCTCAACATGAGATTTCAGAAAGTATTTAGAGTGGAGGATGAAGAGACAATGGGAAGACAAAACAGTGGGGTACATCAACAAGGGATATACCAACAAGTGTTGGATGAATTACACACAACTGAGGAGGAAGTGGAGAAGCTCCTAAGTGACCTTGATACCTCAAAGGCGGTGGGACCGGACAACATCTCTCTGTGGGTCCTTAGAGAGGGAGCAGAGACACTACATGTGCCTTTAAACTGGGCAACTACCTGAAGCATGGAAGAAGGCAAATGTAGTCCCCATCTTTAAGAAATGACTAAATCATATACCAGTGTCACTGACGTGTATAGTATGCAAAATCTTGGAAATGACTATCAGGAGGAGAGTGGTGGAGCACCTGGAGTGGGACAAGATTATAAACGACAGCCAGCATGGCTGTCGTTTATAATCTCGTTTATAATCTCGTTTATAATCTCGTTTATAATCTGAGGCAAACACACTAGCACGAGTTGCTCTGAGTATACAACACTGAGCAGTAGGCAACGGAGACTAAAGAAGTTGAAACTCTGCTTCAAGTGTTGTGGGGAACATTTTGCCAGAGACTGTGACGCCCAGCTCAGTGAGTGTCGAGGCTGTGGGAGAGGTAGGCACCATACTGTACTATGTCCCGATAATTTAAGGGAACCCCAGGCTAATAGAGATGTCTCTCAGGTAGAGAATGGAAGTGAGTCCGAGCCTGAAGAGGTAGCCAACGTGATTAGTGGGAGTGAAGTCTCTAATCCGAGTGAGAATCACGGAGGTGCTGCTCTACCTACAGTCATTGCAGAGGTTGTGAATGGCCACACGTCCGAAACAACCCGATTATTCTTTGACTCTGAAGCACAAGTATCCTTGATAACAAAGAAGTTGGTGGCTAAATTAAAGTTGAAGGCCACCAGAAAAGTTAATATGACATTGGGAGGAGCTATAAGTCAGATCCCACCCAAATCTTACGATGATGTGGATGTCAGTGCTAAATTAGGTGGACATCGCAGACATTGGTGGTAGAGACGTTACCCACGGCAATTATAGCAAGAGGTCTTGCTGCAGCAGCCAGACGATTGAAAGACCTTGGCATGAAGCTGGCAGTCCAGGGAATTACCACTGACACAGTCAGAAATGAAGGTATCCTGGTGGGAGCCAATCAGATAGATGACTTCCTGTCTACACAACGGACTGTTAGGGAAGGACTTGGTTTATACAGATCCCCGGTAGGATACATCATAGGCGGCAGGATTCCACCTGAATTCCCTGCCATGCCAGAGAAGGAAGAACCTGTTCCCATGATAGCTGGAGAAGTAGTGATAATGAGTATCACTATACACGATGAACCGCCAGGTAAGCTGAACCAGGTAGAGAGTGACAAGCACTCATCCACCTTGGGAAAACACTTTTATGGGGTATGTAAAGAGGGAGATAGATTGCCATTAAATCCAGGGAACCTCGTATCAGTGGGAGGAAAGGCTACCAGGGCATGTGGGCAACTGGGTGGGAAAGTACAGAGCCACTCAGTCAAGGCTAGACATTTGAAAGATGTTAAAGTTAAAGGGAAGGGTGTTAAGACCACCGGAACCAAGAACTTTACACCCCCAGAGGTCCATGCAGTGAAAACTGGACGGTTGAAGTTAGACCAGAGTCTGCTCGATGAGAGTGGCCGGGCGGCACTCATGTCCACAGTCCGCTGCAGGGGCTTGCTGAAGGTGAACTTGACACAGACTTATCGCCTACCTTCGCTGGTGGGAGGATGTGGAAACTTATTCAGTCCTAAAGTTCCACAAGGCAACTAATATTCCACAGAAATGCTGTCTGAGTTTTGTGGACCCTCACATCTACCCAAACACATAAATACACCCAGGTTGGCAAAGGTGATTGGAAGGTACATTTTAATTGATAGATTTACCCTTCAAGGAAGAGGTAGGTAGGTTATACTGTTAGTAAACTAATATTAGGATTATTGAGGCAACTGTAGATAATAATAATGTAGACCTAAGACCTTAACGTAGGTAGTAATAGGCCGGTAATATAGGCAAACACTAGGTTATATTAGCTGGGGATAACTGGTAACCTAAGTTTGAATGATGAGGCATGGAGTTTTGAGGCACCAGTGCCTTCTTTGTCGAAACTCCGAATGAGGCACACCGCCGTGAACAGCAGGGCGGTGCCCCACGTGTCTACACATACTAGGCCCTGGGAAAATCTGGTGGAGGCACCTCAAAGTACCGTAGATGACTTCCTCCGTCAGGCCCATACAGTAAGACAAGATCTCCCTTTCTTTCAGCAGTCCGACTGCACAAAGACCCACAGCTCAGCTCACTCACAATTTCCCAGAATACCTGGAGAGAGAGTTTACCTGGAGAGAGTTTCGGGGGTCAACGCCCCCGCGGCCCGGTCTGTGACCAGGCCTCCTGGTGGATCAGCGCCTGATCAACCAGGCTGTTGACGTTGGTTTGCGTGCAGCCAGCAGCAACAGCCTGGTTGATCAGGCGCTGATCCACCAGGAGGCCTGGTCACAGACCGGGCCGCGGGGGCGTTGACCCCCGAAACTCTCTCCAGGTAAACTCTCTCTCCAGGTATTCTGGGAAATTGTGAGTGAGCTGAGCTGTGGGTCTTTGTGCAGTCGGACTGCTGAACCCCAATATCTACCAGTGTTCCCTTGTTGTTAAAGAAGCTAGTGTCACTTCCTGCATAGTTATACTAGGGGATACACACCCCCTTAGAATCAGGAGTTTCTGAGGTGCAGGCAGGTCATTAATGCTGACTGAATATTGCAGGAATTAAGGTTCCCGGCTGCTCGTGGATTTGAAGGGGAAGTCCAGAGGGGCTAAAGCATAGGGAGGTTGAAGACCAGGATACATTATCCAACACCAAGTAAGTTAGTCCTTTATTCGTGCATGCAGGCAAGATTTCTTGCAATATCAGTCATTTATGGAAATGTGTCATATTAGCCTCTTGTGAGGCTGAGGTACCAGCCTCAGGGCTCGGTGTCAACAGAGCTTGCTAGGGTAGACAACTCACATGGAGGCAGTCCAGACAAATTTCCACACACCCCATACCCATCCTGTGGGTGGTAGTCACCCCATACTCATCTTGTGGGCAGTAGTCAAAAGATTACAAAGGTACATAATGGGTCCAGGAACTGGACACCAAAATTCTGACAGATGAACAAGGTACAAAGGTAATGAAGTCACAAGTTACAAAGATAATGAATCACATAAGTAAATTTACTTATGTTTATACATGGTTACAGTCATGAACAAATTATAAAGTAATGAACAGTTCATATATTCACACCCGGTGTGTCACCACGAGGTGAATTTTTAGATTTTTTTCTAACTTTTTGTCTATTTTTCCTTCTAATTCTTGTTGATTTGCCTGTATTCTCCCGGCCCGGGCCTTTTCCAAGTGGTGGCCCAGCCTTGGTTCCCTGTCTTGGGAGTGTCTGAGACCTAAGTCTCCCATGGGAGGAGGTACAAGTAACCCTTCCTCTTTGGGACCAACTGTCCCCAGGCCTAGCTACATTGCCCTCCCTCACAGGGCTCATAGGGAGAAGCTAGGTCTCTCTGGTCTGTCATCCCCACCGCAAGGGGACTGATGGGAATGGCAGGCTTGTGAGCTGCAAGCTCGGGCTCAGGCACCTACCCTACCCTAGAAGGGCTGGGCATGGTGTCGATCCACTAGGAATTTTTATTGACCTAAGAAAAGCTTTTGACACAGTAGACCACGACATCCTACTCCACAAACTTGATCATTACGGTATAAGAGGCCATGCGCTTGCTTATTTCAAATCTTACATTACTAATAGGTATCAGTATGTCACCATTAAAGACACAGCATCAGCAACACGGCCACTTGATACTGGAGTTCCGCAGGGAAGTGCCCTTGGTCCCCTGCTCTTCCTCATATACATCAATGACCTTCCAAATGTATCCCAACACCTGAAACCCATTCTCTTTGCTGACGACACGACATATGTCATCTCTCACCCTAATCTTGCCAACCTCAACACCACTGTGAATGAGGAGCTGATCAAAATATCGACTTGGATGACAGCCAATAAACTTACGTTAACACTGACAAAACCTACTATATTATGTTTGGTAGCAGAGCAGGAGATGCACAAATTAACATTAATATTGACAACACTCTAAGTACCAGAAATAATGGGGGCAAATTCCTAGGCTTATACCTTGACAACAACCTGAATTTCAGCACCCATATCCAGCATATAACCAAAAAAGTATCCAAAACGGTTGGGATCCTCTCCAAGATACGATACTACGTGTCGCAAAATGCCCTTCTCACACTATACCACTCACTTATTTATCCATACCTCACCTATGCTATTTGTGCTTGGGGATCAACTGCAGCAACACACCTAAAGCCAATAATAACCCAACAAAAACCTGCAGTAAGAATAATCACTAAATCCCATCCCTGGCAACACCCCCCCCCCCCACTCTTCATAGACCTAAACTTACTCCCTGTTCAGTACATCCACACTTACTACTGTGCAATCTACATCTACAGGGCCTTAAACTCTAATATCAACCTTGACCTAAAATGCTTTCTTGATAGTTGTGACAGAACCCACAGGCATAACACCAGACACAAACATCTCTACGACATTCCCCGTGTCCGACTAAACCTTTACAAAAATTCAATGTACGTCAAAGGCCCTAAAATCTGGAATACCCTACCTGAGAACTCTAGAACTGCAGACACATTCATCACCTTCAAAACTACCATTAGAATACATCTTATCTCCCTGATACACCCTGTCAACTAACTACACGAATACCACCTGGTGGTTCACACTTACACTCAGAAATATTAATCTCAATCTTAAAATAATGAATCCTGTGATACTCCAATACTGAAACTATGTACAAGTACTGTGCCAAAACAAAAGCATTTACATTGCTAAACTCACAAACTAGTATTTAGTCACTTAGCCATAATACCAACTTACCTCATAATTTGTAATATTTTACAATTAAGAATAAAACTAAGTCTGCCCGAAATGCCTAGCCATGCTAAGCGTACTAGTGGTACACTCTGTAATCACTATTTTACTACATGTAAACCACACAATAACCAAATTTCTCTAAACTCAGCATTGTAATCCTTATAGAGAATAAACTTTGAATTTGAATTTGAATTTGAATCGGGGACACTAAAATGGTGATTGGTTGGTGGGAGGACAAATATTGCTGTGTCAGCAATGTCTTTATATTGAAGCTATTGTGACTAATAAACTTTATCTGCTTATACCATTTATTCAATAATGATAGCAGACATAAGATAAATAAGATAAAAGCATAATAAAGACCGCCAAAATAATATTATTTGCATATTATACCGGAGGGTGCTGGCCAGCGGCAATGAATGATTTACTCAAGTACCTGAATTTAAGAGATAGGTTTTCTGTTACATCTGGCCTTCACTAAAGAAAACGGTATAATATACAGGGGAAACAATAAGAAATAACTTATATTGCATCATAGAAAGAGCCCAAAATAGCGCTATTTTCGTGAATTTTTTGACATAATGAGGTGCGCGCGCGTTTTCCTCAGTATCTCGAAAGCAAGATTTTGGCCTATTTCTTGATGATATGATACGCCATTATTAATGATTATATTGAAATGATTTTCACAGACAATGAAAAACAAAATGTGTTTGACTCACTGGTGTACAGCCATTTGGAATATCTCAAATATTTTTAGTGTTAAAATCTTGACATTAAAAATGGTTATAAATGACCATAATTTTTAAAGGGGTGGACCGGTAAGTCAGCGGCAGGCCTTGGTCCGGTGGCCCGGTGGTCTGGTGGCTAAAGCTCCCGCTTCACACACGGAGGGCCCGGGTTCGATTCCCGGCGGGTGGAAATTCCGACACGTTTCCTTACACCTATTGTCCTGTTCACCTAGCAGCAAATAGGTACCCGGGTGTTAGTCGACTGGTGTGGGTCGCATCCTGGGGGACAAGATTAAGAACCCCAATGGAAATAAGTTAGACAGTCCTCGATGACGCACTGACTTTCTTGGGTTATCCTGGGTGGCTAACCCTCCGGGGTTAAAAATCCGAACGAAATCTTATCTTATCTTATCTTGTCAGATGACCAAAGCTCCAAAAGCTGCACCATGCCCAGCCCTTCTAGGGTAGGGTAGGTGCCTGATCCAGAGCTTTCAGCTCACAAGGCTGTCATTCCCATTAGCCCCCTTGGGGTGGGGATGGCAGACCAGAGAGGCCTAGCTTGTGGTTAGGCCTGGGGACAGTTTGTCACAAAGATGAGGAGGTACTTGTGCCTCCTCCCATGGGAGACTTAGGTCACAGACACTCCCAAGACAGGGAGCCAAGGCCGGGCCACCACTTGGAAAAGGCCGGCAAATCTTTAATAATAATAAAAAAAGCGGGTCATCATCTGACTAAGACCTGCGTCAGGAAACATTTGTCCTGTTTCCTGATGAACCTTACCTGATCTAACCTGTTAAAATCATTTTTTTTTTCTCAGGTGGTTGTTGGCCGATCTTATTGAAACTTTTTCACATTCCATTACATATATGCTTCTAAACGTACACTAAAAAGAAAAAAAATGGGCGAGAAATAAAGAAAATTAAAAAATATCCAAACAGTCAACTTCAGCTGGCTTCATATAAATACGCTAAGGTGTTTACCTGGAGTTTACCTGGAGAGAGTTCCGGGGGTCAACGCCCCCGCGGCCCGGTCTGTGACCAGGCCTCCTGGTGGATCAGAGCCTGATCAACCAGGCTGTTTCTGTTGGCTGCATGCAAACCAACGTACGAGCCATAGCCTGGCTGATCAGGAACCGACTTTAGGTGCTTGTCCAGTGCCAGCTTGAAGACTGCCAGGGGTCTGTTGGTAATCCCCCTTATGTATGCTGGGAGGCAGTTGAACAGTTTCGGGCCCCTGACACTTATTGTATGGTCTCTTAACGTGCTAGTGACACCCCTGCTTTTCATTAGGGGGATGTTGCATCGTCTGCCTAGTCTTTTGCTTTCGTAGTGAGTGATTTTCATGTGCAAGTTCGGTACTAGTCCCTCTAGGATTTTCCAGATGCATATAATCATGTATCTTTCCCGCCTGCGTTCCAGGGAATACAGGTTCAGGAACCTCAAGCGCTCCCAGTAATTGAGGTGTTTTATCTCCGTTATGCACGCCGTGAAGGTTCTCTGTACATTTTCTAGGTCAGCAATTTCACCTGCCTTGAAAGGTGCTGTTAGTGTGCAGCAATATTCCAGCCTAGATAGAACAAGTGACCTGAAGAGTGTCATCATGGGCTTGGCATCCCTCGTTTTGAAGGTTCTCATTATCCATCCTGTCATTTTTCTAGCAGATGCGATTGATACAATGTTATGGTCCTTGAAGGTGAGCTCCTCCGACATGATCACTCCCAGGTCTTTGACGTTGGTGTTTCGCTCTATTTTGTGGCCAGAATTTGTTTTGTACTCTGATGAAGATTTAATTTCCTCGTGTTAACCATATCTGAGTAATTGAAATTTCTCATCGTTGAACTTCATATTGTTTTCTGCAGCCCACTGAAAGATTTGGTTGATGTCCGCCTGGAGCCTTGCAGTGTCTGCAATGGAAGACACTGTCATGCAGATTCGGGTGTCATCTGCAAAGGAAGACACAGTGCTGTGTTTAGCAAGACATGTGCAACAATTAGGTTTCTTTATTCAGAAACCTAACTGTTGAACATGTATCTTACTTATCAACTTCTCGGTATTTTAAACTTTTTTCAAGACACTCCATTGTCGTCTCTTGCTCCATGTATTGCTTCACGTCGCTTCATCCTTCTCCTCACTGCTATGTTTTCATTGGATATGTGTATAATTTTATTAATTATTGCAGTGTTGTGTTAAGATCATCATTGTGAAAATTTGTCTGGACTGCCTCCATGTGAATTGTCTACTCTGGCAAGTTCTGTTGAGACCGAGCCCTGAGGTCGGTACCTCAGCCTCACAAGTGGCTTATAGGACAGATTTCCATAAATGACTGATGTTGCTAGAAATCTTGCCTGCATGCATGTATAAAGGACTAACTTACTTGGTGTTGGAGAATGTATCCTGGTCATCAACCTCCCTAAGCTTTAGACCCTCTGAACTTCCCTTCAGAACCACGTGCAACTGGGAACCTTAATTCCTGCAATATTCAGTCGGTATTAGTGACCTGCCTGCACCTCAGAAATTCCTGTTTCCAAGGGGGAGAGTAACCCCTAGTACAACTATGCAGGAAGTGACACTAGCTTCTAAGCTTAACAAGTAGGAGATGTACCAATCATTGGCTGTCCGACTGCACAAAGACCCACAGTTCAACTCACTTGCAAATTCCTCCCCCCAGAAACGGCCAGAATACTCAGAAAGAAAGGGAGGTCTTGTCTTATTGTATGGGCCTGATGGAGGAGGTCATCTACGGTACTTCGAGGGGCCTCCACCAGATTTCCCCCCGGCCTAGTATGTGTAGACACGTGGGGCACCACGACATCCACGACATCCTACTCCACAAACTTGACCATTACGGTATAAGAGGCCATGCGCTTGCTTATTTCAAATCTTACCTTACTAATAGGTATCAGTATGTCACCATTAAAGACACAGCATCAACAGCACGGTCACTTGATACTGGAGTTCTGCAGGGAAGTGTCCTTGGTCCCCTGCTCTTCCTCATATACATCAATGATCTTCCAAACGTATCCCAACACCTGAAACCCATTCTCTTTGGTGACGACACGACTTACGTCATCTCTCACCCTAATCTTACCACCCTCAACACCATTGTTAACGAGGAGCTGATCAAAATATTGACTTGGATGACAGCCAATAAACTTACGCTTAACACTGACAAAACCTACTATATTATGTTTGGTAGCAGAGCAGGAGATGCACAAATTAAGATTAAGATCGACAACACTCTAATTACCAGACATAATGAGGGCAAATTCCTAGGCCTATACCTTGACAACAGCCTGAATTTCAGCACCCATATCCAACACATAACCAAAAAAGTATCCAAAACAGTTGGGATCCTCTCCAAGATACGATACTACGTGCCGCAAAATGCCCTTCTCACACTATACCACTCACTTATTTATCCATACCTCACCTATGCTATTTGTGCTTGGGGATCAACTGCAGCAACACACCTAAAGCCAATAATAACCCAACAAAAAGCTGCAGTAAGAATAGTCACTAAATACCATCCCTGGCAACACACCCCCCCACTCTTCATAGATCTAAACTTACTCCCTGTTCAGTACATCCACACTTACTACTGTGCAATCTACATCTACAGGACCTTAAACTCCAATATCAACCTTGACCTAAAACGCTTTCTTGATAGTTGTGACAGAACCCACAGGCATAACACCAGACACAAACATCTCTACGACATTCCCCGTGTCCGACTAAACCTTTACAAAAATTCAATGTATGTCAAAGGCCCTAAAATCTGGAACATCCTACTTGAGAACTCTAGAACTGCAGACATATTCATCACCTTCAAAACTACCATTAGAAAACATCTTATCTCCCTGATACACCTCATCAACTAACTACACGAATACCACCTGGTGGTTCACACTTACACTCACTCACCCATTTGACCATAAACAGAAATATTAATCTCAATCTTAAAATAATGAATCCCATGATACTCCAATACTGAAACTATGTACTGTGCCAAAACAAAAGCATTCACATTGCTAAACTCACAAACTAGTATTTAGTCACTTAGCCATAATACCAACTTACCTCATAATTTGTAATATTTTAAAATAAAGAATTAAACTAAGTCTGCCCGAAATGCCTAGCCATGCTAGGCGTTCTAGTGGTACACTCTGTAATCATTATTTAACTACATGTAAACCACACAACAACCAAATTCTGTAAATTCAACATTGTAATCTTTATAGAGAATAAACTTTAAATTTCAATTGAATTTGAATTTGATGTTCTCGGCGGTGTACCTCGTTCGGAGTTTCGACAAAGAGGCACTGCGATCTCAAAACCCCGTGCCTCGGCATTCATACTTGGAATGCCAGTTCTCCCTAGCTAATATAACCTAGTGTTTGCCTATATTACCGGCCTATTGCTACCTACGTTAAGGTTTTAGGTCTACATTATTATTAACTACAGTTGCCTCAATAATCCTAATAGTATTAGTTCACTACAAGTATAAACTACGTCTTCCTTGAAGGGTAAATCTATCAATTAAAATGTACCTTCCAACCACCTTCGCCAACCCGGGTGTATATGTGTTTTGGATGAATGTAAGGGCCCCCCAACTCAGACGTTCCATCCCTGACATGCTAGGGCCTTCATACGACGTATTTGCCTTTTGGAACTTTTAGGACCGAATAAGTTTCCACACAGACCCAGGATGAATCTTACCATTTTGTTCTGGGTGATTTGCAGTCTATCTTTTTATGTTTTTTGTAAAGGCAGAGTACCATGAAGAGCTTTATAATAATAATAATAATAATAATAATAATAATAATAATAATAATAATAATAATAATAATAATAATAATAATAATAATAATAATAATAATAATAATAATAATAATAATAATAACATGAAGAATGTAAATAATATAATCTTTCTTGAACCAGTTGTCAGCCATTTCTTAAACAGAGTTTATTATTTATCATTTAATATATATCATGGACACTCTTCCAAAAATAACCATCAATTGATGAGTTAACCTTTAAATATCTACAAAGCACTCGAGTTTGTGGTAAAAGAAGAAAGCGGAGAATGCGGAAGGTAATCTAGTGAAGAAAACTTACTCTTTGTAATAAAATTCAAGAAGGTTTCGGTGTTGGTGAAGGGCTCTTGATTTAAGGAATTGGAGCTACCTCCCTATCCTAAGTTAAAAACTGATTGCCTGTTACAGCCTAGACGTTCAATAACATACATCAGGTTCACTGCCGCTAAATGGTTGAGTGAATAATAAGGATGTACTACGGTCACTTCGCTTTCTCACAAAGTTATCCCCGTAATTCATAAGCTCAGCCACCTCTGATTCAGTGCATGTAAAAGGAATACTGGACGGTGGTCATGAAACTCTAGTGAAGGAAAATATAAAATATGTAAATGTGTGAATGAATTTCTGTAATAACGTGCACTTTTACATGCATCTATTACACGTGTTTACGTGGATGAGATTGTATGCATGCGTAAGTGCATTTCTACATTTACCTATGCAGTTTTCTTGCATGTATGCATGTGCAGAGGTATACCTATGCAGAAGTATATATACTCATCTATAGGTGGTTGCAGGGTTGGACCCACAGCTACTGGCCCCCTCTTCTTCGCTCGTCACTACTAGGTCCACCTTCTCCAGGGTCCTCAGTCTATCGTCATAAGGAAGACTTCTGATACATGGGATCAACTTTGTCATCCTCTTTTGTACATTTTCCAGTGTATTTATATCCATTCTGTAATACGGTGACCAAACCTGCGCAGCATAATCTAAATGAGGCCTAACCAAAGATATATAGAGTTGAAGAACAACCTCAGGACTTCTATTATTTATACTTCTTGCTATGAAGCCAAGGATTCTGTTAAGTTTATTGTGAACACTTAAGAACATAAAAACATAAGAAAGAAGGAACACTGCAACAGGCCTACTGACCCATGCACAGCAGGTCCATGTCTGTAGATGAATGGTTCATAGAACCGACATGTTGATAAATTAGACACATGTCCAACTCTTGGGTATCTTTATTAAGGAAACGTTTCGCCACACAGTGGCTTCATCAGTCCATACATAAGTTTCTCCTACGTATGGACTGATGAAGCCACTGTGTGGCGAAACGTTTCCTCAATAAAGATACCCAAGAGTTGCACGTGTCTAATTTATCAACAGGTCCATGTCCCTCTCCCCCGGATTAGCCCAATGACCCACCCAGTCTGGTCACCTCCACTCAAGGAAGGAGCACAGCACCAGACCCAGCAGCACAAGCTAGTCCGGTCCAACTCACACCCACCCACACCCACTCTTGTATTTATCTAACCTATTTTTAAAACTACACAACGTTTTAGCCTCAATAACCGTACTCAAGAGTTTGTTCCACTCATCCACAACTCTATTACCAAACCAGTGCTTTCCTATATCCTTCCTGAATCTGAATTTTTCCAACTTGAAACCATTGCTGCGAGTCCTGTCTTGGCTGGAAATTTTCAGCACGCTATTTACATCCCCTTTATTTATTACTGTTTTCAATTTATACACTTCGATCATATCGCCCCTAATTCTATGCCTTTCAAAAGAGAGCAGATTCAGGGCCCTCAGTCTATCCTCATAGGGAAGATTTCTGATGCATGGGATCATCTTTGTCATCCTCCTCTGTACGTTTTCCAGAGCATTTATATCCATTCTGTAATACAGTGACCAGAACTGAGCAGCATAGTTTAAATGAGGCCTAACCAAGGATATAAAGAGTTGCAGAACAACCTGAGGACTTCTATTATTTATACTTCTAGATATGAATCCAAGAATTCCGTTAGCTTTATTGTGAACACTAATGCACTGCTGTCTTGGTTTTAGATTACTGCTAACCAGAACTCCTAAATTCTTTTCGCAATCAGTAGTATTAAGATCTACATTACTTAGTTTATATATGGCATGGTTTTTTCCTATTCAACATTTAGAACTTTGCATTTGCCTATATTAAACTGCATCTGCCACTTCTCCGACCATTGCATCAGTCTATTCAAATCATCCTGGAGTGCTCTAGTGTCCTCATTAGAATGAATTGGCTGGCCTATTTTGGTGTCATCAGCAAATTTGGTTATGTCACTATTTATTCCCTCATCTATGTCGTTTATGTAAATTGTGAACAACAACGGGCCCAACACTGACCCCTGAGGAACACCGCTTGTGACGTGCCCCCATTCTGATTTCTCCCCATATATGCAAACCCTCTGCTGCCTATTTGTCAGCCATGCCTCTACCCAGGAAAAAATTTCTCCTCCTATTTCGTGTGCTTTAAGTTTCCTCAATACCCTCTGAAAGCCTTACTGAAGTCCATATACACAATATCATATTCATTACCATTATCTACCTCCTCAAACACCTTAGTGAAAAATGTTAGCAAATTCGTAAGTTGGGCTCTGGTGGCCTGGTGGTTAACGCTCTCGCTTCACACGGTGAGGGCCTGGGTTCGATTCCCAGCCAGAGTAGAAACATTGGACGTGTTTCTTTCCACCTGTTGTCTATGTTCCCCATCAGTAAAATGGGTACCTGGGTGTTAGTCGACTGGTGTGGGTCGCATCCTGGGACACTGACCTAAGGAAGCCTGGTCACAGACCGGGCCGCGGGGGCGTTGACCCCCGGAACTCTCTCCAGATAAACTCCAGATAAACAGGAACGCCCCTTTGTAAAACCGTGTTCAGATTCATTAATCAATCTGTGCCTATCAAGATGGCTGCGAATTGCTTCAGCTATTATTGATTCCATAAATTTTCCCACTGTGGAGGTAAGGCTTACTGGTCTATAGTTGGAAGCCAAGGACCTGTCACCTGCCTTGTAAATAGGTATTACATTTGCCATTTTCCACTTATCAGGCACTATGCCAGTTTGTAGTGATATGTTAAAATGATTAGCCAAAGGTATGCTAAGTTCTTCTTTACATTCCTTTAACACCCTTGCAAACAGTTCATCAGGACCTGGGGATTTGTTAGGTTTTAATTTCTCTATTTGCCTGAGGCTGGAATATTGCTGCACACTAACAGCACCTTTCAAGGCAGGTGAAATTGCTGACTTAGAAAATGTACAGAGAACCTTCACGGCGCGCATAACGGAGATAAAACACCTCAATTACTGGGAGCGCTTGAGGTTCCTAAAACTGTATTCCCTGGAACGCAGGTGGGAGAGATTAAGTAAGTAAGTAAGTAAGTTTATTCAGGTATACACAAATACAGTTACATAGAATTTTCATACATATCAGCATATGTGTAGAGAACCTAGGATAACCCAAAAATGTCAGACAGAGTGACTTATTTCCATTGGGGTCCTTTTACCTTATTATTATAATATAAAGGTTATAATATTTTCTTATTATTCTACAATGAAGATACCATCTTATTATCATACTAAAAAGACTATCTACTACACCAAGGTCATTAAGACTATCTACAATACGAGGGTCATTACTAGGAATAAGGTAAAATTTACACGTATGTTAGCTAAAAAATAGAAAATCATTCCCCTCCCTTTCTGTAGCTACATTCATCAGACACCTTTTGGCACTCTTCTTGAACTGGTTCATGCTATGACTGGCTTTGACATGTGCGGGCAGTCTGTTCCATTTCTTTATTGCTGTACAATAAAAGGTGTTTGAAGCCTGGCCACTGACTGTGGGTACTACAAAGTTGTGCTCTCTCCCTCTAGTACTATGATTGCTTTGGTTCCCAACCTTGACAAAATTGACAGCAAGATTTTCTGGACATTGTTTGTGAGCAATTTTATAAACATGATTTAGCTTCAGTTGTTTTACTCTGTCTTCAACATTCAGCATATCCAACTGCTATAATTCATCCTGGCCTACATGTTCTCTTGGTCCCAGCCCCAGGATGAATCTTACGATTTTGTTCTGGGTGATTTGCAGTCTATCTTTCAGTTTTTTTTGTCAAGGCAGAGTACCAAGAAGAGCAAGCGTAATCCATATGGCATTGTATAAGGGCTAGACATAGGGTCCTGCGAGCCTCAGCAGGTAGACACTGTGCTTGTCTATACAGGAACTTCAGTCTGGCATTCGCTTTCTTTACTACACTGTTCCCTATCAATTCTCCTGACATGCATGGGTCAAAGGGGATTCCCAAATATTTTACTGATGAAACCAAAGTGATGGGCTCCCCATTACATTTAACATTAAAATTATTTACCCTTCTCAGTTTATGTTTCGTGCCAAAGAGAATGGCTTCAGTTTTCCCTAGGTGTAATGATAGTTTGTTGTCTACTAACCATTTGCTGCAGGACTCCAGTTCCAGTGTTAAAACATTAGCAATATCTTGTGGGTCTTTACATGACACTAACAGAGCACTGTCATCTGCATACAGTAGGAGTTTGCACTTGACACTGATAGGCATATCATTGACATAACATAAGAATAATAAGGGACCCAGAATACTACCTTGGGGAACTCCACATGTTATCGGCAGGGGTTCTGATTCCGTTTTGTTGATTTTGACTATTTGTCTCCTGTTGCTAAGGTAGGACTTAAACCAGTCTACAGAACCTATACCGATAGCTTGAAATTTATTACATAATATATTGTGGTTGACAGTATCGAAGGCCTTTTACAGGTCTAAGGTTACCATACCTATGAGGTGACGCTTTGACATTTCAGTTCTCAGGTAATCCATCAGATTAATAAGGGAGGTGTCGGTTGAGTAGGATCTTCTAAAGCCCGATTGATAGCTATGGAGAATGTTGTTGTCATTAAGGTACCTAACTACTTGAGAATACACCGCCCTCTCTAGAATTTTAGATATTATACTGAGTATACTAACAGGCCTATAGTTGCTTACATCAGACCTACTATTTTTCTTGAAGATAGGAGTAACTCTGGCCTCCTTGAACCCCTCCGGTACGTTATTAGTGGTGATTGATAGATTTATTATGTGAGCAATAGGGATTGACAGTTCAGAAGCACCATCTTTTAGGAACTTAGACGGGATGTTATCAGGGCTTGTGCTCTTAGTTGGGTTTAACCTGCTTAGTTCTTTTTGAATAAAGTCATGAGATACACTTACTAGTTGACAACTGTTTGGGGTTACCCCTTTATTGGTATAGTATGTTTGAAACTTATCAGAGTCTGTGTTAAAGGTATTTGATGCAGCTGGTAGTTTACTTGCTAGTGTTGATGCAACAGATGTGTAGTATGAATGATTATATACATCTGGAAAATCCTAGAGGGACTAGTACCGAACTTGCACACGAAAATCACTCACTACGAAAGCAAAAGACTTGGCAGACGATGCACCATCCCCCCAATGAAAAGCAGGGGTGTCACTAGCACGTTAAGAGACCATACAATAAGTGTCAGGGGCCCGAGACTGCTCAGCTGCCTCCCAGCATACATAAGGGGGATTACCAACAGACCCCTGGCAGTCTTCAAGCTGGCACTGGACAAGCACCTAAAGTCGGTTCCTGACCAGCCAGGCTGTGGCTCGTACGTTGGTTTGCGTGCAGCCAGCAGCAACAGCCTGGTTGATCAGGCTCTGATCCACCAGGAGGCCTGGTCACAGACCGGGCCGCGGGGGCGTTGACCCCCGGAACTCTCTCCAGGTAAACTCCCGGTCCAGGACCATGTCACTAGTTACCGCAATCGTGCATAGTTTATTATCGTCCTGTTCTATGTAATCTATTATGCACTTTTGTCTTGGTTTCAGATTATTGCTAACCAGAACTCCTAAATCCTTTACCCAATCCGTAATATTAAGATCTACATTATTTAGTTTACATGTGGCACGGTTATTTTCATGTCCAATATTTAGAACTTTGCATTTGTCAATATTAAACTGCATCTGCCACATCTCCGACCACTGCATTAGCCTATTCAAATCATCCTAGAGTGCTCTAATGTCCTGAATAGAATGAATTGGACGACCTATTTTGGTGTCATCAGCAAATTTGCTTATGCCTCTGTTTATTCCCTCATCTATGTCGTTCATATAAATTGTCAACAACAACGGGCCCTGTGGAACACCGCTTGTGACGTGCCCCCATTCTGATTTCTCTCCATTTATGCAAACTCTCTGCTGCCTATTTGTCAACTGTGCCTCTACCCAGGAAAAAAAATTCTCCTCCTATTCTGTGTGCCTTAAGTTTTCTCTACAGCCTCTGATGTGGAACTCTGTCGAAAACCTTAGTGAAGTCCATATATACACACTATCACATTCAATACCGTGATCTACCTCCTCAACTACCTTAGTGAAAAAGTTAGTAAATTCGTAAAACAGGAACGCCCCTTTGTAAAATTTTTCTGACATTCATTAATCAGTTTATACCTTTCAAGATGGCTACGAATTGCTTCAGCAATTGTTGGTTCAATAAATTTACCAATTATGTTGGTAAGAGTTGTTGGTCTACAGTTCGAAGCTAAGGACCTGTCACCTGCCTTGTAAATAGGTATTACATTTGCCATTTTCCACTTATCTGGCACTATGCCAGTTTGTAGTGATATGTTGAAAAGATTAGCCAAAGGTTTGCTTAGCTCCTCTTTACATTCCTTTAGAACCCTTGCATACAGTTCATCAGGGCCTGGGGATTTGTTAAGTTTTAATTTCTCTGTTTGTCTGAAGACCATGTCACCAGTTACCCTAATCGTGTATAGTTTATTATCGTCCTGTTCTACATAATTTATTATTTCTGGAATTTCGCTAGTATCTTCCTGAGTAAAAACTGAGAGGAAGTAGGTATTGAAAAGCTCACACATATCCTTATCATTGTCAGTGGTCTGACCTGAGTTACTCTTAAGTGGGCCTATCTTGTCCCTAATCTTATTTCTGTATACCTGAAAAAGCCCTTTTGGGATACCCTTCGAATCCCTTGTGACTTTAGCCTCATAATCCCTTTTTTGCGTTTCTTTTTCCTTTTTTTATTTCTCTCTTTAATTGAATATATTGATTTCTTAACTGCCCATCCCCTCTTTTGATACGCCTATATATGCCTCTGTTTTGACCAATGAGATGTTTTAATCTATTGTTCATCCATTTGGGATCATTTTTTTAGATCTAATTTCTTTACTCGGGACAAAAGTCGTGTGGGCAACTAGCACTATACTCTGAAATACGTCATCTTGGCAACCAACCCTACCTACCTGACCCATAGTAAGATTATCCCAATTTCGCCCACCCAGGTAATTTTTCAATCCCATGAAGTCGGCCAAGTGGAAGTCTGGGACAGCGACTTGACTGCAGTTATCTAGATAATTCCATGATATATTGAAACTAAGTGAATTGTGATCGCTTTCCCCAATCTCATCATTAACCTGAAGATTATTAACTAGTGATTATTTGTCGGCAAGAACCAAGTCAAGTAGGTTGTTTCCTCTAGTTGTTTCTGTCACAAACTGTTTTAACAAGCAATCCTGAATTGTATCAAGAAAGTCACTAGACTCAAGATTTCCTCTCGCATTGTTCCAATCAATTTGTCTAAAGTTGAAATCTCCCATTAACACAACATTTTCATATCTTGACACCTTATGAATTTCGTTCCATAACAGCTTACTGCACTCTCTACCAAGGTTTGGGGGCCTATAAATCATACCCAAATTTAATTTTTCACAATCTTCGAGAAACTGTAGCCAAACAGATTCTGTGTCCAGTGTTTCTAATCTCACATCTTGTTTAACACAACAATTTAAATTATCTCTGACCTACATCGCCACTCCACCACTCTTCCTGTTGACCTTATCAGTGTGGAGTAGTTTATAACCCTGTATGTGTGTGATGAATGGTTTGAAAAACCGACAAGTTGAAGATTGAGACACTTATGCAGCATATGGGAATCTTTATTCAGGAAACGTTTCGCCACACAGTGGCTTCATCAGTCCAATACAAAGAGGAAGGCGTAAGGAGAGGAGGAGAATGAGGTAATCAGTCCCTCAACCTGGAGTCGATGTGTTCAGTCCATCAATCTTGTAGAATGTACAGCATAGGGCCGTAGACGTGGCTTATATACTGTAGTGAGGTGATGTGAAGCAGATGGAGGCGGGGTCATAGTGGTACCATCCACTAGTCGAAGTAGGTCTTCGTTCAAAGTTTGAACAAGTGTTGAAGAATTCTTTGTAATAAGACCCCATGATGCTGCCGTGTCTGACAGTTGTGATGAATGGTTTGAAAAACCGACAAGTTGAAGATTGAGACACTTATGCAGCATATGGGAATCTTTATTCAGGAAACGTTTCGCCACACAGTGGCTTCATCAGACTAGTGGATGGTACCACTATGACCCCGCCTCCATCTGCTTCACATCACCTCACTACAGTATATAAGCCACGTCTACGGCCCTATGCTGTACATTCTACAAGATTGATGGACTGAACACATCGACTCCAGGTTGAGGGACTGATTACCTCATTCTCCTCCTCTCCTTACGCCTTCCTCTTTGTATTGGACTGATGAAGCCACTGTGTGGCGAAACGTTTCCTGAATAAAGATTCCCATATGCTGCATAAGTGTCTCAATCTTCAACTTGTCGGTTTTTCAAACCATTCATCACAACTGTCAGACACGGCAGCATCATGGGGTCTTATTACAAAGAATTCTTCAACACTTGTTCAAACTTTGAACGAAGACCTACTTCGACTAGTGGATGGTACCACTATGACCCCGCCTCCATCTGCTTCACATCACCTCACTACAGTATATAAGCCACGTCTACGGCCCTATGCTGTACATTCTACAAGATTGATGGACTGAACACATCGACTCCAGGTTGAGGGACTGATTACCTCATTCTCCTCCTCTCCTTACGCCTTCCTCTTTGTATTGGACTGATGAAGCCACTGTGTGGCGAAACGTTTCCTGAATAAAGATTCCCATATGCTGCATAAGTGTCTCAATCTTCAACTTGTCGGTTTTTCAAACCATTCATCACAACTGTCAGACACGGCAGCATCATGGGGTCTTATTACAAAGAATTCTTCAACACTTGTTCAAACTTTGAACGAAGACCTACTTCGACTAGTGGATGGTACCACTATGACCCCGCCTCCATCTGCTTCACATCACCTCACTACAGTATATAAGCCACGTCTACGGCCCTATGCTGTACATTCTACAAGATTGATGGACTGAACACATCGACTCCAGGTTGAGGGACTGATTACCTCATTCTCCTCCTCTCCTTACGCCTTCCTCTTTGTATTGGACTGATGAAGCCACTGTGTGGCGAAACGTTTCCTGAATAAAGATTCCCATATGCTGCATAAGTGTCTCAATCTTCATAACCCTGTATGTTGCATTCAGAAGGCATTTCTCTATCTTTCAGGTTGAACCAGGTCTCTGTTATACCAATAATATCTATATTACCTGCACTTGCAAATAATCTTTGCTCATCTATCTTATTTCTTAGACTCCTACTATTTGTATAGTAAACCTTAAGGGAGCTAGTTACTCGTTTCCCTCTACTATCTCGCTTTGTTTGTTGATCAGTTCCTTTGCCTTTACTAGCAACTTTATTTTGAATATTGTCTTTTAAACATATCCCTGAGGTATCCTGGTAATATCTGCTATTTTCAAACCTAGTACTGCAGCCTGATTGTTTCCTACAAATACCCATACCTCTATAATCTAACAGTTTAAATTCCTAGACAAGTCATCAATTATCCCCTCAATCGAATTGGCTAATGCAACCACTCCAACCCCAGAGAGATGAATCCCCATCCCTGCATACTTATCATGCTAGCCACAAAATTTGTCCCAGTTATCAATGAATAGGTTTGCAAGTGCCTTGGAATCCCATTCATTGATAACTGGGACAATTTATACCAATGAATGGTTCCTGTCTCTACTGCTTCACTCTTCAAGTTGTTCCACTTTCTGACAGTTCTAAGGCTGAAGAAATACTTTTTAACATCCATGAGACCCATCTGAGTTTTCTGATATGCTCGGAACTACTACAGGCCTCAAATAATATAGTTGAAATTTTGGCAGAAAAGATCGAGAACCAAAACCTGGTCATTGTGGTTGTATATAAGCTCTGGATGCAACTTCCCAACAATTCCACGAACAGCTTGTGTTGATTGTTGTTAGTGCTACCTTTATCAGGACCCATAGAGAGATGTTATCTGGCCCCAACACCTTTGAGGTATCTAATTCGGTTAGCAGCCTCTTCGCCTCCTCCTCGGTTGTGTGTATTGTATCCAGCACTCGATGGAATACCCCACCACTCCAAGTTTCTTGAGTCCTTTCTGTCTCCACTGTGAATACCTCTATAAATCTCTTGCTGAGCTCCTCATACACTTCCCGGTCATTTCTGTGAGCTTCCCTCCTTCCTTCTTCAGCCTGATTACCTGATCCTTTATTGTTGTTTTTCTCCTGATGTGACTGTACAACAGCTTTGGGTCGGACTTGGTTTTCTTTGCTATGTCATTTGCATTTTGTCGTTGGCCTCCCTAATACCTGTGCATATTCATTTCTGGCTCTTCGACTACTCTCCCTATTCTCTTGGGTCCTATGCCTCCTGTACTTCTTCCATTCTCTAGCACACTTGGCTTTGGCCTCTCCACACCTCCTGGCTCTCCCGTTATGTCTGTTGCCCTTGGGTACGAACCTGTCCTCTGCTGCCTTGCAAATTGTTGTCACATATTCCATCATCTCATTTACTGATTTCCCTTCCAGTTCTCTGTCCCACTGAACTTCGTACAGAAAGTTCCTCATGCCTGTGTAGTCCCCTCTGTTATTGTTTGGCTTAGTTTGCTCTGCCCTTCCTGCTTCCCTCTCCACTTGTAACTCTACTATGTATTCAAAGCTCAGAACCATGTGGTCGTTAGCTCCGAAGGGCCTTTCGTATGTGTTGTCCACAGTATCTGCATTGCTCAAGGTGAATACTAGGTCCAGTTTTGCTTGTTCATCCTCTCCTCTCTCTCTGGTAGTCTCCCTAACGTGCTGATTAATAAAGTTTTCTAGTACCACCTCCATCATGTTAGGGTTCCACGTTTCTGGGCCCCCATGTGGCTCCAGGTTTTCCCTATAAATTTCTTTGTGACTGAAGTCACCCACAGCAAGTAACTTCGCCCTGCCTACATGGGTCTTCTATTCTGCGTTGGATTATACATCACTGCAATTACCACCTTCTGACCTCCAAACTGAAGTGTTCCTGTTATGTAGTCTCTTGCTTCTCCTCTCTCCAGCTCCTCAAAATAGCATTGGCTTTTGATGAGCAGTGCCACTCCTCCAGCCCCTCTGTGTCCTCTGTCTTTCTTCAGTTTCTGATACCCAGTTGGAAAGATAGCATCTGTTCTCATACCCGTGAGTTTGGTTTCCGTGAGAGTTATGATGTCTGGTGCTGCTTCTTTGATTCTTTCGTGTCATTCCTCTCACTTGTTCGTTATTCCATCAGCGTTGGTATACCATACCTTCAGTTTCCTCTCCAACACTATATTCTGAGGATCTGTGAGGGTTGGGGAGGTGGGGGACCTGGCAGGGTTCTGTGAGTGTATGTGTGGACTTTCTTATCTCCCAAGCTCTCTTCTGTGTAACCTCCTGTTCTGTGCCTTCCATATATTTCCAGTATCTTAAGTATTATCAACATCCACCGTTGTTTAGATATCAAATTTACTTTTTCCTAAACTAATGCTCTTAGTAACATTAGTTTACTCTTTTCCTAGTACTGATGCTTCCGGAATCTACTCCATTTGCTGCTCTTCGTGTCTTCTCCAATACTTTCTAAAAGATTTAAAGAAAAAAAACGTGTTGGCTTTGCGACACTATCAATGCTTATTTCTGACATGTTAATGAAAATTCATTCATCCTATTTACTTGTTCTTTGAAAACTTTTAAGAGGTTTGACTTAGGCAATCACTGCTGAAACTGCTGACGAACAATTCTACCCTCAAAAGTTTCTGTTGATTGACTCTCCTTTGCTAGTACTAACATTACGACTGACCAGCAGGTTCCCACCTCCCCATGCACAAACTTAAAAACAATGGAGTGAAGGTTGCTTGTAGCTAGTTCTCAGGGGGTTATCTCAGGTTAGTTGCTCTCATTAGAATTATATTTATGGTCACGTGCAAAAGGAGAATGGAACTTGCAAACAATTGCTATGGTATAAACCTTGGTAATAAATACCGACAAGTTGGTTTAGATAAACACGTGAACAAACACTAGGACATAATGTAATAATGTTGGTAGAATTACCGACAATATGTAAAGTAAAAGGACATAATATTAGAAAACGTTTTGGTCCCAGGACCCATGCGTTTTCTAATCAATATGTCCTAGTGCTTGCTTATGTGTTTTTTAAACCAAACAACTGTTATGTTAGTAACTCTGGCTTAGGACCTAGGCTACACTAGATTCTTGGGCCTTCCGTAAACTAGCAGCGATATGTAACTTACAATAATAATAATAATCCTACATCTTTATTTCCACAAGTACATGTACAAGGTATACAGGCTTAGCTGACATAAATGTCATATTACTCTATAGAAAGCCCTTTGTTATGCAGAGCATTTCGGGCAAATTAACCTTCCAATTGATTTCAAATAGCTGAGAAAGTTGTATTTAGTAAGTCCATTGACTCATTTTAAGGGGGTGTAACAAGGAGAACCTCTCGCTCCTTTTCTATTCTGTATGGTCGTCAAGGAAGTCACAGAAACACTGTACAGGGAGCTCAATAACTGGTTCTTGGATGATGGTACCCTGGCTGACACTACAGTCTCTCCTAGAGGACATCAGGAAAATAAAAGACATTAAGGATATTAGTACTGTTTTGGCAGGAGCACGAGCCACTGATCCAGCCAACAGCACTCTCCTTGGTACTCCTCTCTGGCTGGTCCAATACTATTGATCTGATTCTAGGAAAAAATATAGACCTTAGGATGATGGAAAGCACTATGAGAGACGTTGATACAAATGATACTTTCTACTTACTAACCAGATGCCTGTCCCTCCTAAAATTCACTTATTTCTTGATAGGTTCTTAACCTTTCAAAGGTCCAAAACTCAAAGAAAATGGCTCACTCCTGAAGACAGTGCTAGAGAGTGTACTGAATTTTTCCCTTGAAGATGGACAGTGACTGGAAGTCTCACTTCCAGTCAGGATTGGTGCACTGAAGGTACGTAAATCTTTCCATATTTTATTAGCCCGTCCATTGCATCGGACAAGCTAATAAATCAAATTCTTCCAGACAACCTTGGTGACTTAGCAGGAATATAGGAGCCAAGCTGCAACAGGACCATTATCAAGTGGGAGACCCTAGCTGCTCCAGTGCTAAATCCCAGTGTATTGGCCTACAAAAAATCCAGATGGGCTGGCCCCATTGCTGAAAAGGTGCATAACAACATACTCAGAGCCACATCATCTAACAGAGAGACTGCCAGTCTTCCAGCTGTGAGAGCACCTCACTCTGGGGACTTCCTGCAAACAGTTCCCATACAGACAATGGGAATACGCCTCGATCCACTGACCCCTCTGTATTGCAGTGGCTCTCCGCCTCACTGCCCCAATTCACACCATTCGTCATCCAGGCATCCTGTCTCCTCAAAATCATTACCCATTTTGAGTAGAATAGAGAGTAAAACGGGGTAACAGGAACTTTAATAGGCAGCCCCTAGGTACATCTAACTGTTGTCAACAAGTCCTGTGACCTAAGAGATTACGTTGCCTAGTGGATAGTACACGTGCACAAAAATGAAATAATATGTAAACCTTCTAATTAATAAAGGAGTTAATGCACTCATTTGTCAACTTAAATTACCGTATGTCCAAGAGGGTTCTATGTAGTCCTTTGAAGAATCTCTTCATACATTCCTAAATACTGCCTTTCGTTATTCTTAGTATCAATTATTTTGATTGTTCCTCGGTTTTTCATGAATCTTTCTTGGTATTCCGTTATTCTTTATGACCTAATAACGAGACTATTCATAAATATTCTTGTGACCATCTAAAAGCCCAACCCTGTTGGGTTGTAATTCCTTAAGTTAGTTGCAATCACCATGTTGCAATCACTTAACCCTGTGTGCTTGTAACCGTATGGTACCTTTTTACAGTTGGACCTAAATGGGCTTACTTGTATTATTATATATTATACCAACGGGAAAGGTGTGCTCCTCTGTGGGCAAAACGTGCAGGATAGGTCACAAGGCAATATGACATAATGAGCAACCCTTCAATTTTGTATAGCACTATTGTTTAATGTTTTGCACAACAGAGTTCATACAACCTATAATTTGAATTATATAAGGCAATCCAATCATGTTTCAAGAGAGAGGATTCAGTTAAGTTCTTTGCATGACACAACTGTTGGGTACAATGATCTGGGCAGCTGCTCACCCCAGTGGGTGATTGCAACAACTGCCATGGTTGAAGACAGCAGTCAACTCTTGGCCTGTCCTGATTGAGTACTGATGTTGGGCTAATTTGGTTTCCAGTGTTTTACCAGTCTGTCCAATGTATGAAAGAGAGCAAAGAGTGCATGGAGCCTTGTAAACACCTCAAAACTCAGCTTTCTCTTTTTTGCCACTAAACTACTGTCCCTACTTTATACTGCAACTATTACTTCTACTTCTAGAAGTAATAGTTGCTTCTCTCTTCTATGAATAACAAAAAGGCACAATACTGTGACTGGAATACACATAGACCCGCACATAAGAAAGAGAAGCTTACGGCGACATTACTGTCATACTTGAACCATTTACAAAGTCACACTGCATTGTGCATTGCTCTTAATCAACCTCTATTTCACTGTCCCATTGTTTTTGAAGACAATAGATATAGTGAACCTTTGTTTAGTGCCTCATGCAAGCTGACAAAATTATTATTATTGGGTAGAAAAGGAAACACTTTTCATTGCAAGCATTTCTTTAGGATCAGTTCTGTAGAAAGTCTTCCTAGCTGACAATAGTGCCTTCTCAATAAAATCTTTGGGATATCTCAGTTTTGTGGCTATGTTAAATATCATTGATTTCATCTTCTAAATACTCCGAACTGCAGATACGCCAAGTTCTCAGAAACATCGTTAGGAAAACATTTCTTTTAACCCTAAACTCATGACTGGAACAGTAATGAATGTATGACGACACATTGGTGGTCTTCCTGTAAACTGTAAATTTAAATTATCTGTCAGAGTAATGGATTAAAGCATCTAGGAAAGGTGGAGTGTTATTTATTTCATGCTCTGTTGCGAATTTAATGGAAGGTACTATACCACTGAGTCTTGGTAGGAACTCATCAATGTTCTGATCTCTAGGCCAAAGACAAAGAACATCGTTTACATATCTTAACCACCTAGCTTTATTTAGGAGAATATCATTAAGGATATTACATATACAAATTGTTGAGTAAGGGACTGAGGGGATTTCACATGGTCATGCTTTGTTTTCCAGTATAGTATTTACCTTCAAACACAACTTTGCAGTCCGTAATACAAAGTTTAATCAGTACAATATTTATAATCGCAGGGTAGGGCAAGGAGAAGTTTTCTAGTTCCTCTTCAAGGTGGGTAAGCAAGTCAGGGAGAGAGCCTCTGGTAAACAGGACTGTGACATCAAAACTCTCAAGGGTGAAATTTTGTGAAATATGTTGTTTCTGGAGTCTCTCTGTAAGGTCAACGTTATTATTTATAAGCTCATCCGAAATCCTCTAGACCATGGGAGTCAGAAGTTTAACTAATCATTTAGACGGGCTATCTACTGCCCAACCTACTGAACTTATAACAGGACAAACTGGGTTCCCCGTTATATGAGTTTTGATTAATCCATAAAGATACGGTAGAGTTGCCTGACAGATATTTAATTAATTTACCATTCTTTGAAATGGAAATTGACCTGGTCAAGAGTGGTCTTAATGAGCGGTTCATACCTTCATTATCACTCAATAGATGGTTCATTTTATCTGAATAATCAGTCTTATTCAGAATGATAAACACATTAAATTTATTGCATCACGAGAGACACAAGGTCTGAGTGATACTGAGACATCACGAGAGACACAAGGTCTGAGTGATGCTGAGACATCACGAGAGACACAAGGTCTGAGTGATAGTGAGACATCACGAGAGACACAAGGTCTGAGTGATACTGAGATATCACGAGAGACACAAGGTCTGAGTGATACTGAGATATCACGAGAGACACAAGGTCTGAGTGTTACTGAGGCATTACGAGAGACACAAGGTCTGGGTGATACTGAGGGATCACGAGAGACACAAAGCCTGGGTGTTACTAAGCTCTTTATTCGTGAATAGTCTGGTTAATAGGTATTAAAGAATAATAGGAATACGAAGGAATGTTGATGAATTACCAAGGAAGTCATGATAATTGATCTTGAATACATGATAACGGAGTATTTAAAAAAATGATGAAGAGATTTTTCCATGCACTTCCTAGAACTTTCTTTGACGTACGGTAGTTTAAATTGACAAATGAGTGCATTTGACTCTTTTATTAAGTAGAAGGCTTAAATATTATTTCATTGTTGTGTATGTGCCATAGGACTTGTTGACGGCAATTAGATGTAGCCTAGGGCTGGCTGTTAAATTTCCTATACCTTGGCGCCTAGCACAATGCTAGACGTTGATCCAAGGCAGCCAGCTTTCAGTGAGAAGGCTTACAGCTTTTCATCTCATCCCCTGCATGCATCAGCCTTACTAGAGATTTTAACAATGCAAGGAATTCGCAAGAGCAGCATTGTGCTAGGCGCCAAGGTATTGTCCAGTGTGGTGAGAATGGTATATAGCACTGCATACCTTGTTCCAAGGTTCGTAGGTTCGACTCTCCTTCGGCCAGAGATCAGTGTTCATATATATATATATATATATATATATATATATATATATATATATATATATATATATATATATATATATATATATACATATATATGGGGGTGGGGTGGAAATCTTTAGCTGAAGTAGTTTTACACTTCTCAGTGCATCATCAGGAGCTGTGCAGAGTTGCAAAGGCAGCAACAGGAGAAATGAGAGGAAGTTTTCTCAGCGTGAATGGCACCCGCCAGCCCCTCTCTCAGAATGCGTGAGGCACAGGCGAGTGCCACCCACCCACAAGCCCCCCACACCTTACCCACAAGCCCCCCACACCTTACCCACAAACCCCCCACAACTTACCCACAAGCCCCCCACACCTTACCCACAAGCCACCCCACACCTTACCCACAAACCCCCACACTTTACCCACAAGCCCCCCACACCTTACCCACAAGCCCCCCACACCTTACCCACAAGCCCCCCACACCTTACCCACAAACCCCCCACACCTTACCGACAAGCCCCCAACACCCCACCCCGAATACTTTAACCTGCAATTGATGATGCTGACCCTGTTACTGCCTCTCCACAGAAGCAGCTTGCTCGAAAATCTCTTCTCCTCTTATCTGTATTTTAAGGTAGCTCCTGGACAAAGTTATTTTCTCATCAACCAACGACACCATCACCATCAACACTACCACCAACACCTATATCACAACCACATCCACCACTACCACCACCGACAACATCAACTCCATCACCCTCACCACCTCAGACAACCCACCTGTACCACCAGTATCAACACCAACATCAACACTAGCACCATTACCAACACTAACACCAGCAACGACGCCAACACCAATACTAGCACTATCACCAACACTACCACCACAAACACAACAACTCACCTCCAGACTCACCTCCAGAATAATAAGTTTTATTTTAGGTTATCACATACCTCATAGTCAGCGTCACAAGACGTAGCGAACACAGTGGTAAAATTATGATCTACAACACCAAGGAAAATATAATCTACAACACCCAGGAAAATATAATCTACAACATATAAGAAAATATAATATACAACACCTACTAAAATATAATCTACAACACATAAGAAAATATAATCTACAACACATAAGAAGATATAATCTACAACACCTACTAAAATATAATCTACAACATTTAAGAAAATATAATATACAACACATAAGAAAATATAATCTACAACACATAAGAAGATATAATCTACAACACCTACTAAAATATAATCTACAACACCTACTAAAATATAATCTACAATACATCAGAAAATATAATCTACAACACCCAGGAAAATATAATCTACAACACCTACTAAAATATAATCTACAACACCCCTAAAATATAATCTACTACACATAAGAAAATATAATCTACGACTCCCAGGAAAATATAATCTACAACACCCAGGAAAATATAATCTACAACACCCAGGAAAATATAATCTACAACATTTAAGAAAATATAACCTACAACACATAAGAAAATATAATCTACAACACATCAGAAAATATAATCTACAACATTTAAGAAAATATAACCTACAACACATAAGAAAATATAATCTACAACACCCAGGAAAATATAATCTACAACATTTAAGAAAATATAATCTACAACACATAAGAAAATATAATCTACAACACATCAGAAAATATAATCTACAACACATCAGAAAATATAATCTACAACACATAAGAAAATATAATCTACAACACATCAGAAAATATAATCTACAACACATCAGAAAATATAATCTCCAACACATCAGAAAATATAATCTACAACACATCAGAAAATATAATCTACAACACATCAGAAAATATAATCTACAACACATCAGAAAATATAATCTACAACACATCAGAAAATATAATCTACAACACATCAGAAAATATAATCTACAATACATCAGAAAATATAATCTACAACACTTGGGAAGATTAACATAATACATGAAAAAACATGAAGTGAATTTAAATTAAGCTAATTAATGTTTATGTATAATTTTAAAGCTGGAAAGATAATTGAACAGAGCAGCGTTGTTGTGCCAGAGTTAAAGCTTGGTTTAGAAGTTGACTGAACGTTCATCAGACAGTATGATTGTTCCGCCCTGGATGATAGTTCCTCCCTGGATGATTATTCCTTCCTGGATAATAGTTCCTCCCTGGATGATAGTTCCTCCCTGGATGATTGTTCCTCCCTGGATGATTGTCCCTCCAAGGATGATAGTTCCTCCCTGGATGATTGTTCCTCCCAGGATGATAGTTCCTCCCTGGATGATTATTCCTTCCTGGATGATAGTTCCTCCCTGGATGATAGTTCCTCCCTGGATGATTGTTCCTCCCTGGATGATTATTCCTTCCTGGATGATAGTTCCTCCCTGGATGATAGTTCCTCCCTGGATGATAGTTCCTCCCTGGATGATAGTTCCTCCCTGGATGATAGTTCCTCCCTGGATGATAGTTCCTCCCTGGATGATTGTTCCTCCCTGGATGATTGTTCCTCCCTGGATGATTGTCCCTCCCTGGATGATAGTTCCTCCCTGGATGATTGTTCCTTCCTGGATGATAGTTCCTCCCTGGATGATAGTTCCTCCCTGGATGATAGTTCCTCCCTGGATGATAGTTCCTCCCTGGATGATTATTCCTTCCTGGATGATAGTTCCTCCCTGGATGGTAGTTCCTCTCTGGATGATAGTTCCTCCCTGGATGATAGTTCCTCCCTGGATGATAGTTCCTCTCTGGATGATAGTTCCTTCCTGGATGATAGTTCCTCCCTGGATGATTATTCCTTCCTGGATGATAGTTCCTCTCTGGATGATAGTTCCTTCCTGGATGATAGTTCCTCCGTGGATGATAGTTCCTTCCTGGATGATAGTTCCTCCCTGGATGATAGTTCCTCCCTGGATGATAGTTCCTCCCTGGATGATAGTTCCTTCCTGGATGATAGTTCCTCCCTGGATGATTATTCCTTCCTGGATGATAGTTCCTCCCTGGATGATAGTTCCTACCTGGATGATAGTTCCTCCCTGGATGATAGTTCCTACCTGGATGATAGTTCCTCCCTGGATGATAGTTCCTCCCTGGATGATAGTTCCTTCCTGGATGATAGTTCCTCCCTGGATGATTATTCCTTCCTGGATGATAGTTCCTCCCTGGATGATAGTTCCTACCTGGATGATAGTTCCTCCCTGGATGATAGTTCCTTCCTGGATGATAGTTCCTCCCTGGATGATAGTTCCTCCCTGGATGATAGTTCCTTCCTGGATGATAGTTCCTCCCTGGATGATTATTCCTTCCTGGATGATAGTTCCTCCCTGGATGATAGTTCCTACCTGGATGATAGTTCCTCCCTGGATGATAGTTCCTCCCTGGATGATAGTTCCTTCCTGGATGATAGTTCCTCCCTGGATGATAGTTCCTCCCTGGATGATAGTTCCTTCCTGGATGATAGTTCCTCCCTGGATGATAGTTCCTCCCTGGATGATTATTCCTTCCTGGATGATCGTTCCTCCCTGGATGATAGTTCCTACCTGGATGATTATTCCTTCCTGGATGATTATTCCTTCCTGGATGATAGTTCCTCCCTGGATGATAGTTCCTCCCTGGATGATAGTTCCTTCCTGGATGATAGTTCCTCCCTGGATGATAGTTCCTCCCTGGATGATAGTTCCTTCCTGGATGATAGTTCCTCCCTGGATGATAGTTCCTTCCTGGATGATAGTTCCTCCCTGGATGATTATTCCTTCCTGGATGATAGTTCCTCCCTGGATGATAGTTCCTCCCTGGATGATTATTCCTTCCTGGATGATAGTTCCTCCCTGGATGATAGTTCCTCCCTGGATGATAGTTCCTCCCTGGATGATAGTTCCTCCCTGGATGATAGTTCCTTCCTGGATGATAGTTCCTCCCCGGATGATAGTTCCTCCCTGGATGATTGTTCCTCCCTGGATGATTGTTCCTCCCTGGATGATTGTCCCTCCCTGGATGATAGATCCTCTCTGGATGATAGTTCTTCCCTGGATGATAGTTCCTTCCTGGATGATAGTTCCTCCCTGGATGATAGTTCCTCCCTGGATGATAGTTCCTCCCTGGATGATTGTCCCTCCCAGGATGATAGTTCCTCCCTGGATGATTGTCCCTCCCAGGATGATAGTTCCTCCCTGGATGATAGTTCTTCCCTGGATGATAGTTCCTTCCTGGATGATAGTTCCTCCCTGGATGATAGTTCGTCCCTGGATGATTGTTCCTCCCTGGATGATTGTTCCTCCCTGGATGATTGTCCCTCATTGGATGATAGTTCCTCTCTGGATGATAGTTCCTCCCTGGATGATAGTTCCTCTCTGGATGATAGTTCCTCCCTGGATGATAGTTCCTCCCGGGATGATAGTTCCTCCCTGGATGATAGTTCCTCCCTGGATGATAGTTCCTCTCTGGACGATAGTTCCTCCCTGGATGATAGTTCCTCTCTGGATGATAGTTCCTCCCTGGATGATAGTTCCTCCCTGGATGATAGTTCCACCCTAAATAATGGTTCCTCCCTGGATGATAGTTCCTCCCTGGATGATTGTTCCTCCCTGGATGATAGTTCCCCCCTGGATGATAGTTCCCCCCTGGATGATAGTTCCTTCCTGGATGATAGTTCCCCCCTGGATGATAGTTCCTTCCTGGATGATAGTTCCTTCCTGGATGATAGTTCCTCCCTGGATGATAGTTCCACCCTGAATAATGGTTCCTCCCTGGATGATAGTTCCTTCCTGGATGATAGTTCCTCCCTGGATGATAGTTCCACCCTGAATAATGGTTCCTCCCTGGATGATAGTTCCTTCCTGGATGATAGTTCCTCCCTGGATGATAGTTCCTTCCTGGATGATAGTTCCCCCTTGAATAATGGTTCCTCCCTGGATGATAGTTCCTTCCTGGATGATAGTTCCTCCCTGGATGATAGTTCCTTCCTGGATGATAGTTCCCCCTGAATAATGGTTCCTCCCTGGATGATAGTTCCTCTCTGGATGATAGTTCCATCCTGGATGATAGTTCCTCCCTGGATGATAGTTCCTCCCTGGATGATAGTTCCTCCCTGGATGATAGTTCCTCCCTGGATGATAGTTCCTCCCTGGATGATAGTTCCCCCCTGAATAATGGTTCCTCCCTGGATGATAGTTCCTCCCTGGATGATAGTTCCTTCCTGGATGATAGTTCCTCCCTGGATAATAGTTCCTCCCTGGATGATTGTTCCTCCCTGGATGATAGTTCCTTCCTGGATGATAGTTCCTCCCTGGATGATAGTTCCTTCCTGGATGATAGTTCCTCCCTGGATGATTGTTCCTCCCTGGATGATAGTTCCTCCCTGGATGATAGTTCCTCCCTGGATGATAGTTTCTTCCTGGATGATAGTTCCTCCCTGGATGACAGTTCCTCCCTGGATGGTGTTTCCTCCCTGGATGATTGTTCCTCCCTGGATGATAGTTCCTCCCTGGATGATAGTTCCTCCCTGGATGATAGTTCCTCCCTGGATGATAGTTCCTCCCTGGATGATTGTTCCTCCCTGGATGATAGTTCCTCCCTGGATGATAATTCCTCCCTGGATGATAGTTCCTCCCTGGATGATAGTTCCTCCCTGGATGATTGTTCCTCCCTGGATGATAGTTCCTCCCTGGATGATAGTTCCTCCCTGGATGATATTTCCTCCCTGGATGATAGTTCCTCCCTGGATGATTGTTCCTCCCTGGATGATTGTTCCTCCCTGGATGATTGTTCCTCCTTGGATGATAGTTCCTCCCTGGATGATTGTTTCCTCCCTGGATGATTGTTCCTCCCTGGATGGTGTTTCCTCACTGAATGATTGTTCCTCCCTGGATGGTGTTTCCTCCCTGGATGATAGTTCCTCCCTGGATGATAGTTCCTCCCTGGATGATAGTTCCTCCCTGGATGATAGTTCCTCCCTGGATGATAGTTTCTCCCTGGATGATAGTTCCTCCCTGGATGATAGTTCCTCCCTGGATGATAGTTCCTCCCTGGATGATAGTTCCTCCCTGGATGATAGTTCCTCCCTGGATGATAGTTCCTTCCTGGATGATAGTTCCTCCCTGGATGATTATTCCTTCCTGGATGATAGTTCCTCCCTGGATGATAGTTCCTACCTGGATGATAGTTCCTCCCTGGATGATAGTTCCTACCTGGATGATAGTTCCTCCCTGGATAATAGTTCCTCCCTGGATGATAGTTCCTTCCTGGATGATAGTTCCTCCCTGGATGATTATTCCTTCCTGGATGATAGTTCCTCCCTGGATGATAGTTCCTACCTGGATGATAGTTCCTCCCTGGATGATAGTTCCTTCCTGGATGATAGTTCCTCCCTGGATGATAGTTCCTCCCTGGATGATAGTTCCTTCCTGGATGATAGTTCCTCCCTGGATGATTATTCCTTCCTGGATGATAGTTCCTCCCTGGATGATAGTTCCTACCTGGATGATAGTTCCTCCCTGGATGATAGTTCCTCCCTGGATGATAGTTCCTTCCTGGATGATAGTTCCTCCCTGGATGATAGTTCCTCCCTGGATGATAGTTCCTTCCTGGATGATAGTTCCTCCCTGGATGATAGTTCCTCCCTGGATGATTATTCCTTCCTGGATGATAGTTCCTCCCTGGATGATAGTTCCTACCTGGATGATTATTCCTTCCTGGATGATTATTCCTTCCTGGATGATAGTTCCTCCCTGGATGATAGTTCCTCCCTGGATGATAGTTCCTCCCTGGATGATAGTTCCTCCCTGGATGATAGTTCCTTCCTGGATGATAGTTCCTCCCTGGATGATAGTTCCTTCCTGGATGATAGTTCCTCCCTGGATGATAGTTCCTCCCTGGATGGTATTTCCTCCCTGGATGGTGTTTCCTCCCTGGATGGTGTTTCCTCCTGGACGATTGTTCCTCCCTGGATGGTGTTTCCTCCCTGGATGATTGTTCCTCCCTGGATGGTGTTTCCTCACTGAATGATTGTTCCTCCCTGGATGGTGTTTCCTCCCTGGATGATTGTTCCTCCCTGGATGGTGTTTCCTCACTGAATGATTGTTCCTCCCTGGATGGTGTTTCCTCCCTGGATGATTGTTCCTCCCTGGATGATAGTTCCTCCCTGGATGATAGTTCCTTCCTGGATGATAGTTCCTCCCTGGATGATAGTTCCTCCCTGGATGATAGTTCCTCCCTGGATGATAGTTCCTCCCTGGATGATAGTTTCTCCCTGGATGATAGTTCCTCCCTGGATGATAGTTCCTCCCTGGATGATAGTTCCTCCCTGGATGATAGTTCCTCCCTGGATGATAGTTCCTCCCTGGATGATAGTTCCTTCCTGGATGATAGTTCCTCCCTGGATGATTATTCCTTCCTGGATGATAGTTCCTCCCTGGATGATAGTTCCTACCTGGATGATAGTTCCTCCCTGGATGATAGTTCCTACCTGGATGATAGTTCCTCCCTGGATGATAGTTCCTCCCTGGATGATAGTTCCTTCCTGGATGATAGTTCCTCCCTGGATGATTATTCCTTCCTGGATGATAGTTCCTCCCTGGATGATAGTCCCTACCTGGATGATAGTTCCTCCCTGGATGATAGTTCCTTCCTGGATGATAGTTCCTCCCTGGATGATAGTTCCTCCCTGGATGATAGTTCCTTCCTGGATGATAGTTCCTCCCTGGATGATTATTCCTTCCTGGATGATAGTTCCTCCCTGGATGATAGTTCCTACCTGGATGATAGTTCCTCCCTGGATGATAGTTCCTCCTTGGATGATAGTTCCTTCCTGGATGATAGTTCCTCCCTGGATGATAGTTCCTCCCTGGATGATAGTTCCTTCCTAGATGATAGTTCCTCCCTGGATGATAGTTCCTCCCTGGATGATTATTCCTTCCTGGATGATAGTTCCTCCCTGGATGATAGTTCCTACCTGGATGATTATTCCTTCCTGGATGATTATTCCTTCCTGGATGATAGTTCCTCCCTGGATGATAGTTCCTCCCTGGATGATAGTTCCTTCCTGGATGATAGTTCCTCCCTGGATGATAGTTCCTCCCTGGATGATAGTTCCTTCCTGGATGATAGTTCCTCCCTGGATGATAGTTCCTTCCTGGATGATAGTTCCTCCCTGGATGATTATTCCTTCCTGGATGATAGTTCCTCCCTGGATGATTATTCCTTCCTGGATGATAGTTCCTCCCTGGATGATAGTTCCTACCTGGATGATTATTCCTTCCTGGATGATTATTCCTTCCTGGATGATAGTTCCTCCCTGGATGATAGTTCCTCCCTGGATGATAGTTCCTTCCTGGATGATAGTTCCTCCCTGGATGATAGTTCCTCCCTGGATGATAGTTCCTTCCTGGATGATAGTTCCTCCCTGGATGATAGTTCCTTCCTGGATGATAGTTCCTCCCTGGATGATTATTCCTTCCTGGATGATAGTTCCTCCCTGGATGATAGTTCCTCCCTGGATGATTATTCCTTCCTGGATGATAGTTCCTCCCTGGATGATAGTTCCTCCCTGGATGATAGTTCCTCCCTGGATGATAGTTCCTCCCTGGATGATAGTTCCTTCCTGGATGATAGTTCCTCCCCGGATGATAGTTCCTCCCTGGATGATTGTTCCTCCCTGGATGATTGTTCCTCCCTGGATGATTGTCCCTCCCTGGATGATAGTTCCTCTCTGGATGATAGTTCCTCCCTGGATGATAGTTCCTTCCTGGATGATAGTTCCTCCCTGGATGATAGTTCCTCCCTGGATGATTATTCCTTCCTGGATGATAGTTCCTCCCTGGATGATAGTTCCTCCCTGGATGATAGTTCCTCCCTGGATGATAGTTCCTCCCTGGATGATAGTTCCTTCCTGGATGATAGTTCCTCCCCGGATGATAGTTCCTCCCTGGATGATTGTTCCTCCCTGGATGATTGTTCCTCCCTGGATGATTGTCCCTCCCTGGATGATAGTTCCTCTCTGGATGATAGTTCCTCCCTGGATGATAGTTCCTTCCTGGATGATAGTTCCTCCCTGGATGATAGTTCCTCCCTGGATGATAGTTCCTCCCTGGATGATTGTCCCTCCCAGGATGATAGTTCCTCCCTGGATGATTGTCCCTCCCAGGATGATAGTTCCTCCCTGGATGATAGTTCCTCCCTGGATGATAGTTCCTTCCTGGATGATAGTTCCTCCCTGGATGATAGTTCGTCCCTGGATGATTGTTCCTCCCTGGATGATTGTTCCTCCCTGGATGATTGTCCCTCCCTGGATGATAGTTCCTCTCTGGATGATAGTTCCTCCCTGGATGATAGTTCCTCTCTGGATGATAGTTCCTCCCTGGATGATAGTTCCTCCCTGGATGATAGTTCCTCCCTGGATGATAGTTCCTCCCTGGATGATAGTTCCTCTCTGGATGATAGTTCCTCCCTGGATGATAGTTCCTCTCTGGATGATAGTTCCTCCCTGGATGATAGTTCCTCCCTGGATGATAGTTCCACCCTAAATAATGGTTCCTCCCTGGATGATAGTTCCTCCCTGGATGATTGTTCCTCCCTGGATGATAGTTCCCCCCTGGATGATAGTTCCCCCCTGGATGATAGTTCCTTCCTGGATGATTGTTCCCCCCTGGATGATAGTTCCTTCCTGGATGATAGTTCCTTCCTGGATGATAGTTCCTCCCTGGATGATAGTTCCACCCTGAATAATGGTTCCTCCCTGGATGATAGTTCCTTCCTGGATGATAGTTCCTCCCTGGATGATAGTTCCGCCCTGAATAATGGTTCCTCCCTGGATGATAGTTCCTTCCTGGATGATAGTTCCTCCCTGGATGATAGTTCCTTCCTGGATGATAGTTCCCCTCTGAATAATGGTTCCTCCCTGGATGATAGTTCCTTCCTGGATGATAGTTCCTCCCTGGATGATAGTTCCTTCCTGGATGATAGTTCCCCCTGAATAATGGTTCCTCCCTGGATGATAGTTCCTCTCTGGATGATAGTTCCTTCCTGGATGATAGTTCCTCCCTGGATGATAGTTCCTCCCTGGATGATAGTTCCTCCCTGGATGATAGTTCCTCCCTGGATGATAGTTCCTCCCTGGATGATAGTTCCCCCCTGAATAATGGTTCCTCCCTGGATGATAGTTCCTCCCTGGATGATAGTTCCTTCCTGGATGATAGTTCCTCCCTGGATAATAGTTCCTCCCTGGATGATTGTTCCTCCCTGGATGATAGTTCCTTCCTGGATGATAGTTCCTCCCTGGATGATAGTTCCTTCCTGGATGATAGTTCCTCCCTGGATGATTGTTCCTCCCTGGATGATAGTTCCTCCCTGGATGATAGTTCCTCCCTGGATGATAGTTTCTTCCTGGATGATAGTTCCTCCCTGGATGATAGTTCCTTCCTGGATGATAGTTCCTCCCTGGATGATTGTTCCTCCCTGGATGATAGTTCCTCCCTGGATGATAGTTCCTCCCTGGATGATAGTTCCTCCCTGGATGATAGTTCTTCCCTGGATGATTGTTCCTCCCTGGATGATAGTTCCTCCCTGGATGATAGTTCCTCCCTGGATGATAGTTCCTCCCTGGATGATAGTTCCTCCCTGGATGATTGTTCCTCCCTGGATGATAGTTCCTCCCTGGATGATAGTTCCTCCCTGGATGATATTTCCTCCCTGGATGATAGTTCCTCCCTGGATGATTGTTCCTCCCTGGATGATTGTTCCTCCCTGGATGATTGTTCCTCCTTGGATGATAGTTCCTCCCTGGATGATTGTTCCTCACTGGATAATTGTTCCTCCCTGGATGATAGTTCCTCCTTGGATGATAGTTCCTCCCTGGATGATAGTTCCTCCCTGGATGATTGTTCCTCCCTGGATGATTGTTCCTCCCTGGATGATAGTTCCTCCCTGGATGATAGTTCCTCCCTGGATGATAGTTCCTCCCTGGATGGTGTTTCCTCCCTGGATGGTGTTTCCTCCCTGGATGGTGTTTCCTCCCTGGATGATTGTTCCTCCCTGGATGATTGTTCCTCCCAGGATGATTGTTCCTCCCTGGACGATAGTTCCTCCCTGGATGATAGTTCCTCCCTGGATGGTATTTCCTCCCTGGTTGGTGTTTCCTCCCTGGATGGTGTTTCCTCCCTGGATGGTGTTTCCTCCCTGGATGATTGTTCCTCCCTGGATGATAGTTCCTCCCTGGATGATTGTTCCTCCCTGGATGATTGTTCCTCCCTGGATGATAGTTCCTCCCTGGATGATAGTTCCTCCCTGGATGGTATTTCCTCCCTGGATGGTGTTTCCTCCCTGGATGGTGTTTCCTCCTGGACGATTGTTCCTCCCTGGATGATTGTTCCTCCCTGGATGGTGTTTCCTCACTGAATGATTGTTCCTCCCTGGATGGTGTTTCCTCCCTGGATGATTGTTCCTCCCTGGATGGTGTTTCCTCCCTGGATGATTGTTCCTCCCTGGATGGTGTTTCCTCCCTGGATGGTGTTTCCTCTCTGTATGATTGTTCCTCCCTGGATGGTGTTTCCTCCCTGAATGATTGTTCCTCCCTGGATGGTGTTTCCTCCCTGGATGATTGTTCCTCCCTGCATGGTGTTTCCTCCCTGCATGGTGTTTCCTCCCTGGATGATTGTTCCTCCCTGCATGGTGTTTCCTCCCTGGATGATTGTTCCTCCCTGGATGGTTGTACCTCCCTGGATGGTAGTACCTCCCTGGATGGTAGTACCTCCCTGGATGGCAGTACCTCCCTGGATGGTTGTACCTCCCTGGATGGTTGTACCTCCCTGGATGTTTGTACCTCCCTGGATGGTAGTACCTCCCTGGATGGTAGTACCTCCCTGGATGGTTGTACCTCCCTGGATGGTTGTACCTCCCTGGATGGTTGTACCTCCCTGGATGGTTGTACCTCCCTGGATGGTATTACCTCCCTGGATGGTTGTACCTCCCTGGATGGTTGTACCTCCCTGGATGGTAGTACCTCCCTGAATGGTAGTACCTCCCTGAATGGTTGTACCTCGCTGGATGGTTGTACCTCCCTGGATGGTTGTACCTCCCTGGATGTTTGTACCTCCCTGGATGGTAGTACCTCCCTGGATGGTAGTACCTCCCTGGATGGTTGTACCTCCCTGGATGGTTGTACCTCCCTGGATGGTAGTACCTCCCTGGATGGTTGTACCTCCCTGGATGGTAGTACCACCCTGGATGGTCGTACCTCCCTGGATGGTTGTACCTCCCTGGATGGTCGTACCTCAATGGATGTAAGATGTTTACAAATCTTTCCATGAGAGAGTTAAAGTAGGAGAGAAAGATGAGTTAGTGAAATGAAAAGAAAAACTCTCTTGTAAATCTGCTTATTGTTTCCTGTTTATCGTTTCTGGTCGTCTTTGTACTTTTCTGTGATATAAAGCAGTTTGCAACAATGTCGATCATGTTCGTGATATATTGCAATGTTTTCCAGGCACTTGCTTTACCAATGTTGCTTAACATTGATTTACGTGGCATTACAGCTCATGTATTTCTCAACATTGTTCAGGAAAACATTGTTCTTGTAAATTACCACTTCAGTTAACATCAACTGGTTCCGAGTATTTTTTCTTATTCTAATGATAACAATGAAACAAAGACCTTCCCTTTCCCTTCACCTGTGAGTAAGTTATCATTACCCACCCCTACACCTGTGAGTAAGTTATCATTACCCACCTCTACACCTGTGAGTAAGTTATCATTGCCCACCTCTACACCTGTGAGTAAGTTATCATTACCCACCTCTACACCTGTGAGTAAGTTATCATTGCCCACCTCTACACCTGTGAGTAAGTTATCATTACCCACCTCTACACCTGTGAGTAAGTTATCATTACCCACCTCTACACCTGTGAGTAAGTTATCATTACCCACCTCTACACCTGTGAGTAAGTTATCATTACCCACCTCTACACCTGTGAGTAAGTTATCATTACCCACCTCTACACCTGTGAGTAAGTTATCATTACCCACCTCTACACCTGTGAGTAAGTTATCATTACCCACCTCTACACCTGTGAGTAAGTTATCATTACCCACCACTTCACCTGTGAGTAAGTTATCATTACCCACCTCTACACCTGTGAGTAAGTTATCATTACCCACCTCTACACCTGTGAGTAAGTTATCATTACCCTCTTCTTCACCTGTGAGTAAGTTATCATTGCCCACCTCTACACCTGTGAGTAAGTTATCATTACCCACCTCTACACCTGTGAGTAAGTTATCATTAGCCACCTCTACACCTGTGAGTAAGTTATCATTACCCACCCCTACACCTGTGAGTAAGTTATCATTACCCACCCCTACACCTGTGAGTAAGTTATCATTACCCACCTCTACACCTGTGAGTAAGTTATCATTACCCACCTCTACACCTGTGAGTAAGTTATCATTACCCACCTCTACACCTGTGAGTAAGTTATCATTACCCACCTCTACATTAGTGTAAACTTATAAAATATATTTAGTTGGATTTGGCTAAATTAAATTGGACTTGTTATTATTAGGTTAGGTAAATTTCCTAAGGTTCTTTTGGTGCAAACTCACTAATTTTTATATGAATAATAATGAAAAAAAAATATGTCTTTAAATGTATAAGAGAAAAATTTAGAAAAGTCTTAATTTTTAATGATTTCTTGCTAACTGACTAGTTTTACATATTCTGCACGAAATGTATATATATATATATATATATATATATATATATATATATATATATATATATATATATATATATATATATATATATATATATATATATATATATGTATATATATATATATATATATATATATATATATATATATATATATATATATATATATATATATATATATATATATATATATATATATATATATATATATATATATATATATATATTGTTTGTTTTCAAAAAGTCGGTCGTCTCCCACCGAGGCAGGGTGACCCAAAAAAGAAAGAAAATCCCCAAAAAGAAAATACTTTCATCATCATTCAACACTTTCACCTCACTCACACATAATCACTGTTTTTGCAGAGGTGCTCAGAATACAACAGTTTAGAAGCATATACGTATAAAGATACACAACATATCCCTCCAAGCTGCCAATATCCCAAACCCCTCCTTTAAAGTGCAGGCATTGTACTTCCCATTTCCAGGACTCAAGTCCGACTATATGAAAATAACCGGTTTCCCTGAATCCCTTCACTAAATATTACCCTGCTCACACTCCAACAGATCGTCAGGTCCCAAGTATCATTCGTCTCCATTCACTCCTACCTAACACGCTCATGCACGCTTGCGAGAAGTCCAAGCCCCTCGCCCACAAAACCTCCTTTACCCCCTCTTTCCAACCCTTTCGAGGACGACCCCTACCCCTCTTTCCTTCCTCTATAGATTTATATGCTTTCCATGTCATTCTACTTTGATCCATTCTCTCTAAATGACCAAACCACCTCAACAACCCCTCTTCTGTCCTCTGACTAATGGTTTTATTAACTCCACACCCTCTCCTAATTTCCACACTCCGAATTTTCTGCATAATATTTACACCACACATTGCCCTTAGACAGGACATCTCCACTGCCTCCAACCGTCTCCTCGCTGCTGCATTTACCACCCAAGCTTCATATATATATATATATATATATATATATATATATATATATATATATATATACA
>NC_091316.1:35869170-35871670 GCF_038502225.1 Cherax quadricarinatus | reverse complement strand
TCCACGCTGCCATATTCAGGTAGCCAGCTCCACGCTGCCATATTCAGCCAGCCATCTCCACGCTGCCATATTCAGACAGCCAGCTCCACGCTACCATATTCAGGTAGCCAGCTCCACGCTGCCATATTCAGCCAGCCATCTCCACGCTGCCATATTCAGACAGCCAGCTCTACGCTGCCATATTCAGGTAGCCAGCTCCACGCTGCCATATTCAGGTAGCCAGCTCCACGCTGCCATATTCAGGCAGCCAGCTCCATGCTGCCATATTCAGACAGCCAGCTCCACGCTGCCATATTCAGGTAGCCAGCTCCACGCTGCCATATTCAGCCAGCCATCTCCACGCTGCCATATTCAGTCAGCCAGCTCCACGCTGCCATATTCAGGTAGCCAGCTCCACGCTGCCATATTCAGCCAGCCATCTCCACGCTGCCATATTCAGACAGCCAGCTCCACGCTGCCATATTCAGGTAGCCAGCTCCACGCTGCCATACTCAGCCAGCCATCTCCACGCTGCCATATTCAGACAGCCAGCTCCACGCTGCCATATTCAGGTAGCCAGCTCCACGCTGCCATATTCAGGCAGCCAGCTCCATGCTGCCATATTCAGGCAGCCAGCTCCACGCTGCCATATTCAGGTAGCCAGCTCCACGCTGCCATATTCAGCCAGCCATCTCCACGCTGCCATATTCAGACAGCCATCTCCACGCTGCCATATTCAGGCAGCCAGCTCCACGCTGCCATATTCAGGCAGCCAGCTCCACGCTGCCATATTCAGGCAGCCAGCTCCACGCTGCCATATTCAGACAGCCAGCTCCACGCTGCCATATTCAGGCAGCCAGCTCCACGCTGCCATATTCAGGCAGTCAACAAAAAAGCGATAATGAGGAATCAATACCACGCCTCCCAGAACACTTTGATACTCCGCCTCACTTAACATTAAGATCTCATCACGTAAGCAAGTCACGGGCCAAGGGAATCGTAAACTGATTTCCAATAAATTACTGTGAGTTATTCATTGTAATCATAAAAACACAATCGACATATTTATCCTCTTACTGAGCAAGATCTATTGCTAACACTGCAAGATCCAGTGTCTTCTAGTATTCCATAAGTTATTCGTGTGAACATAATGAACCTAACTGGAAGGATGGAGAGTGTGACATTAAGTTGACGATGCAGTTAAATATTAAGAAGGAAAATGTGAAAGGAATCCGAAGAGGCATTCACAAATCATATGGAAACTAATATTCAAATTTCTTAAATAAAAATAGCAAATGGGGAAAAAATCATATAACCTCAATTGCACAAGTACATTAAGCTTAATATCTCTCAGAAGTTGCATTAAGTTATCAGGATGGAACAGTTGAAGCTAATCAAATGCAACGCTCGAAAATTATCGCATGAAAAGCATTATATTATTTATTTTCCAATTTCATCCAAAAAGGGCAAACTGGGATTGACCTTGAACACACACAGGCTAAAATCAATACTTACTTTTCTCTAAGGAAGACTAACGAGCTCCGAAGAAAGTACAGTAAGTGACAACCGTCTTCAGGACACAGATGTCATAGGTACGTAAAAGATGAACTTAGGATAACCAAGTAAGCTCAAACACTCTGACTTATTTCTGATCACAAGAGACATTTTCCTGTCTGATTTATAACGCTCGTTCATGATAACTTATAATGGGTTCCTGATAACTTAAACTGGGTTCCTGATAACTTACACTGGCTCATGATAACTTAAACTGGGTTCCTGATAACTTACACTAGCTCATGATAACTTAAACTGGGTTCCTGATAACTTACAGTTGCTCATCATAACTTACAATGGTTCATGATAACTTACACTGGATAATGATAACTTACACTGGCTCATGATAACTTACACTGGTTCATGATAACTTACACTGGTTCATGATAACTTACACTGGTTCATGATAACTTACACTGGCTCATGATAACTTACACTAACTCATGATAACTTACACTGGCTCATGATAACTTACACTGGCTCATGATAACTTACACTGGTTCATGATAACTTACACTGGTTCATGATAACTTACACTGGTTCATGATAACTTACACTGGTTCATGATAACTTACTCTGGCTCATGATAACTTACACTGGCTCATGATAACTTACACTGGCTCATGATAACTTACACTAACTCATGATAACTTACACTGGCTCATGATAACTTACACTGGCTCATGATAACTTACACTAACTCATGATAACTTACACTGGTTCATGATAACTTACACTGGTTCATGATAACTTACACTGGCTCATGATGACTTACACTGGCTCATGATAACTTACACTGGTTCATGATAACTTACACTGGTTCATGATAACTTACACTGGTTCATGATAACTTACACTAGCTCATGATAACTTACACTGGTTCATGATAACTTACACTGGTTCATGATAACTTACACTGGCTCATGATAACTTACACTGGCTCATGATAACTTACACTGGTTCATGA
>NC_091316.1:35781670-35864170 GCF_038502225.1 Cherax quadricarinatus | reverse complement strand
TTTTTTGGGATGGTCAAAGGTGCATGTCCCGCCTGTTTTGCCAAATATACCATGCCTGCAGATACCCAAGGCATAGTATTTACATAGATTGTACTTCTATTTGCTAGGATTTATTGCAGCTGCGTTCACTACCGGTGCATTTATTTTTCCTGTTTCCTTAATATCTTTTACCCCTGTATGGACATCAGTGCTTCCACCAGGTTTTGCTGGTAGTGTATCGACACTATTCCCTGAGGCCTCCTCCCATTTTGATCCATCTCCAGCAGTATCTCTATTTTGAACCTCTTCGGACTGAATAAGGTTGTCTTCAGTGTCCTCCTGGACAAAACTAGCACCCTCAGCACTGTCCTACAGGACAGCACTAGCACCCTCAGGAGCACTTTCCTCCAGGACAACACTAGCACCCTCAGCACTGTCCTCCAGGACAGCACTAGCACCCTCAGCACTAGCCCCTTCAGGATCACTATCCAAGACAGCCCAGTCCTTACCACCCATCTTTGTTTCCCATCTGTTATACCATGCTAACATGTCTTTGAAGAAGGATGTTTTATTGGTGTTCTTGTCTTTTAATGTAGATGTAATTTCCTCATACAGGTGTATCTCGTTTGGGCAGACCCAAAAACATCTCTCTGAGTTTATGTCAAGTGTGGTCACTAGTTTAAAATCCCTGCATATACTATGGGACCACTGACCACTCAGATAGCAAGCAATCCAGGCCTGTCTTAGTACCTTACCGTTCCTGCAGACTACACAGATCTTCATGGTAGTGTTCATCTTAGCAATAGTAGACAACTCTTCTAGCTAGCTAGTCTATAATTCCCCTATGTATTTAATTTTTTTTTGTAACAGTTCTTCCGATTTGGCTTTATTTCCAACGAAACCGTTTGAATCCGCCCGAATCCAGCGAATCCAGCTAGTGGATCACTGTATATCTTTTTCCTAATAAGCACCTTAACAGTAGATCTGTCTCTGTGTTGTAACTATTTGTTGTAGTTACTGTTTGAGTGTTTGATAGGGCGCCCCGTCAGTTAGTGAAACTAGTCAGAGGATACATTGTTATCAACGAATCCGTTTGAATCCGGTCGTTGGATGAATCCGGGCAGATCCATGTTACCTCATTGGGTGATATTGGACTAGCTCATAAAAGTATAAACTTGCGTGTTTGGGCGCCGATGGCATCAATATATGCAGATTACTGGAGGAATAATGACTTTAGTTGTGTATATATCGACCGCTGCTAACTGCAGGTTTACCACACACTGTATATGTCAGGTTTACCACACACTGTATATGTCACTCCATCACAATAAGTACTAACAACTATACACTCTTTGTCATATTTCTACAAACTGTCCACTTTTCGTATTTCCTCGAGAATTTGCACCTCTTCGTATTTCTACAGTAATGTTTTACTCCCTGGTATCACTAATTATAAGTCAGGTACACTACTCCCTGGTATCACTAATTATAAGTCAGGTACACTACTCCCTGGTATCACTAATTATAAGTCAGGTTCACTAGCAGACCTGCTGGGAGGTTCTGACGACTGCTGCCAACTGTTTACAACATGAACCTGCCTCTTTGGGCCTAACACTTCAGTTTTAAATTTCACCTTGCGATTTATTATCCATATACTAGGGCACCACTGTGTTACACACTACAACACTATGTATAACACACTATTATCAGGGAGACTGTCTTTCCTCTGATAAAAAAGTTCTATTATTTCCACTGGCACGTTAGGCATAAAGTTCCCCTCACAGAGGATGGTTATGCTGCCTTATTGTACACTGATTCTCCTTTTTTGACTCAGTAGATATTATTTTCTGCAAGATTAGTTCTAAGCGCTGGAGGGATATATCTTACAAGTTCACTGGCACAGTTTAAAGTTCTAGTACGCAAGAGAGACCGTGAAAAACACGAAAGAACACGGCGGCACGGCGGCACGGCACAAGGCACATGGCATGGCACGCTTGTTTCTGCATACTGTGATAAAAGAGAAAAAGTTAGCTTATGAGTGGTTTTTACAAAGCAAAAGTGTTATAAGAAGAACAGAATATATGGAGAGTGAAAGAAAGGTGAAGAGAGTGGTGAGAGAGTGGGAGAGGCACTCTCAAGAAATTTTAATGAAAATAAGAAAAATTTTTGGAGTGAGTTAAACAAGTTAAGAAAGCCTAGAGAACGAATGGATTTGTCAGTTAAAAACAGAGTAGGAGAGTTAGTAGATGGGGAGATGGAGGTATTGGGTAGTTGGCGAGAATATTTTCAGGAACTTTTAAATGTCGACGAAGAAAGGGAAGCGGTAATTTCATGCATTGGCCAGGGAGTTATACCAACTTTTAGATGTGAAGAAGAGCAGGATGTGAGTGTAGGTGAGGTGCTTGAGGCATTACGTAGAATGAAAGGGGGTAAAGCAGCTGGAACTGACGGAATCATGACAGAAATGTTAAAAGCAGGGGGGGGGGATATAGTGTTGGAGTGGTTGGTATTTTTGTTTAATAAATGTATGAAAAAGGGGAAGGTACCTAGGGATTGGCAGAGAGCATGTATAGTCCCTTTATATAAAGGGAAGGGGGATAAAAGAGATTGTAAAAATTATAGGGGAATAAGTTTACTGAGTATACCAGGAAAAGTGTACGGTAGGGTTATTATTGAAAGAATTAGAGGTAAGACAGAATGTAGGATTGCGGATGAGCGAGGAGGTTTCAGAGTGGGTAGGGGATGTGTAGATCAAGTGTTTACATTGAAGCATATATGTGAACAGTATTTAGATAAAGGTAGGGAAGTTTTTATTGCATTTATGGATTTAGAAAAGGCATATGAGCAATGTGGCAGATGTTGCAAGTATATGGAATAGGTGATAAGTTACTAAATGCTGTAAAGAGTTTTTATGAGGATAGTGAGGCTCAGGTTAGGGTGTGTAGAAGAGAGGGAGACTACTTCCCGGTAAAAGTAGGTCTTAGACAGGGATGTGTAATGTCACCATGGTTGTTTAATATATTTATAGATGGGGTTGTAAAAGAAGTAAATGCAAGGGTGTTCGGGAGAGGGGTGGGAGTAAATTATGGGGAATTAAATACAAAATGGGAATTGACACAGTTGCTTTTTGCTGATGATACTATGCTTATGGGAGATTCTAAAGAAAAATTGCAAAGGTTAGTGGATGAGTTTGGGAGAGTGTGTAAAGGTAGAAAGTTGAAAGTAAACATAGGAAAGAGTAAGGTGATGAGGGTATCAAATGATTTAGATAAAGAAAATTTTTATATCAAATTGGGGAGGAGGAGTATGGAAGAAGTGAATGTTTTCAGATACTTGGGAGTTGACGTGTCGGCGGATGGATTTATGAAGGATTAGGTTAATCATAGAATTAATGAGAGAAAAAGGCGAGTGGTGCGTTGAGGTATATGTAGAGACAAAAAAGTTATCTATGGAGGCAAAGAAGGTAATGTATGAAAGTATAGTAGTACAAACACTCTTATATGAGTGTGAAGCTTGGGTTGTAAATGCTGCAGCGAGGAGGCAGTTGGAGACAGTGGAGATGTCCTGTCTAAGGGCAATGTGTGGTGCAAATATTATACAGAAAATTAGGAGTGTGGAAATTAGGAGGTGTGAAGCTAATAAAAGTATTAGTCAGAGGGCTGAAGAGGGGTTGTTGAGGTGGTTTGGTCATTTAGAGAAAATGGATTAAAGTAGAATGACATGGAGAGCGTATAAATCTGTAGGGGAAGGAAGGCGGGGTAGGGGTCGTCCTCGAAAAGGTTGGAAGGAAGGGGTAAGGGAGGTTTTGGGGGCCAAGGGCTTGGACTTCCAGCAGGCGTGCATGAGCGTGTTCGATAGGAGTGAATGAAGACGAATGGTATTTGGGACCTGACGATCTGTTGGAGTGTGAGCAGGGTAATATTTAGTTAAGGGATTCAGGGAAACCGGTTATTTTTATATAACCGGACATGAGTCCTGGAAATGAGAAGTACAATGCCTGCACTCTAAAGGAGGGGTTTGGGATATTAGCAGTTTGGAGGGATATGTTGTGTATCTTTATACGTAAATGCTTCTAAACTGTTGTGTTCTGAGCACCTCTGCAAAAACAGTGATCATGTGTGAGTGAGGTGAAAGTGTTGAATGATGATGAAAGTATTTTCCTTTTGAGTCACCCTGCCTTGGTGGGAAACGGCCGACTTGTTGAAATATATATATATATATATATATATATATATATATATATATATATATATATATATATATATATATATATATATATATATATATATATATATATATATATATATATATATATATATATATATACATATATATATCGTGCCGAATAGGGAAAACTGGTCAATTAATAAGAACTCATTTAAAATTAAGTCCTTTCTAAAATTTTCTTTTATACATTTAAAGATATTTGTTTTTTTCCATTACGTTATTGTAATATTGTAAAACTTAATAATTTTATACAATAAGTAACTTAGAAAACTTACCTAACCTTATTATAACAAGTGTAATATAATTTAGCCTAATCCAACAAAATATTTTAAATAAATTTACAATAATTTAATAATAACGAAACAATGAAATATATTTTTTTCGTTAGGTTCAGAATGAAAACCTTGTCTGAAATTTTAGGAACAAAAAAGATATCAGGAAACAGAACCATCAAACTAACAAAATCAGATGAACCCCAACTCCCCCCGACTGAAACAGCACACAGACTCACTGTTTTCTTCTCCATCATAGGAAAAAACCTGGTGGATAAAATCCCAAGCTCAATTACCCCACCTAACTACTACCTCACTGCCACCTACCCGAACACACTATTCCTAGTCCGACCAACCCAACAGAAGTCTCACTTATTATCAACACACTAAAGAACAAGGCAGGAGATTTAAATACCTTATCACCCTTTATATACAAAAAAGCTTCACAAGTACTTTCACCAATCATTTCAACATTCTTTAACAAATCCATCGAATCCTCTACCTTCCCTACAGTTCTCAAAATAGCGAGGGTCACCCCAACACATAAAGGAGGAGATCAAGCAGACTTGAATAACTATAGGCCAATATCCAACTTACCCTTTCTCTCTAAAATCTATGAAAAAAATAATTCATAAGCGAATCTATTCCTACCTCATCTTCCACAACATGCTCAACCCCTATCAGATTGGGTTCAGGCCTAATAAAAATACGAATGATGGTATTACACATGCTTGAACACATGTACACTGCACTCGAGAAAAAAGAAGTCCCAGTGGGGATCTTCACTGATTTACTTAAAGCTTTTGATACAGCTGACCATGATTTGTTACACATAAAATTGTCACACTATGGTATAAGAGGGCACTCCCTCAACTACCTAAAGTCATACCTTAGCAACAGAAGCCAATATGTGTACACAAATGGAGCAAACTCTTCCACACAGCCAATTACAGTTGGTGTCCCACAGGGAAGTGTCCTTGGCCCTCTTCTCTTTCTCATTTACATAAATGATCTACCAAATGCATCGCAACTACTCAAACCCACACTATTTGCAGATGACACTACATACGTCTTCTCTCACCCGAGCCCAGTCATACTAGCCAATACTGTAAATACTGAATTACAAAAAAATCTACCTAGTTGATGATTAACAAGTTTACTCTCAATATTGACAAAACCTACTTCATTCAGTTTGGGAACACAATTGCAGATGTTCCTCTTAATATAATGATAAACGGATCACCTATCGCAAAGCTCACAGAGGGAAAATTCTTAGGAATCCACCTAGATAATAGACTCAAATTTCAAACACATGTACAAAAAAATTCCAAGAAAATCTCCAAGACCGTAGGCACACTATCGAATATACGGTACTATGTTCCACAGTCAGCTCTCCTGGCCCTATATCACTCACTCATTTACCCCTATCTCACCTATGGAATCTGTGCATGGGGCTCAACAACAATAAATCATATCAGACCATTAATTACCCAACAAAAGGCTGCAGTTAGAATGACAACAAATTCCCAGTCCAGGCAACATACTCCACCAGTATTCAAAACTCTCAACTTACTCACTGTACAAGACATCCATACTTATTATTGTGCCTACTATATGCATATAACACTAAACTCGGATATAAACCCTTCCCTCAAACATCTCCTTACCAACCTCAACAGAACACATGACCATAACACAAGGCACAGATCACTCTTTGATGTTCCTCGTGTCCTTCTCACACTATGTTAAAATTCGATGCACATAAAAGGCCCAAAAATCTTGAATTCATTACCTGTGAATACAAAAGAAACACTGTTCATTAATTCAAGACTCTTATTAAAAACCACTCACCCACAGCTAGATAAATACTGAATAACTGTATCTCATGAATGTATAACCTGTGACACTATCAAACTATGTTTTTTTTAATTACCTAATAAAATACTCCATTCTTCTCCATTCTCATGAATGCTCAGTAACTCATCTAATGACCATATGACCTGTTTTCTGTACTACAAATCATTGATTTTATTCGATTTGATCGGATTAATAAATTGTATGACTTCATTTAGTATACTGATCATTTTGTTATACATTGTTCTGCTACAAATTTGTTCAATTATAATGATTCATAATTGAAATGTTCAAATTTCATTGTTTAAAATACTCATTTTTACTTCATGTGGTAATTTGTTTACTGTTATTTTTACCACTGAATATATCATTGCTTAGTTAATCTTAAGTTAATTTTAAACTGCCCAGAATGTTCTGCATACAAGGGGCTTTTGGCATGTACACCCAATCACTATAATCCCTTGCACAACTATGTATCATGTTCAAAGAAAAGTTATTATTATTATTATTGTGAATTAACTGCATGCACAAATTTTCGCTTGTCTTATTCGGCAAGAAGAGCGTTGCTTAAGAATTCGCAAACTGGCGAAATTATTTACAAACATTGTCTCTGCGTCCACGGCAGGAATCGAGCATGCTAACTCTGTATCAGAGTCCACAGTACTCTACCACTGAGCTAGGCCCAACTCCGATACAGAGCTAGCAGGTTCGAGTCCTGCCGTAAACAAAAAGACAATGTTTGTAAATAATTTCGCCTGTTTACGAATTGTTAAGCATTTCAAACCTCTTTTGTTGCCCACTGCATGTGGCAGGATTTGATGAAATAACTTTCAAAACGAGCTTGGTGCCCGGGGGTATGGGGAAGCATCGTCTGGCTCTGGCTAGATGCCCATACTTATCTTGGGTTCAGCTCAGTGGTAAAGTAATGTGCGCTTTGATACAGAGTTAGCAGGTTCGACGTAGAGGCAATGTTTGTATATATATATATATATATATATATATATATATATATATATATATATATATATATATATATATATATATATATATATATATATATATATATATATATATATATATATATATATATACATATATATATATATATATATATATATATATATATATATATATATATATATATATATATATATGTATGTATGTATATATATATATATATATATATATATATATATATATATATATATATATATATATATATATATATATATATATATAGGAATATTTTATTACATAATATGGCACAGAAGATTTAAGAGATACATTGTTAATATAAAGGTGGCATATACGGTACATGTTGTTACGTGTGTATCACCGATTATAAGGCAAAAATCTCATCCAGCTCCTCAGAGCTGGGGCGTGTGCCCAAAATGCAGCAGGCATTACCCCTTTGAACAGCCGCACTGAGCCGATGGAACAGAAAACTAGCTGCCCTGGGATCCCTAGTTACCCTGATGAGTCTTTTTCCCAGCTCCTTAAGGAATTTAGATGCACTCTTTCCCCATGAGCCAAGGGTCTCTGAGCCTTTGGGAACAAACATATAATGATGGGCAAGTTCTCCATATTTTCTAGACTTTTGGGACTCCCTGAAGCTGGCAGCTGCCCCTCCTTCCTCCCTGGTGTATTGGAGATAGGTATCAGCCAAGGTAGATGCACATGTATAGTCCCACACCACCTGCTTCCCATCTGTCCAGGCTTGAAGGGTAATATCATCTGGACGCTTCTGGCTGCCATCAGATCTGCATAGTTGGGGTGGCTACCTTACTGCTGGGCATCCAGCTGTTGTGAGGCTCCTCTTGATAATGTTATTAACTTCCTCATGTCTTGCAATCTTTCCCTCGGATTTACGGCACACAAGACCATGGTACCCGAATCGGTCTGCTGCTTCACTGCCACAAATACACCTGTGTTTGGCGAGAATAGGGGCGGCAAGTCGAAGGGCAACACCGATGCGGATGGTCTGTGGGTCGAGGCGTGTGCCAAGGCTGGAGTTGGGAACAGCCAACAGAAAGTCCCCAGCATGAGGGGCTCTCACTGCCAGGAGGCGGGCTCTATCCTTCCCTGACACACTCTGAAGCACTGTTGAGGCAATATTTTCCACTATTGGACCATCCCAGTGCGATTGTTTGTAGTTGTTGGGGGGAGCAGGTCTGGTTTCAGAGCCCGTTAGATTATCCCAGATCATTGCTCCGTCAATGAATTTTTGGTCCTGGACTCCAATCTTGTCCCTAAGATGTTCAGGGAGAATCGCTGCTACAAGCTCTCTGGATGCAATACACGAGGACAGAAAAGCAGGTAACGCAATCTGTGATGACTTGCGGACACCAATGCCTCCTAGTCTGACTGGAAGTGTAGCTTGGTTCCACTGCCCGTCTTCTAGAGTAAGGTTAAGTACTTTCGTAAAAATCTGCCTCAGAATACTGTCATATTCGTGCAGTATAGGGTTATCATATGAAGGTGCACATCTTAGGAAATATGTCAACCTGGGCAGACTCAAGCACTTTGTGAGAAGGTACAAGGCATCGTGGGTGTCCAGATTGCCTATTCGTTGTTCCATTCTCCTTAACTCTTCCAATTTCTTCCTGAGAATTGTGTCAATGGCATTGCTTCCCAGAGGTGCTCCTAGCAAGACACTATTTGTGGGGGCAATGACTGCTGCTCCTGGTAGTTTTGATCTCACTGCATTTATCACTTGTTGACTGACTGAGATGATTTCACATTTGGATGGATTCAGGATGAGACCCATTTCCTGTCCCCATGTCATTACCTGTGTAAGGTCATGTAGGAGGGACTCCTTTGTACCTGCTAGTGTGCCATCATCTAGGAACCAGATGTTTAGCTCGCTGGTCAGTCTGACTGTGATTTCCCTAACTGCTATACAGAAGAGAAATGGTGCAAGAGGATCTCCTTGTTGGACACCCTCCGATGATGTGATTTCATGCTCTCCAAAGAGAAGCATTGATTCCTTGCTATACCCAGCTGAAACAAAAGGGAAGAGACCAGGGAAATGTTCTTGTACTGCTGCTAATACCACGTCTCTTTTCAGGAGATTGAATGCATTCTTGAAATCTAATTTTACCACTGCATTGTCCTCAGGCAGGTTGTTGATATACGCCCTTGTTGCATGAACCGCTGCTTCACTTCCTTGAGAGACCCCAAAGCCAAGCTGGTTTGGTTGAAGCATCATGGCTGCCTGTGCACGAATACTTCGGACAGCAGCTTTGGATACGAGGCGGCGTAACGTGTTGCCTACTGCAATTGGCCGAATTCCTCCATCCTTCTTTTTAAGTGCACAAAGTGTTGCACCAAAAAAGATATGTCTAATTTCATCAGGAATCAGACCAGCCAAGGAATTGTTGACGAACCTTGTGATCTCTGAAAGCAGTGTCTCTGCAATTTCCCCAATAACTGGATTAACCATTTCCTTTAAATGCTGTGGCCTTATTCCAGTGTAACCCCCAGCAGAGCCAGATGGGAACGACATTATTGCTTTGTAAATGTCTGAGTCTTCCACAATCAATGGTTCCATAGTGGGGACAGAGGTGTTGGAACTGTTGGTGCTACTGGTTTCCCTGGCAGGGTGCTTTCCTCTAAGTGCTTCAGCAGTGTCAGCATCCCTGGGAGCAACTGTATCTTCACTGGTAATAATTCTGATTGCCCCCACTGTGTTGCCCTCTTCAATTTTCTTGCTCACCTGGACTCTGACTTTTTCACTGTCAGTAGAGTGACTGGGGGGTTCTGCCTCTCCCTTTTTTGTGTTGACGGGGAAGGCGAATGAGGTTATCAACTCTAGGAAAATCTCTTAAGGATTTAATTATCATTGAGGCTAGCCTCTTTCCCCTTCTTTCCGGCACAGCTAAGCAGACATTGCCAAAAAGTAGCAAGTTGTGCCATGCCTTGATGGTTGGTGGAGCATTTAAGATAGTGGAACCGTCGTTTACTTTTTTCAGGAGGTCTGTAAGTTTCCCAGCTGCGTGTGGACGGGCTGCTTTGGGAATATGTGTGAGTGTCCTCGTACCTGTTGCTTTAATTGCTTCCAAGAGATTGTCTGATGAGATGAAATCTGTTGGAGTGGGTTCAGGTGCCTGAGGTGGCTCTGGATCATCACTTTCCACAGGAGGACATCCTGAACCAGGGCAACTACCGTGTTTGCGGTGGAAACCATTAGAGTTGAGACAACGAAGCTGTAAGCATGACCGACACTTGCCTCTCCTAGTATTGCCAGCCGTGCCATTTCCCTGGCTGCTTGCTTCCTCCTGGTTGGCATCCATCTGCTAGACTAGACAATAGGAGTGGAATATGACAAGCTGGGTGGGTATGGCGCGTGGAAGGTAGTGAACTTGACAGTGGTGGCCTGGTGGAGTTTGAGGGGCCGGGAGGGGAAGGGGAAAACTTCCCCTGGGAATTAGGTGGGGGAGGCGCAGGTTGAGTGGGGTTATCCCGGGGAGTACAATACACATGGACTTGCACACTATATATTGTTCACACTGTCTTACAATACACATAACTTTATTTGTTTCCCATGTACACTATGAACAATGTGGGTATGGGCACTGCTGAACCAATGTGTTCACTCACCATTTAGTTACACATCCCACCTCTTCCACCCACCCCCGTGACGTGGGGGTGGATGCACTGACTGGTCACTCCCTTGTTAACATTAATTTCACATTGCTTTTCCATAACATATGCCTTTAAATAGTCCATGCATCGACACAATCATTTCTAAGTTAACTGGAAGCATGGTGCATGGTGCTGGATATAGATGTTTTTATAAGAGCTTTTTGAGGTTTGTATGTACGATAATCTTGGCCGGTACTCATACACAGTGTAGGACTTATACTCCCCCACTCCTCCACTGGCCGTCTTCCTCACTACCACCACTCACCAACATTCACAAACTGCACAACACTTCCACAATTTACCTTGAAACGGTGCACTGAAATGTCTTCTCGCTTCACTGGAATCTTCCCCGAAATGCCTAGCCATGCTAGGCGTTCTAGTGGTACACTCTGTAATTATTATTTTACTACATGTAAACCACACAATATCCAAATTCTGTAAACTCGGCATTGTAATACTTATAGAGAATAAAGTTTGAATTTGAATTTGAATTCCCAGAGTATTCACAATAAGTCCTGTTGAGTCTTAACCTGGTCAGCCTCGTTGATCCGGAGTTATAATTGAAAATCCCGCAGCTAGCCCACCACACGTCTTGCCATGCCAGTGCATATATATATATATATATATATATATATATATATATATATATATATATATATATATATATATATATATATATATATATATATATATACATACATACATACATACATACATACATATAAATATAAATCCTATTCAGACCTTCTTGACAGAATAGACAATCCACTTATTGACAATTATACACATGCAGTATTGGCTGTATTTCGACACCTGAACTGTGACCCTCTTCAGCAGAATGCATAAGTGAGAGAAAGAGTGAGTTATGAAGGGGAGACCAGGTCAGACGATGGTGAAATCCAGGTGCATGTCACCGGATTCAATAACATCTCGTACGATGACCGCTAATAATATCTTAGGACAGCCACTAGAACGCTAAATCCTGGGAGCACTATTCAGCGATACTGCTTCACGTGTGCGTGTGTGTGTGTATATATATATATATATATATATATATATATATATATATATATATATATATATATATATATATATATATATATATATATATATATATATATATATATATATATATATATATATATATATATATATATATATATATATATATATATATATATATATATATATATATATATATATATATATATACATATATATATATATATGTATGTTTTTATTTTTTTTTTTATTATCACACTGGGCGATTCCCACCAAGGCAGGGTGGCCCGAAAAAGAAAAACTTTCACCATCATTCACTCCATCACTGTCTTGCCAGAAGGGTGCTTTACACTACAGTTTTTAAACTGCAACATTAACACCCCTCCTTCAGAGTGCAGGCACTGTACTTCCCATCTCCAGGACTCAAGTCCGGCCTGCCGGTTTCCCTGAATCCCTTCATAAATGTTACTTTGCTCACACTCCAACAGCACGTCAAGTATTAAAAACCATTTGTCTCCATTCACTCCTATCAAACACGCTCACGCATGCCTGCTGGAAGTCCAAGCCCCTCGCACACAAAACCTCCTTTACCCCCTCCCTCCAACCCTTCCTAGGCCGACCCCTACCCCGCCTTCCTTCCACTACAGACTGATACACTCTTGAAGTTATTCTGTTTCGCTCCATTCTCTCTACATGTCCGAACCACCTCAACAACCCTTCCTCAGCCCTCTGGACAACAGTTTTGGTAATCCCGCACCTCCTCCTAACTTCCAAACTACGAATTCTCTGCATTATATTCACACCACACATTGCCCTCAGACATGACATCTCCACTGCCTCCAGCCTTCTCCTCGCTGCAACATTCATCACCCATGCTTCACACCCATATAAGAGCGTTGGTAAAACTATACTCTCATACATTCCCCTCTTTGCCTCCAAGGACAAAGTTCTCTGTCTCCACAGACTCCTAAGTGCACCACTCACTCTTTTTCCCTCATCAATTCTATGATTCACCTCATCTTTCATAGACCCATCCGCTGACACGTCCACTCCCAAATATCTGAATACGTTCACCTCCTCCATACTCTCTCCCTCCAATCTGATATTCAATCTTTCATCACCTAATCTTTTTGTTATCCTCATAACCTTACTCTTTCCTGTATTCACCTTTAATTTTCTTCTTTTGCACACCCTACCAAATTCATCCACCAATCTCTGCAGCTTCTCTTCAGAATCTCCCAAGAGCACAGTGTCATCAGCAAAGAGCAGCTGTGACAACTCCCACCCTGTGTGTGATTCTTTATCTTTTAACTCCACGCCTCTTGCCAAGACCCTCGCATTTACTTCTCTTACAACCCCATCTATAAATATATTAAACAACCACGGTGACATCACACATCCTTGTCTAAGGCCTACTTTTACTCGGAAAAAATTTCCCTCTTTTCTACATACTCTAACTTGAGCCTCACTATCCTCGTAAAAACTCTTCACTGCTTTCAGTAACCTACCTCCTACACCATACACTTGCAACATCTGCCACATTGCCCCCCTATCCACCCTGTCATACGCCTTTTCCAAATCCATAAATGCCACAAAGACCTCTTTAGCCTTATCTAAATACTGTTCACTTATATGTTTCACTGTAAACACCTGGTCCACACACCCCCTACCTTTCCTAAAGCCTCCTTGTTCATCTGCTATCCTATTCTCCGTCTTACTCTTAATTCTTTCAATTATAACTCTACCATACACTTTACCAGGTACACTCAACAGACTTATCCCCCTATAATTTTTGCACTCTCTTTTATCCCCTTTGCCTTTATACAAAGGAACTATGCATGCTCTCTGCCAATCCCTAGGTACCCTACCCTCTTCCATACATTTATTAAATAATTGCACCAACCACTCCAAAACTATATCCCCACCTGCTTTTAACATTTCTATCTTTATCCCATCAATCCCGGCTGCCTTACCCCCTTTCATTTTACCTACTGCCTCACGAACTTCCCCCACACTCACAACTGGCTCTTCCTCACTCCTACAAGATGTTATTCCTCCTTGCCCTATACACGAAATCACAGCTTCCCTATCTTCATCAACATTTAACAATTCCTCAAAATATTCCCTCCATCTTCCCAATACCTCTAACTCTCCATTTAATAACTCTCCTCTCCTATTTTTAACTGACAAATCCATTTGTTCTCTAGGCTTCCTTAACTTGTTAATCTCACTCCAAAACTTTTTCTTATTTTCAACAAAATTTATTGATAACAGCTCACCCACTCTCTCATTTGCTCTCTTTTTACATTGCTTCACCACTCTCTTAACCTCTCTCTTTTTATATATATATATATATATATATATATATATATATATATATATATATATATATATATATATATATACATATACAAGGAATTCGCAAGAGCAGGCGAAATATACACAAACACTGATCTCTGGCTGAAGGAGACTCGAACCTACAAACCTTGGAACAAGGTCAAAGTCTAGCGCAAGCTAGACGCCAAGGTATTGGTCCAGTGTGGTGAGAATGGTAAAGCACTGCGTACCTTGTTCCAAGGTTCGTAGGTTCGAGTCTCCTTCAGCCAGATATATATATATATATATATATATATATATATATATATATATATATATATATATATATATAATGAGCGAGTGTATGGAGAATAAAAGAAAGGTGAAGACAGTGGTGAGAGAGTGCAAAAAGAGAGCAGATGATAGAGTGGGAGAGGCACTCTCAAGAAATTTTGCTGAAAATAAGAAAAAATTTGGAGTGAGATAAACAAATTAAGAAAGCCTAAGGAACAAACGGATTTGTCAGTTAAAAAAAAGAGTAGGGGAGTTAGTTGATGGGGAACTGGAGGTTTAGGGGAGATTGCAGGTATATTTTGAGGAACTTTTAAATGTCGACGAAGAAAGGGAGGCGGTAATTTCATACACTGGCCAGGGAGGTATAACATCTTTTAGGAGTAAAGAAGAGTAGGATGTGATTGTGGGGGAGATGCGTGAGGCATTACGTAGAATGAAAAGGGCTAAAGCAGCGGGAACTGACGGGATCATGACAGAAATGTTAAAAGCAGGGGAATATATAGTGTTGGAGTGGTTGGTGTTTTTGTTTAATAAATGTGTGAAAGAGGGGATGGCACCCAGGGAATGACAGGGAGCATGCATAGTTCCTTTATATAAAGGGAAGGGTGACAAAAGAGATTGTAAAACTTATAGGGGAATAAGTTTACTCAGTATATCAGGTAAAGTGTTTAGTAGGGTTATTATTTAAAGAATTAGAGATAGGACAGAGATTAGGATTCCAGATGAGCATGGAGGCTTTAGAGTGGGTCAGGGATGTGTAGATCACATCCCCTTCACATATATGAAGCATATATGGGAACTGTATTTAAATAAAGGTAAGGAAGTTTTCATTGCACTTACAGACTTAGAAAAGGCATGTGATAGATTCGATAGGAGAGCAATGTGGCAGATGTTGCAAGTATATGGAATATGTATTAAGTTACTAAATGCTGTAAAGAGTTTTTATGAGGATAGTGAGGCTCAGGTTAGGGTGTGTAGGGGAGAGTGAGACTACTTCCTGGAAAAAGTAGGTCATAGGCAGGGATGTGAAATATCACCATGTTTGTTTAATATGTTTTTAGATAGGGTTGCAAAACAAGTAAATGCTAGGGTGTTGGGGAGAGGGGTGGGATTAAATTATGGGATTTCAAATACAAAATTGGTGTTGACACAGTTCTTTTTTGCAGATGATTCTGTGCTTTTAGGAGATTCTAAAGAAAAGTTGCAGCGGTTAGTGGATGAGTGTGGGAGAGTGTGTGAAGGTAGAAAGTTGAAAGTGAACATATATGTGAGTAAGGTGAAGAGGATATCAAACGATTTAGACAAAGAAAAATTGGATATCACATTAGAGTGAGAGAGTATTGAAGAAGTGAATGTTTTCAGATATTTGGGAGTTGGCTTTTCAGTGGATGGGTTTACGAAAGATGACGATAACCATAGAACTGATGAAGGAAAAATGGTGAGTGGTGCGTTGAGGTATATGTGGATATAAAAAAACATTATGCAAGGAGGCAAAGAAGGGAATGTATAAAAATATACTGGTACCAACACTGTTATATGGGTGTGAAGCTTGGGTTGTAAATGCTGCAGCGAGGAGGCGGTTGGAGGAAGTGGAGATGTCCTGTCTAAGGGCAATGTGTGGTGTAAATATTGTGCAGAGAATTCGGAGTGTGAAAATTAGTAGGTGTGGAGTTACTAAAGGTATTAGTCAGAGGGCCGAAGAGTGGTTGTTGAAGTGGTTTGCTCATTTAGAGAGAATGGAACAAAGAATGATTGGAGAGGTTATAAATCTGTAGGGAAAGGAAGGCGGGGTAGGGTTCGCCGTCGGAAAGGTTGGAGAGAAAAGGTAAAGAAGATTTTGTGGACTTCCAGCAAGCATGCATGAGTGTGTTAGACAGTAGTGAATGAAGTTGAATGGTTTTTGGGACCTGACAAGCTGTTGGAGTGTGAGCAGGGTAATATTTAGTGAAGGGATTCAGGGAAACCGGTTATTTTCATAAATCCGGACTTGGGTCCTGGAAATGGGAAGTACAATGCCTGCACTGTAAAGGAGGGGTTTGGGATATTGGCAGTTTGGAGGGACATGTTTTGTATCTTTATACGTATATGCTCCTAAACTGTTGTATTCTGAGCACCTCTGCAAAAACAGTGATTATGTGTGAGTGAGGTGAAAGTGTTGAATGATGATGAAAGTATTTTCTTTCTGGGGATTTTCTTTCTTTTTTTGGATTACCCTGCCTCGGTGGGAGACGGCCAAGTTGTTGAAAAAAATATATATATGTATGGATTGGTGTTGCTCTTCGCCTAGCCGCCCCCATCTTCACCGAACATAGGTGTATTTGCTTCAGGGCGACAGCTGATCAATTCGGACTTCATGGTCTCGTGTGTCACACAGCAGAAGGGAAGTATACCAGGCATGAGGAGGTCAATGACATCATAAAGAGAAGCCTCGGCACAGCCCGTTGCCCATCTCAACGGGAATCCCAAGTGCAGAGGTCTGACGGAAGTCAAAAGCGTCCTGATGGAACCACTTTGCTACCTTGGAAGGATGGAAAGCAGATTACCTGGAACTACACCTGTGCCGCCACATTGGCAGACACCTACTTGCCATACTCCGTAGTGAAAAGGGGTGGAGCTGCCAGCCACAGGGAGACCCAGAAGATCCGCAAATATGAAGACCTTCCCCCTTGCTATAACTTCATCCCAACAGGGTTGGAGACCCTTGGAGCATGGGGCAAGTGTGCTCTAAAGTTCCTCAAAGAGCTGAATGAAAAGCTCATCATAGAAACCAAGGACCACAGAGCGACCAGCTTCCTCTTTCAGAGACTCAGTGTTGCGATCCAGAGAGGAAATACCTGCAGCATTCTGGGCACGCGGCCCACCGCCGGGGAGCTGGACGAAGTATTCGAGATGTAGCTCTGAGTTGTTATCTAGGTTGTTTTACTTTCTATTGTATTTTTGTGAATGTTTTGTCAATGTATTTTGTCTTTACAAGGGGGGGGGTAGGAGAAAATTCTCGGTTTCAGAGAGAACCTTGAGTTTTCCCTGAAGCAAGTTTATTCTTTTTTGTGAGGATGAGGGTCCCCAGGATAGTTCTAGAGGTGGTACCTCCCTATATTATATATATATATATATATATATATATATATATATATATATATATATATATATATATATATATATATATATATATATACAAACACTGATCTCTGGCTGAAGGAGACTCGAACCTACGAACCTTGGAACAAGGTACGCAGTTCTTTACCAATCTACCCACACTGGACCAATACCTTTGAGTCCAGCTTGCGCTAGACTTTGATCCAAGGCAGCCAGCTTTCAGGGAGAAGGCTTACAGCTTTTCATCTCATCCCCTGCATGCATCAGCCTTACTAGAGATATTAACAATGCAAGGAATTCGCAAGAGCAGGCGAAATATACACAAACACTGATATCTGACTGAAGGAGACTCGAACCTACGAACCTTGGAACAAGGTACGCAGTTCTTTACCAATCTACCCACACTGGACCAATACCTTTGAGTCCAGCTTGCGCTAGACTTTGATCCAAGGCAGCCAGCTTTCAGGGAGAAGGCTTACAGCTTTTCATCTCATCCCCTGCATGCATCGGCCTTACTAGAGATATTAACAATGCAAGGAATTCGCAAGAGCAGGCGAAATATACACAAACACTGATATCTGGCTGAAGGAGACTCGAACCTACGAACCTTGGAACAAGGTACGCAGTGCTTTACCAATCTACCCACACTGGACAAATACCTTGGAGTCCAGCTTGTGCTAGACTTTGATCCAAGGCAGCCAGCTTTCAGGGAGAAGGCTTACAGCTTTTCATCTCATCCCCTGCATGCATCGGCCTTACTAAAGATATTAACAATGCAAGGAATTCGCAAGAGCAGGCGAAATATACACAAACACTGATATCTGGCTGAAGGAGACTCGAACCTACGAACCTTGGAACAAGGTACGCAGTGCTTTACCAATCTACCCACACTGGACAAATACCTTGGAGTCCAGCTTGTGCTAGACTTTGATCCAAGGCAGCCAGCTTTCAGGGAGAAGGCTTACAGCTTTTCATCTCATCCCCTGCATGGGTCAGCCTTACTAGAGATTTTAACAATGCAAGGAATTCGCAAGAGCAGCATTGTGCTAGGCGCCAAGGTATTGTCCAGTGTGGGTAGATTGGTAAAGCACTGCGTACCTTGTTCCAAGGTTCGTAGGTTCGAGTCTCCTTCAGCCAGAGATCAGTGTTTGTGTATATTTCGCCTGCTCTTGCGAATTCCTTGTATATATATATATATATATATATATATATATATATATATATATATATATATATATATATATATATATATATATATATATATATTATTTATTTTTATTATCACACTGGCCGATTCCCACCAAGGCAGGGTGGCCCGAAAAAGAAAAACTTTCACCATCATTCACTCCATCACTGTCTTGCCAGAAGGGTGCTTTACACTACAGTTTTTAAACTGCAACATTAACACCCCTCCTTCAGAGTGCAGGCACTGTACTTCCCATCTCCAGGACTCAAGTCCGGCCTGCCGGTTTCCCTGAACCCCTTCATAAATGTTACTTTGCTCGCACTCCAACAGCACGTCAAGTATTAAAAACCATTTGTCTCCATTCACTCCTACCAAACACGCTCACGCATGCCTGCTGGAAGTCCAAGCCCCTCGCACACAAAACCTCCTTTACCCCCTCCCTCCAACCTTTCCTAGGCCGACCCCTACCCCGCCTTCCTTCCACTACAGACTGATACACTCTTGAAGTTATTCTGTTTCGCTCCATTCTCTCCACATGTCCGAACCACCTCAACAACCCTTCCTCAGCCCTCTGGACAACAGTTTTGGTAATCCCGCACCTCCTCCTAACTTCCAAACTACGAATTCTCTGCATTATATTCACACCACACATTGCTCTCAGACATGACATCTCCACTGCCTCCAGCCTTCTCCTCGCTGCAACATTCATCACCCATGCTTCACACCCATATAAGAGCGTTGGTAAAACTATACTCTCATACATTCCCCTCTTTGCCTCCAAGGACAAAGTTCTTTGTCTCCACAGACTCCTAAGTGCACCACTCACCCTTTTCCCCTCATCAATTCTATGATTCACCTCATCTTTCATAGACCCATCCGCTGACACGTCCACTCCCAAATATCTGAATACATTCACCTCCTCCATACTCTCTCCCTCCAATCTGATATCCAATCTTTCATCACCTAATCGTTTTGTTATCCTCATAACCTTACTCTTTCCTGTATTCACTTTCAATTTTCTTCTTTTGCACACCCTACCAAATTCATCCACCAATCTCTGCAACTTCTCTTCAGAATCTCCCAAGAGCACAGTGTCATCAGCAAAGAGCAACTGTGACAACTCCCACTTTATGTGTGATTCTTTATCTTTTAACTCCACGCCTCTTGCCAAGACACTCGCATTTACTTCTCTTACAACCCCATCTATAAATATATTAACCAACCACGGTGACATCACACATCCTTGTCTAAGGCCTACTTTACTGGGAAATAATTTCCCTCTTTCCTACATACTCTAACTTGAGCCTCACTATCCTCGTAAAAACTCTTCACTGCTTTCAGTAACCTACCTCCTACACCATACACTTGCAACATCTGCCACATTGCCCCCCTATCCACCCTGTCATACGCCTTTTCCAAATCCATAAATGCCACAAAGACCTCTTATATATATATATATATATATATATATATATATATATATATATATATATATATATATATATATATATATATATATATATTATGTAATTATTCTGTGTTCTCCTCCCTCTTCTTGAGAGATCTGTTTATTAGTAAGATAGATTTCATTGGTGAGGATATAATGAAGCTATATGAAATAGTATATTCCTTAAAATCTAAAAAAAAATATACAAAAAAATATTAAAAAAGATGCTAAAAACACATTATGCAACCCTAAAATATGAGAAAGAAGCGTAGACTACCAAGAATATGTAGGTTTTGCTACATCATAAAAACTTTCTTGATGTTCCACCTTCTTCTAAAAATTCTGGCTTATCTGTTAGTAATAATATATCACTAGCTATATACATTGATATGTCTAAGCAGGAGTCTACTGGCAGGACTGCATGTGCTTTACTGCCCCTCCTTGATTAAGTACGATAAGAACTATGCTGACTTAGGCATAATAATTAACAATTGGGCGTCTACACTGCAAACTGGATTGTTTGCCATCCTAATGCAATAAAATTAACTGATGACACTGAGATTGCCTCTATGATTATTTCTGAGTCTATGTCATCAGTGAAGGCTCTTGACTCGCATACTCATTGTACTGCACAGAACTTGATGCTCACACGTTTAAGTGGTCGACCGCCTCATATGAAAGTGGGAGGCATCACTGGCACGATCCTGGACATCATCACCCAACACCTCGGAGTCTGGTAGGATGCGCAGATATTGCACTTTCTGTAATATTGTAGTATCAGTATTAACTGTGACAGTGGCAGTAGCAGTAGTTGTAATGCTAATTATACTACTGTCATTTATTGCTTTCAGTATGTTGTTTTAGTCAGTTGGATTGTAATAAAAGTATGAACTAGATATTAAGTAAACTCACGATATAACAACACTTGATATTTTAAATGTTTAAAATTATGAGTAAAACTCACTGATTAAACCAGATTCTAACCCCAATAGTTTTAATGTTTATTGCAGTATATCTGTAAATTGTGTGCACTCATTTCTGGAGTGGAATCAGTCTACGGCCTCCACTCCAAAACAACAGATAACAGATATTAGTGCCAGGAAAAAAAATCTCCCCCACACCACCAATACCACCAATACCACCAATACAACGACATTCATCTTTTCAAATATACAGGGTCTAAAGCCAGCAACGAACAACAAAATACCTTTCATCCGTGGACTGCTTGCAGAGTTAAACACAATGTTCCCGGTTTTCACAGAGACCCACATAAAGGATCACTTGGACAGTGAAATATAGATCCCGGGTTACAACCTATACAGATGCGACAGATTGAACAGGTAAAAGGGGGGGGGTGATGGGGGTTGACCTGTATATCACAGAGTCACTTATATGAAGTTTTAGCAGTAAAGATCAAGTACCAAAACCTGGCCATTATTGTTGTATACAAGCCTCCGGATGCAACATCCCATCAATTTCAGGAACAGATTTGAAAACTGACCACTGTCTGGAAAATCTTCCAGCTCCTGCCCCCAACATCTTGCTCCTGGGGGATTTCAACCTTAGGTACCTAAAAGGGAGGAATATAGCAAATAATTCTGCAGCTCAGATGAAAACTCTCATAGACACGAGCTTTTAAACCTCTGCACCAAATTCACCTTAAACCAGCACATAATAGTCAACAAGACTGGAAAATGCACTGGACCTCATCTTCACTAACAATGATGATCTAATACGAAATATCACCATATCAAAACCAATATAATCAAATCACAACATAATAGAGGTTCAGACATGTACGCGCGGAGCCCCAGACCGACAAAATGCGAACAGTCACGAGGGAACCTTCACCAAATTCAACTTCAGTAATAAAAGCTTAAAGTGGGACCAAGTAAACCAAGTCCTAAATGATATAAACTGGGAGGATAGACTAAGCAACGCGGATCCCAACCTATGTCTAGAACAAATTAACTCTGGTACTTGAGGTATGCTCAAGGCATATTCCTTTAAGGAAAAGAAGGAGATGTAAACTAGAAAGAGAAAAGAGCTCTCTATTCAGGCAAAGGCAAAGAATAACAGAGCGGCTAAAAGAGGCCAATATATCTGCAGTACGTAAGGAGACACTGGTCAGAGAAATAGCAAACATCGAACTAAAGCTAAAGGAATTTTATAGGAGTCAAGAAACGCGGGAAGAGATAAAAGCCATAAATGAAATTGAAAGAAACCTAAAGTATTTCTTTTCTTATGCCAAATCAAAGTCTACATCAACATCTAGTATTGAGCCCCTACTAAAACGGGATGGGTCCTACACAGATGACAACAAGGAAATGAGTGAGCTGAAGTCCCAATATAACTCGGTTTTTAACGAGCCGCTAACCAGACTGAAAATCGAAGACCTAAATGAAGTTTCAGTGAGAGAGACACAGAATTTGGTAGACATAAACCTATCTGATATTATTTTTGACGCCAAATGAGTTCGAAAAGTAATGAATGACATGCCCATGCACTCTGCCCCAGGCTCAGACTCTAGGAACTCCATGTTCATCAAGAACTGCAATAAGCCCCTATCACATGCTTTAACATCCTATGGAGAAGGAGCATGGGCACAGGGGTCGTCCCACAACTGCTAAAAACAACGGACATAGCCCCACTGCAGACCGATAATGTCCCATATCATAAAAATATTTGAGAGGGTTCTAAGAAGCAGGATCGCCACCCATCTAGATACTCATAAGTTACACAACCCAGGGCAACATGGGTTTAGAGCAAGTCGCTCCTGTCTGTCCCAACTACTGGACCACTATGGCAATGTCCTGGATGCTCGAGAAGACAAACAGAATGCAGATATAATATACACAGACTTTGTAAAAGCCTTTGAGTGTGACCATGTTATAATAGCGCACAAAATGAATGATGAAGGAATAATAGGAAAAGTTGGTAGATGGATCTATAATTTTCTAACAAAGAGATCACAAAGAGTAGTAGTCAGCAGAGTAAAGTCTGAGGCGGCTACGGTGAAAAGATCGGTTCCACAAGGCACAGTACTCGCTCCTATCCTGTTCCTCATCCTCATATCTGACATAGACAGGGATATAAGCCACAGCGCCGTATCTTCCTTTGCAGATGACACCCGAATTTGCATGACAGTGTCTTCCATTGAAGACACCACAAGACTCCAGGCGGACATAAACCAAATCTTTAAATGGGCCGCAGCAAGCAATATGAAGTTCAGTGATGAGAAATTTTCACGATATGGAAAAATGTGAGGTAATTAAAACTTCATCGGAGTATAAAACAAATTCCAACCACAAAATAGAGCGAGGAACTAATGTAAAAGACCTGGGAGTGATGACTTACGAAATCGTAATGACACGATTGCGGGTTCTATCCCCGCCCGTCGTATGGTTTGTTTACCTGGGAGTGATCATGTCAGGTCTCATCTTCAAATACCATAACATTATATCAATCGCTTTTGCTAGAAAAATGACTGGATTGATAATGAGAACCTTCAAAACTAAGGATGCTAATTCCATGATGACACTCTTCAGGTCGCTTGTTCCATCTAGACTAGAATATTACTGCACACTAACAGTACCTTTCAAGGCAGGTGAAATTGCTGATCTAAAATATGTACAGAGAACCTTCACAGCACACATAACTTCGATAAAACACCTCAGTTACTGGGAACGCTTAAAGTTCCCAAATCTGTACTCCCTAGAACGCAGGCGGGAGAGATACATGACTATGTACGCTTGTAAAATCCTAGACAGATTAGTACCGAACTTGAACACAAAAATCACTCCCTATGAAAGCTAAAGACTCGGCAGAAGATGCAACATCCCCCCAATGAAAAGCACGGGTGCCACCAGCACGATAAGAGGTGATTGTATTCAGATATTTGGGAGTGGACGTGTCAGCGGATGGATCTATGAAAGATGAGGTGAATCATAGAATTGATGAGGGGAAAAGGGTGAGTGGTGCACTTAGGAGTCTGTGGAGACAAAGAACTTTGTCCTTGGAGGCAAATAGGGGAATGCATGAGAGTATAGTTTTACCAACGCTCTTATATGGGTGTGAAGCATGGGTGATGAATGTTGCAGCGAGGAGAAGGCTGGAGGCAGTGGAGATGTCATGTCTGAGGGCAATGTGTGGTGTGAATATAATGCAGAGAATTCGTAGTTTGGAAGTTAGGATGAGGTGCGGGATTACCAAAACTGTTGTCCAGAGGGCTGAGGAAGGGTTGTTGAGGTGGTTCGAACATGTAGAGAGAATGGAGCGAAACAGAATGACTTCAAGAGTGTATCAGTCTGTAGTGGAAGGAAGGCGGGGTAGGGGTCAGCCTAGGAAAAGTTGGAGGGAGGGGGTAAAGGAGGTTTTGTGTGCGAGAGGCTTGGACTTCCAGAGGGCATGCATGAGCGTGTTTGATAGGAGTGAATGGAGACAAATGGTTTTTAATACTTGACGTGCTGTTGGAGTGTGAGCAAAGTAACATTTATGAAGGGATTCAGGGAAACCGGCAGGCCGGACTTGAGTCCTGGAGATGGGAAGTACAGTGCCTGCACTCTGAAGGAGGGGTGTTAATGTTGCAGTTTAAAAACTGTAGTGTAAAGCACCCTTCTGGCAAGACAGTGATGGAGTGAGTGATAGTGAAAGTTTTTTTTTCGGGCCACCCTGCCTTGGTGGGAATCGGCCAGTGTGCTAATAATAAAACAGTAAGTGTCAGGTGCCCAAGACTGTTCAACTGCCTCCCAGCATACATAAGGGGGATTACCAATAGACCCTTGGCTGTCTTCAAGCAGGACTGGACAAGCACCTAAAGTCAGTACCTGACCAGCCGGGCTGTGGTTCGTACGTTGGGTTGTATGCGGACAACAGTAACAGCCTGGTTGATCAGGCTCTGATCCACCATGAGGCCTGGTCACAGACCTAGCCGCGGGGGCGTTGACCCCCGAACCCTCTCCAGGTATACTCCAGGTCTTTGTTTACTTTTGTATCCTGTAAGTATGTATGCATGTATGTATGTTTTTGGGTATGCGTGTGTGTATGTGCGTGTGTTTACGTATTGTTGTACGTAAGCTTTTGCCAACATTTACATGGAATACTTCGAAACTGCTGTAATTCCTACTATTTGTGAGCTCTTTAGTCACATGACTCTAGTCTCTTCCAACTCTTTTTCGATACCCTTAACAATCTTGCTCCTTCCATCAAGCTCAAAGCTGAATGGGAATTTAACTTATTGCTTCCTTTCCATGATGTACATGACCATCGCTCGGCTACAGGCTTTACTTCTTCCGTTTATCGCAAGTCTATGTGCAGTGGCATGTACAGTCACTACTATGTTCCCTCTGTCAAGAGGCAAGAAACATACTTGGAACCTGCACTGCCCGGAGAGGCTCCGTTGTATCAAGGCAGCATGGAAAAATCCTGTTGCTCAGCCTCCAACGCCAAGTAGAGCTCTCACCACTATACAGCAGCCTCTTCCAAAAGAGGCTAAAGTAACACGGACTCCAGTGCCACTTCCCCAGCCACAGCAACGAAAGAAGCAGAGGAAACACCAGCCAGCGTGTGATTCTCCTGCTCAAACTCCCACACAACAAAGGCAGCCAGCAGGTCCCATGCTGCAGGAACAAACTGCAGCCAACTCTTCAACCGTAGCACCACAATAGTCACCACTGAGGAGCACTGTAGCCCAAGACAGCATTACAGGACATCCCGTATTACCCCTGTGCCATCAAATGTTGTCTACTTTCACGTGCTTCACCGATATCGTATGAGCCCTGATGGACTCAGAAGAAATCAAAGAGACGTTCAGAACTATTGTGAAGACCTTCGTTAACATATGCATCATGGACAAAACAGAGTCCATGCGTTTATTGGCATATTTACCCGACCACCCAACACAGGGCCCAGAGACGATGTTGGCGAGTCTGATGGTCTCAGCCCGTTGTTGAATATAAAACATTTCGCTGTGGAACGCACAGGGATTGCACCAAGACCCTGAGTTCGGCCACAGAACACCTGAATTATATCAACATCTCATTCGAGATCCTCAGACGGGTCATCATAGGTGTATGACCGGTATCAGGACGCGGTTCTTGACGAATCAATCAAATAAAATAAAATCTGTCAAGAAATGTGTTATTTCTCTATTTCTCCATCCCCTCAGCATTTGTGACCCTCAGTTCCTTGACTCGGAAATTTCCACTCTTTACAATTCGTTGTCTCGTCTTGTGTAACCTTCTGATTTCATAAAATTTGCCTTCTCGTGTGCTAAACGAACTTTCTTCTCTCCCAAACTCTCTTCTCCTATGAAATCTCATGTTCTTTGCCTTCCCCATGTTTTCATTCTGATATGTCATTACCGTCAAATTACCGTCATTACCGCCCAATAAGCCTGACCTCAAATGTAGACAAATTACTAGAGTCAATTGTAGCTAATATTTTAAGAAGTAACCTTGATAAGCATGATTTGATATATAATACTCAGCATGGATTCACGAGGGGCCGTTCCTGCCTGACTAATTTACTGACTTTCTTCAGTAAAGCTTTTGGGCTGTTGAGGACTACACAAAATACTTTTAAAGAAAATGGCAGCTCATGGTACTGAGCGAAAAGTGCTGTCGTGAATCTAGGCATGGCTCAACAACAAGAATCAGTCACAAGTGGCTTTCTACAAGGATAAGTTTTAAGCCCATTGTTCTTTATAATATACGTTAATGACCTTGACGAGAGAATAAAAAGTGATATGAGCAAATTCGTTAAAATTACAAAAATAGGCAGGATTACTGATTCAGAGGAAGATACCACCGTAACTTCAGAAGGATTTAGATAAGCTCATGCAATGGTCAGCAGAGCTAAAGCTCTACATATCATTTGTAAAACCTCACTTAGATTACTCATCTCAGTTCTGGTCTCCGCGTTACAGAATGGATATAATTTCACTAGAAAACATTCAGAGAAGAATGACAAAATTAATCCATTGCTTAAGAAATCTTCCATACGATGAAAGATTAAAATCCCTTAAACTACATTCAGAAGTATCTGAATGGCTTCAGTATTGAATGGATGATGAGTCTTTGGGCCAGAATAGGACTTCTTATGTTTCATTTGTTTGCTGGTATATTTGTTGATGCGGTAAGACAGTTAAACAAAAAAGTTAGAAACGTAGGAATGCTGTAACTGGAGAATGTCTCATCTTATCTGATTGGCTTAAAAATTTCACTGATGACGTTCTTCCGTTTACCTGGAGTTTACCTGGAGAGGGCTCCGGGGGTCAACGCTCCCACGGCCCGGTCTGAGACCAGGCCTTGTACGTGTACACAAAGATCACACTCTCTTTCAATAACTATCGAATATTTCTTCTGATTGGCTTCAAAATATTATGGAAGATGCTTTCTATAATAAGGATGATAATCAATATATTTAGTTCAAATAGCTGTAAACTTAAAATTTTACTAAAATAATTAAAGAAAAAAAGTGGAATCGTAGTAATCACATGAATTACACCATATTATCATTGATGGGATTTATCATAACAGCGTCATACTGTGAACTGTGTAAATTTAAATTTTTCAGTTACATTATTAAGACACTTGTTTTCCAAGTAACAACTATTAAATGCCTCTTCTAATCATCTTCAAACCTGAAATACAGTGGTGTATCGTATGAGAAAATATTTTTATTAATTTTGACCTGTGTGGGTGTCCTGTATAGTATACAGAGTCATGGAGAAGCTTACCAATGAAGAGTGCTACAGTAGCTACAAAGGAAAGAGCTTTGTCACGATAACCAGCACGATTTCAGAGAAGGGAAGTTCTGTGTCAGTTTCCAAATTTTATTAAATTTAGTTTAAAAAACTTTCCTTACAGGATTGTAGAGAATCTTAAACAGGATGTAAATGAAAGTAAACTGGAAAAAATAAAAATACGCTTATTTATTACACTTTTAAAATTAACGATGAGAGACCTTATTATTCAGAACAGTTGCCGCAACATTTGCGTTTAATAAGAGACATGTGTAACAGATAAGCATCTTTATACTGAAACTTAGCACACACAATGTGCTCCTTCAGTCGAGTACAGAAAAGTTGATAGAAGCAACAGAGATGTGAAGACAATGTAATCAGTCCATCACCCTTGAAGACAATGTAATCAGTCCATCACCCTCGAAGACAATGTAATCAGTCCATCACCCTTGAAGACAATGTAATCAGTCCATCACCCTCGAAGACAATGTAATCAGTCCATCACCCTTGAAGACAATGTAATCAGTCCATCACCCTCGAAGACAATGTAATCAGTCCATCACCCTCGAAGACAATGTAATCAGTCCATCACCCTTGAAGACAATGTAATCAGTCCATCACCCTTGAAGACAATGTAATCAGTCCATCACCCTCGAAGACAATGTAATCAGTCCATCACCCTTGAAGACAATGTAATCAGTCCATCACCCTTGAAGACAATGTAATCAGTCCATCACCCTCGAAGACAATGTAATCAGTCCATCACCCTTGAAGACAATGTAATCAGTCCATCACCCTTGAAAACAATGTAATCAGTCCATCACCCTTGAAGACAATGTAATCAGTCCATCACCCTTGAAGACAATGTAATCAGTCCATCACCCTCGAAGACAATGTAATCAGTCCATCACCCTTGAAGACAATGTAACCAGTCCATCACCCTCGAAGACAATGTAATCAGTCCATCACCCTTGAAGACAATGTAATCAGTCCTTCACCCTCGAAGACAATGTAATCAGTCCATCACCCTTGAAGACAATGTAACCAGTCCATCACCCTTGAAGACAATGTAATCAGTCCATCACCCTCGAAGACAATGTAATCAGTCCATCACCCTTGAAGACAATGTAACCAGTCCATCACCCTCGAAGACAATATAATCAGTCCATCACCCTTGAAGACAATGTAACCAGTCCATCACCCTTGAAGACAATGTAATCAGTCCATCACCCTTGAAGACAATGTAATCAGTCCTTCACCCTCGAAGACAATGTAATCAGTCCATCACCCTTGAAGACAATGTAATCAGTCCTTCACCCTCGAAGACAATGTAATCAGTCCATCACCCTTGAAGACAATGTAATCAGTCCTTCACCCTCGAAGACAATGTAATCAGTCCATCACCCTTGAAGACAATGTAATCAGTCCATCACCCTCGAAGACAATGTAATCAGTCCATCACCCTTGAAGACAATGTAATCAGTCCATCACCCTTGAAGACAATGTAATCAGTCCATCACCCTTGAAGACAATGTAATCAGTCCATCACCCTCGAAGACAATGTAATCAGTCCATCACCCTTGAAGACAATGTAATCAGTCCATCACCCTTGAAGACAATGTAATCAGTCCATCACCCTTGAAGACAATGTAATCAGTCCATCACCCTCGAAGACAATGTAATCAGTCCATCACCCTTGAAGACAATGTAATCAGTCCATCACCCTTGAAGACAATGTAATCAGTCTATCACCCTCGAAGACAATGTAATCAGTCCATCACCCTTGAAGACAATGTAATCAGTCCATCACCCTCGAAGACAATGTAATCAGTCCATCACCCTTGAAGACAATGTAATCAGTCCATCACCCTCGAAGACGTCTTACTTACTAACCTCTCGGTGTTTTATACCATTATAATATCCACAATAATTAACATTTGCTTAAACACAAATTCTCATTTATTACTGGACAACGTCATGATTGATAACCCTAAAAAATTCAAAGCTTGTTTAATGTATCTTGGGCAAGATTCATGGGACTGTTTATATGTGTGGGTGACATATGTATAGTGTGTGTGTGTATGTGTGAGTGACCTATGCACAGTGTGTGTTTGTATGTGTGGGTGACCTATGCACAGTGTGTGTTTGTATGTGTGGGTGACCTATGCACAGTGTGTGTTTGTATGTGTGGGTGACCTATGCACAGTGTGTGTTTGTATGTGTGGGTGACCTATGCACAGTGTGTGTTTGTATGTGTCGGAGACCTATGCACAGTGTGTGTTTGAATGTGTGGGTGATATATGTACAGTGTGTGTTTGTATGTGTGGGTGACCTATGCACAGTGTGTGTTTGTATGTGTGGGTGACCTATGCAGTGTGTGTTTGTATGTGTCGAAGACCTATGCACAGTGTGTGTTTGTATGTGTGGGTGACCTATGTACAGTGTGTGTTTGTATGTGTGGGTGACCTATGTACAGTGTGTGTTTGTATGTGTGGGTGACCTATGCACAGTGCGTGTTTGTGTGTGTGGCTGACCTATAAACTGTGTGTGTATGTGTGGGTGACCTGTGAAGAGTGTGTGTATATGTGGGAGACCTGTGAACAGTGTGTGTATGTGTGGGTGACCTGTGAACAGTGTGTGTACGTGTGGGTGACCTATGTAGAGTGTGTGTTTCTATGTGTGTGTCACCTATGTTCACCGCGTGTATGTGTGGGTGACCTGTGTACAGTGTGTGTTCGTATATGTGGGTGGCCTATGTACAGTGTGTGTGTTTGCATGTGTGGGTGACCTATGTACAGTGTGTGTTTGTATAAGTGGGTAGCCTATATGCAGTGTGTGTTTGTATGTGTGGGTGACTTATGTACTGTGCGTATTTTTATGTGTGGGTAACCTATGTACAGTGTGTTTGTGTGGGTAATCTACGTACAGTGTGTGCTTGCATATGTGGGTAAACTATGTACGGTGTGTGTTTGTATGTGTAGGTGACCTATGTACAGTGTGTGTTTGTATGTGTGGGTGACCTATGTACAGTGTGTGTTTGTATGTGGGGATGACGTATGTACAGTGTGACTTTGTATGTGTGGGTGACTTATGTACAGTGTGTGTTTGTATGCGTGGGTAACCTATGTACAGTGTGTGTATGCGTGGATGACCTGTGAACAGTGAGTGTATGTGTGGGTGACCTATGTACTATGTGTGTTTGTATGTGTGTGTGACCTATGCACAGTGTGTGTTTGTGTGGGTGACCTATGTTCAGTGCGTGTATGTGTGGGTGACACACAATACACAAATAACCCGCACATAAAAGACAGAAGCTTACGACGACGTTTCGGTCCGACTTGGACCATTGACAAAGTGACCTGTGTACAGTGTATGTTTGTATGTGTGGGTGACCTATGTACAGTGTGTGTTTGTATGTGTGGGTGACCTATGTACAGTGTGTGTTTGTATGTGTGGGTGTCCTATGTACAGTGTGTGTTTGTATGTGTGGGTGACCTATGTACAGTGTGTGTTTGTATGTGTGGGAGTCCTATGTACAGTGTGTGTTTGTATGTGTGGGTGACCTATGTACAGTGTGTGTTTGTATGTGTGGGTGACCTATATGCAGTGTGTGTTTGTATGTGTGGCTGACCTCTGAAAAATGTGTGCATGTGTGGGTGACCTGTGAACAGTGTGTGTATATGGGGGTGACTTTATGTACAGTGTGTGTTTGTATGTGCGGGTGACCTATGTACAGTGTGTGTTTGTATGTGTTGCTGACCTGTGAACAATGTATGTTTGTATGTGTGGGTGACCTATGTACAGTGTGTGTATGTGTGGGTGACCTGTGAACAGTGTGTGTATGTGTGGGTGACCTGTGAACAGTGTGTGTTTATATGTGCGGGTGACCTATGTACATTGTGTGTTTGTATGTGTGCGTGACCTATGCACAGTGTGTTTATATGCGTGGGTAACCTATGTACAGTGTGTGTATATGTGTGGGCGACATATGTACAGTGCGTGTTTGTATATGTTGGTGACATGTACACTGCGTGTTTGTATGTGTTGGTGACATATTTATAGTGCGTGCTTGTACGTGTGTGTGACCTACGTTCAGTGTGTGTTTCTATGTGTGGGTGACCTATCTATAGTGTGTGTTTATATGTGTGGGTAACATATGTACAGTGTGTGAATGTGTGGGTGACATATGTTCACTGCGTGTTTCTATGTGTTGTTGACATATGTACAGTGCGTGCTTGTATGAGTGTGTGACCTATGTACAGTGTGTGTTTGTATGTGTGGGTGACCTATGTATAGTGTGTGTTTATATGTGTGGGTAACGTATGTACAGTGTGTGTATGTGTGGGTGATATATGTAAAGTGCGTGTTTGTATGTGTGGGTGACATAAGTACAGTGTGTGTTTGTATGTGTGGGTGACATATGTACGGTGCATGTTTGTATGTGTGGCTGAACTATGAACAGTGTGTGCATGTATGGTTGACCTATGTATAGTGTGCGTATGTGTGGGTGACCTATGTACAGTGTATGTGTGGGTGACCTGTGAACAGTGTGTGTTTCTATGTGTAGATGACCTATGTACAATGAGTGTTTGTATGTGTGGGTGACCTATGTACAGTGTGTGTATGTGTATGTGTGGGTGACCTTTGAACAGTATTCACCTAATTGTGGTTGCAGGGGTCGAGACGTGTGTTTGTATGTGTGGGTGACCTAGTACAGTGTGTGTTTGTATGTGTGGGTGACCTCTGTACAGTGTGTGTTTTTATGTGTGGGTGACCTGTGAACAGTGTGTGTATGTGTGGGTTACCTATGTACAGTGTGTGCATGTGTGGGTGACCTGTGAACAGTACTCACCTAATTGTGGTTGCAGGAGTCGAGACGTGTGTTTGTATATGTGGCTGACCTATGTACAGTGTGTGTTTGTATGTGTGGATGACCTATGTGCAGTACTCACCTATTTGTACTCACCTATTTGTGGTTGCAGGGGTCGAGTCCTAGCTCCTGGCCCCGCCTCTTCACCGGTTGCTACTAGGCCCTCTCTCTCCCCGCTCCATGAGCTTTATCAAACCTCGTCTTAAAACTGTGTATGGTTCCTGCCTCCACTACGTCATTTTCTAGGCTATTCCACTGCCTTACAACTCTATGACTGTATGTGTATGTGTGTGTATGTGTGGGTGACCTATGTACAGTGTGTGTATGTGCGAGTGACCTATGTACAGTGTGTGTTTGTGTGAGTGGCCGACCTGTGAACAATGTATGTTTGTATGTGTGGGTGACCTATGTACAGTGTGTGTATGTGTTGGTGACTTATGTACAGTGCGTGTTTGTATGTGTGGGCGACATATGTACACTGCGTGTTTGTATGTGTTGGTGACATATGTACAGTGCGTGCTTGTATGTGTGTGTGACCTATGGACAGTGTGTGTTTGTATGTGTGGGTGACCAATGAACAGTGTGTGCATGTGTGGGTGACCTATATATAGTGTGCGTATGTGTGGGTGACCTATGTACAGTGTATGTGTGGGTGACCTGTGTACAGTGTGTTTTTCTATGTGTGGATGACCTATGTACAGTGTGTGCTTTCATGTGTGGGTGACCTGTGAACAGTGTGTGTATGTGTGGGTGACCTATGAACCGTGTGTGCATATGTGGGTGACCTATGTACAGTGTGTGTATGTGCGGGTGACTTATGTACAGTGTGTGTGTATGTGTGGGTGACCTATATACAGTGTATGTGTGGGTGACCTATGAACAGTGTGTGTATGTGTGGGTGACCTGTGCACAGTACTCACCTAAATGTGGTTGCAGGGGTCGATTCGTGTGTTTGTATGTGTGGGTGGCCTATGTACAGTGTGTACTCACCTAGTTGTACTCACCTAGTTGAGGTTGCGGGGGTCGAGTCCGAGCTCCTGGCCCCGCCCCTTCACTGATCGCTACTAGGTAGCGATCAGTGTGTTTATGTGTGGGTGACCTTTGTTCACTGTGTGTTTATATGTGTGGGTTACCTATGTACAATGTGTGTATGTGTGAGTGACATATGTACAGTGCGTGTTTGTATGTCTGTGTGACCTGTGAACGATGTGTGTATGTGTGGGGGACCTGTGTACAGTGTGTATATGTGTGGGTGACCTATGTACAGTGTATGTATGTGTGTGTGACCTACGTACAGTGTGTGTTTGTATGTGTGGGCGATCTATGTTCAGTACTCACCTAATTGTCGTTGCAGGGGTCAAGACTCAGCTCCTGGCCCCACCTCTTCTCTGACCGCTACTAGGTCCTCCATCTCCCTGCTCCATGAGCTTTATCATACCTCGTCTTAAGACTTATATGGTTCCTGCCTCCACTACATCACTTTAAAGATTATTCAACTTCCTAACAACTCTGTGGCTGAAGAAATAATTCCTAACATCCCTTTGGCTCATCTGAGTCTTCAACTTCCAATTGTGACCCCTTGTTTCTGTGCCCCCTCTCTGGAACATCCTGTCTCTTTCCACCTTATCTATTCCACGCAGTATTTTGTATGTCGTTATCATGTCACCACTGGCCCTCCTGTCCTCCACTGTCGTCAGACCGATTTCCCTTAACCTTTCTTCGTAGAACGAGCCTTGTCACAAACCTTAGCACTTTCTTTAATTTCTTGACGTGCTTGACCAGGTGTGGGTTTCAATCTGGTGTTGCATACTCCATTATGGGCCTGATTTACACAATGAATAGTGTCTTGAACGATTCCTTACTGAGATATCGGTACACTATTCTTAGGTTTCCAGGCTCCCATATGCTGCAGCAGTTATTTGGTTAATGCTGGCTTCCGGCGACGTTCTCGGTGTTATACTTAGCCCCAGATCTTTCTCCTTGAGTGAGGTTTGCAGTCTTTGGCCGCCTAGCCTATACTCTGTCTGCGGTCTTCTTTGCCCTTCCCCGATCTTCTTGACTTTGCATTTGGCAGGGTTAAATTCTAGGAGCCAGTTGCTGGACTACGCATCCAGCCTGTCCAGGCCTCTTTGTAACCCTTTCTGGTACGCATCTGATTTAATTCCCCTCATTAACTTCACGTCATCTGCAAACAGGAACACTTCTGAGTCTATCCTTTCCGTCATGTCATTCACATATACCAAGAATAGCACTGGTGCTAGGAGTGATCCCAGTGGGACCCCGCTCATCACAGGCGCCCACCGTGATACCTCATCACGTACAATGACTCGCTGTTGCCTCCCTGTCAGGTAATCTCTGATCCATTGCAGTGCCCTTCCCGTTATACATGCCTGATCCTCTAGTTTCTGTACTAATCTCTTATGAGGACCTCTGTCGAAGACCTTCTTGCAGTCCAAGAAAATGCAATCAACCCACCCCTCCCTCCCAGGTCTTACTTCAGTTACCTTGTTTGTGACAGGATTTCCCTTCCATGAATCCATCCTGGCTGTCGTTTATAATATTGTTCCATTCCAGGTGCTCCACTACTCTCCTTCTGATAATCTTCTAAATGACTTTGCATACTATACACCTCAGTGACATTGGTCTATAGTTTAGTGCTTCGTTTCTGTCCCCTTTCTTAAAGATGAAGATCACATTTGCCGTCTTCCATACCTCAGGTAGTTGCCCAGTTTCAAGGGATGTGTTGATGACTGTGGTTAGTGGCACATACAGTGTCTCTGCTCCCTCTCTAAGGACCCATGGGGAGATGTCCGGTCCCACCGCCTTTGAGGTATCAAGGTCACTCAGAAGTTTCTTCACCTCCTCCTCGGTTGTGTGTATTTCATCCAACACTTGCTGGTATATCCCTTGTTGGTGTACCCTCTGTTTTGTCTTTCCAGTGTCCCTTCTGCCTCCACTGTCAATACTTCCTAAAATCTCGTAATGAGCTCCTCACATACTTCTTGGTCGTTTCTTGTGAGCTCCCCGCCTTCTTTCCTCAGCACAGTTTCGGGTCATACTTGACTTTCGATGATTTGTTGTTTTTGTACTGTCGCTGGGCCTCCCTCCTCATCTATGCATACTCGTTTCTGGTTCGTCGATTAATCTTTTTATTTTCCTGGGTTCTTTGCCTTCTGTACTTTTTCCATTCTCTAGTACACTTAGTTTTTGCCTCCCTACACTTTCGGGTAAACCAAGGGCTCATTCTGGCCTTCCCATTATTTCTTTTACCCTTGAGAGCAAACCTTTCCTCTGCCTCCTTGCATTTTGTTGTTACATAGTTCATCATTTCGTTTACTGACTTTCCTACCAACTCTCTTTCCCACTGAACCTCTTGCAGGAAGGTCCTAATACCTATGTAGGCCCCCCTTTCATAGTTTGGCTTTTCCCTTTCTACTCCTGTTGCCCTCTCCACTTGTAGCTCTACGATGTATTCCAAGCACAGAACCATGTGGTCGGTATCTCCATGGGGCCTATCATATATGATGTCCTTGATGTCCGAGCTACTCAGGGTAAATGCAAGGTCCAGTCTTGCTGGTTCATCTTCCCCTCTCTCTCTGGTAGTGTCTTTAATATGTTGGTGCATGAGGTTTTCTAGTACCACATCCATCATCTTGGCTCCCTATGTTTTGGGACCCCCATGTGGCTCCAGGTTTTCCAAATCAATCTCACTGTGGTTGAAGTTGCCCTTAACCAATAACTTTGCTCTACTCGAGTGTACTCTTCTTGCAACTTCAGCTAGTGTGCCCACCATTGCTCTGTTGTACTCATCATATTCCTCTCTCGGCCTTCTGTAGTTCTGTCTTGGGTTATACATCACTGCAATGACTACCTTATGTTCCCCTGACGGAACTGTACTTGGTGGGATTGAACTCCAGGAGCCATTTGCTGGACCAGGTCTGCAGCCTGTCCAGATCCCTTTGTAGTTCTGCTTGGTCTTCGATCGAATGAATTCTTCTCATCAACTTCACCTCATCTGCAAACAGGGACACTTCGGAGTTTATTCCTTCCGTCATGTCATTCACAAATACCAGAAACAGCACTGGTCCTAGGACTGACCCCTGTGGGACCCCTCTGGTCACAGGTGCCCACATTGACATATCGCCACGTACCATGACTCTCTGCTGTCTTCCTGAGAAGCATTCCCTGATCCATTGTAGTTCCTTCCCTGTTATCCCTGCTTGGTCCTCCAGTTTTTCCACTAATCTCTTGTGTGGAACAGTGTCAAACGCCTTCTTGCAGTCCAAGAAAATGCAATCCACCCACCCCTCTCTCTCTTCTCTTACTGCTGTCACCATGTCATAGAACTCCAGTAGGTTTGTGACACAGGATTTCCCGTCTCTGAAACCATGTTGGCTGCTGTTGATGAGATCGTTCCTTTCCAGGTGTTCCACCACTCTTCTCCTGATAATCTTCTCCATGACTTTGCGTACTATACATGTCAGTGACACTGGTCTGTAGTTTAGTGCTTCATGTCTGTATCCTTTTTTAAAGATTGGAACTACATTTGCTGTCTTCCATGCCTCAGGCAATCTCCCTGTTTCGATAGATGTATTGAATATTGTTGTTAGGAGTACATAGAGCGCCTCTGCTCCCTCTCTCAGGACCCATGGAGAGATGTTATCTGGCCCCATTGCCTTTGAGGTATCTAGCTCACTCAGAAGCCTCTTCACTTCTTCCTCGGTTGTGTGTACTGTGTCCAGCACTTGGTGGTGTACCCTACCTCTCCGTCTTTCTGGAGCCCCTTCTGTCTCCTCTGTGAACACTTCTTTGAATCTCTTGTTGAGTTCCTCACATACTTCACGGTCATTGTGTGTTTGTATGTGTGGGTGACCTATGTACAGTGTGTGTGTTTGTATGTGTGGGTGACCTATGTACAGTGTGTGTTTGTATGTGTGGGTGACCTGTGTACAGTGTGTTTGTATGTGTGGGTGACCTGTGTACAGTGTGTGTTTGTATGTGTGGGTGACCTGTGTACAGTGTGTATTTGTATGTGTGGGTGACCTGTGTACAGTGTGTGTTTGTATGTGTGGGTGATCTATGTACGCTGCTACGTAGGTCAGTCCCGTGTGGGCGACCTATGTACACTGCTACGTAGGTCATTCTCGTGTGGGTGACGTATGTACACTGCTACGTAGGTCATTCTCGCGTGGGTGACGTATGTACACTGCTACGTAGGTCATTCTCGTGTGGGTGACCTATGTACACTGTTACGTAGATCATTCTCGTGTGGATGACCTATTTACAGTGCTACGTAGGTCAGTCCCGTGTGGGTGACCTATTTACAGTGCTACGTATGTCAGTTTCGTGTGGGTGACCTATGTACAGTGCTACGTAGGTCAGTCCTGTGTGGGTGACCTATTTACAGTGCTACATAGGTCAGTCCCGTGTGGGTGACCTATTTACAGTGCTACGTAGGTCAGTCACGTGTGGGTGACCTATTTACAGTGCTACGTATGTCAGTTTCGTGTGGGTGACCTATGTACAGTGCTACGTAGGTCAGTCCTGTGTGGGTGACCTATTTACAGTGTTACGTAGGTCAGTCCCGTGTGGGTGACCTATTTACAGTGCTACGTAGGGCAGTCACGTGTGGGTGACCTATGTACAGTGCTACGTAGGTCAGTCCTGTGTGGGTGACCTATTTACAGTGTTACGTAGGTCAGTCCCGTGTGGGTGACCTATTTACAGTGCTACGTAGGTCAGTGACGTATGGGTGACCTATGTACAGTGCTACGTAGGTCAGTGACTTGTGGGTGACCTATGTACAGTGCTACGTAGGTCAGTCACGTGTGGGTGACCTATGTACAGTGCTACGTAGGTCAGTCACGTGTGGGTGACCTATTTACAGTGCTACGTAGGTTAGTGACGTGTGGGTGACCTATGTACAGTGCTACGTAGGTCAGTCACGTGTGGGTGACCTATTTACAGTGCTACGTAGGTCAGTCACGTGTGGGTGACCTATTTACAGTGCTACATAGGTCAGTCACGTGTGGGTGACCTATTTACAGCGCTACGTAGGTCAGTCACGTGTGGGTGACCTACTTACAGCGCTACGTAGGTTAGTCTATGTTATTATTGGACAACAGTTCCTCTGATCAGTCATTTCATCAACATAACCTTGAATAGTACAATATTATTGTACCTAATTGCAGTATTTTCCCCGTGATGCTGGTGAGGGGCTCTTCGTCCAAGTAACTGGATTTATCTTCACACTAAATCAAATATGAATGTCTTTTGTTCTTCAGGCGCTATGTGACCCCTTCGAGTTTAGCGTTTTCCTCTGATTAAACTATAACAAATGTGTAGGACATTGTACGAACCGGATTGATCGTTTCACGGTATAGGCTTTATAAGCACAAATTTTGTGGGATTCTGTGTGATTACTAGAGAATTCATCTTCTGGTCGGCTTCAAACTTTTAGTGCTGATGTTATCTTCAAGGTAAACAACTTCTTGATGTTAGGTTGTGTAAGTTATCACTTGTCAATATAATTAATACAGTTTGTTTCTGTGAAATAACTGGCGATAGTTTCTTCTGACCAGAAATAACTTACAGTGTTTGACTTTATTTAGTTCGTCTTGGTTCAATCAACTTAATGTTCTTTTGTGTGTCTATAACATATGTTTGTCTTCAAGAACATTCTTAAGCACCAAGTTTACATTATACATTCCTTCTCAAAAGTTATTGAATTTTACTTAGGAAGAGTGGATTAATTTTAGCCTGTGTAGGTTACGATTCGCTTTTTTGAAAGAAATTGGAGAAGTTGAAATACTGTTTTTCATGCGAGAATTTCTTTGTGTCGCATCTGATTAGCTTCACGACTTTCATGCTGATAATATGATAATACAACTTTCAAACAACCTTCAAGCTTGATGTGCTTGTGTAGTTTAGGATTTTGGTCTCTTTGGTCTCTTTGAAAGGACTGAATCGGATTTGAATCATTTATATAATAATTTTCAGTTTTATTGAAGAAATTTGGATATTAGTTCCCTTATGATAACTTATTAATGCCTCTTCTGATAACCTTCAAATCTTCATTAATAATATTTAATGGCATTATCAAAGTATTCCGTGGTGATATTTTTTTTTTTGAATCTCGCAGCGTGGGTGTGGGTGGATGTGAGTTGGACCTAAGTGACCTGTCTGACCTCACGAGGTCAGTGAGGTCAGACGGTCAGTGAGCTTGAAGGTCACTAGGTCAGTGAGCTTAAGCTGGTAGGGGAAATGGACCTGCCTCGCACAGGCCAGTAGGCCTGTTGCAGTGTTCCTTCTTTTTTATGTTATTATGACAGAAAGACATCTAGTTATTTTTACTATTCAGTCATCACGTATATTATTCAATTGTTTCTTTATATCCTCTGTAAGGTTCATAACATGTAATGTTCCAGTATTAGATATCCTGAAGGAGCCTTCATGATGTTGTCTCAGTTTATTTGATTTGATTTTGTCCATAACCTGAGAACGTCTGATGTACTCGGCTTGAAATATATAACACGTGTAGCACGTGTACACGGTAACGAGGACGATATTTAAAGATCAGTTAGTATATTCCCGTGTTCTATGACCAAAGTTGTTGAGTTCATGTCAAGCATCCTGGACTTCAATAACTTTAAAATTTCTCATTAGTGGACCTTCAAAAGTCCACAAAATGTGCCAAAAAATACAAGGACAGAGGAAAGTGAGACTTGAATATATATGTGTAAATACGATGACTTTATTTGTAAAATAGTATGAAATATTGATTTTCGTTAAATCACGATAATTAAAATTCAGTTTATGCCATGGAATTTAAGGGCCTCATATATAACCTTTTCAAATTTGTCCTTCCCTCTGATTATCATATAACACTTCTCAGTTTACCCTTCCCTCTGATTATCATATAACACTTCTCAGTTTACCCTTCCCTCTGATTATCATGTAACACTTCTCAGTTTACCTTTCCCTCTGATTATCATGTAACACTTCTCAGTTTACCCTTCCCTCTGATTATCATATAACACTTCTCAGTTTACCCTTCCCTCTGATTATCATATAACACTTCTCAGTTTACCTTTCCCTCTGATTATCATGTAACACTTCTCAGTTTACCCTTCCCTCTGATTATCATATAACACTTCTCAGTTTACCCTTCCCTCTGATTATCATATAACACTTCTCAGTTTACCCTTCCCTCTGATTATCATATAACACTTCTCAGTTTACCCTTCCCTCTGATTATCATATAACACTTCTCAGTTTACCCTTCCCTCTGATTATCATATAACACTTCTCAGTTTACCTTTCCCTCTGATTATCATATAATGCTTCTCAGTTTACCCTTCCCTCTGATTATCATGTAACACTTCTCAGTTTACCCTTCCCTCTGATTATCATATAACACTTCTCAGTTTACCCTTCCCTCTGATTATCATATAACACTTCTCAGTTTACCCTTCCCTCTGATTATCATATAACACTTCTCAGTTTACCTTTCCCTCTGATTATCATATAACACTTCTCAGTTTACCCTTCCCTCTGATTATCGTGTAACACTTCTCAGTTTACCCTTCCCTCTGATTATCATATAACACTTCTCAGTTTACCCTTCCCTCTGATTATCATATAACACTTCTCAGTTTACCCTTCCCTCTGATTATCATATAACACTTCTCAGTTTACCTTTCCCTCTGATTATCATATAACACTTCTCAGTTTACCCTTCCCTCTGATTATCGTGTAACACTTCTCAGTTTGCCCTTCCCTCTGATTATCATATAACACTTCTCAGTTTGCCCTTCCCTCTGATTATCGAGTGGTCAGTGGTCAGTAGTCACGTGAGGTCACAGACCCTGAGCTTCTTTGGGAATTAGCGTGGACGGTTACAAAGCATGGCTTGCTTCTGCAGTGTTTTAAAAATTGAGGTTGGAGAGTTGAAGGAGGAGGTCTTGCTTCTCCAGGAGGAGATTAGGAGGCTGAAGGTCCACCTCAGTGGGTCTGGGAGAGAGTGTGAGGTGGCTGGAGTTGTGGGAAATGAGGCTTCTAGCAGTGAGGTGCAGTCTGTCTCTCGCTGTGAGGAGGCTGTAGGTGGGGAGGTAGCAACGGCTACCAGCAGTGAGGTGCAGCCCAGCACCTGCTACAAGTGGCGAGAGGTTCACAGTAATGGGAGGCGCATCAGAGTAAGGAAAGTTAAGAGTGAAGATCTGAAGGTAGGAAATCGCTTCTCTGTTCTTCAGGATGAATGTACTTCAGTGGCCAGTGAAGGTAAGGGTACTACTGCCCCTGCTAATGGAGGTAAGCGCATTCTTGTGGTTGGTAACTCTCAGGTAAGATATACTGACTGTGCTTTTTGTAATAGGAATAAGAAGATGAGAGATAGAGTGTGCTTCCCTGGAGCTGGTGTTGGGGACATAGTTAACAGGCTGGATAATATCATGTCAGGTAATGAGAACAAGCCCATTATCTGTCTCAGTGCTGGTGGAAATGATATTGGGAAGGGTAGGAGAGAAGAGCTGCTTAGTACAGGACAGCTATAGATTTCATTAAGTCTAAGGGAGGGATCCCAATCATATGTAGCATCTTGCCTAGAAGGGGAGTAGGAAATGAATGGTTGTCTAGGGCAATTGGTGTAAATTGCTGGCTAGACAGATACTGCAAGGAACTTGCAATCCCATTCATTGACAACTGGAACAACTTTTATGGCAAACATGATATGTATGCAAGGGATGGGGTACATCTCTCTGGGGCTGGGGTGGTAGCACTTGCAGACTCGATTGAGAAGGCCATTGGTGAAATGCTTATGATTTTAAACTGATGGAAGATAGAGGTATGTGTGTGTGTGGGAAACAAGCAGGTTGCAACACTAGGGTTGGAAACAGTAAATGTATAAAAGGCATTCAGCATGAAGTTATAAATAAAAACAATAGATCAGGTCAGCAAACAAAGGGGGACAGCAGAGGGCAGCAAGGGACTAGCTCCCTTGAGGGTTACTATTCTAATAGCAGGAGTGTAAGAAATAAGATAGATGAGCTAAGATTAATTGCAAGTGCAGGAAACATAGATATTATTGCTATAACAGAGACCTGGTTCAATCTGAAAGATAGAGAGATGCCCTCTGAATGTCACATGCAAGGCTATAAATTATTCCACACTGACAGGGTCAACAGGAAAGGTGGTGGAGTAGCGATGTATGTCAGAGACAATTTAAATTGTTGAGTTAGACAAGATATAAAATTAGAAGCGTCAGCCACTGAATCTGTTTGGTTACAGCTTCTTGAGGGCCGAGAAAAACTAATTTTGGGTGTGATTTACAGGGCCCCAAATCTTGATAGGGAGTGCAGTAAACTTCTATGGGACGAAATTCGTAAGGCATCTACAAACGATAATGTTGTGCTAATGGGAGATTTCAACTATAGACAGATTGACTGGAGCAATTTGACAGGAAATTTAGAGTCAGGTGACTTTCTTGATACGATCCAGGATTGTTTTTAAAAACAGTTTGTGACAGAGCCAACTAGGGGAAATAACCTCCTTGACTTGGTTCTTGCCAGTAGGGAAACACTAATTAATAATCTTGAGGTTAATGATGAGCTTGGGGAAAGTGATCACAAATCACTCAGTTTTAATATATCATGGAATTCCCCTAATAATGGCAATCAAGTCTCTGTCCCTGACTTCCGCTTGGCTGATTTCATAGGACTGAAAAATTACTTAGGTGGGCTGAACTGGAATGTCTTGACTAAGGGTCAGGTAGGTGGTGATGGATGCCGATATGACGCTTTCCAGGGCATAGTTCTAGCTGCTCAGTCAAATTATGTTCCAAATAGGGAAATCAGATCAAACAAAAATGATCCTAAATGGATGAACAATAGATTAAAATATCTAATTGGTCAAAAGAGAGGCATATATAGGCAAATCAAAAAAGGAGAGGCGCAATTAAGAAATCAATATATTCAGTTAAAGAGAGAAATAAAAAAATGAATTAGAAAAGCAAAAAGAGATTATGAGGTTAAAGTTGCAAGAGATTCGAAGACTAACCCAAAAGGATTCTTTCAGGTATACAGAAGTAAGATCAGGGACAAGATAGGAACACTCAAAAGTTCCTCGGGTCAGCTCAATGACAGTGATAAGGAAATGTGTAGAAGTTTTAACACATACTTCCTCTCAGTTTTTACACAGGAGGATACCAGCGATATTCCAGAAATGATAAATTATGTGGAACAGGACGATAATAAACTGTTCACGATTAGGGTCACAAGTGACATGGTCCTTAGGCAAATAGATAAATTAAAACCTAACAAATCCCCAGGCCCTGATGAACTGTATGCAAGGGTTCTAAAGGAATGTAAAGAGGAGTTTAGCAAACCTTTGGCTAATCTTTTCAACATATCACTACAAACTGGCATGGTGCCAGATAAGTGGAAAATGGCAAATGTGATACCAATTTTCAAAGCAGGTGACAGGTCCTTAGCTTCGAACTATAGACCAATAAGCCTAACCTCCATAGTGGGAAAATTTATGGAATCAATAATTGCCGAGGCAGTTCGTAGCCACCTTGAAAACCATAAATTAATCAACGAATCTCAGCATGGTTTTACAAAGGGGCGTTCCTGCCTTACGAATTTGTTAACTTTTCTCACTAAGGTATTTGAGGAGGTAGATCATGGTAATGAATATGATATTGTGAATATGGACTTCAGTAAGGCTATTGACAGGGTCCCACATCAGAGACTATTGAGGAAAATTAAGGCACATGGAATAGGAGGAGAAATTTTTTCTTGGATAGAGGCATGGTTGACAAATAGGCAGCAGAGAGTTTGCATAAATGGGAAGAAATCAGAGTGGGGAAGCGTCACGAGCAGTGTTCCACAGGGGTCAGTGTTGGGCCCCCTGCTGTTCACAATATACATAAACGACATAGATGAGGGCATAAAGAGCGACATCAGCAAGTTTGCCGATGACACCAAAATAGGCCGTCGAATTCATTCTGACGAGGACATTAGAGCACTCCAGGAAGATTTGAGTAGACTGATGCAGTAGTCGGAGAGGTGGCAGATGCAGTTTAATATAGACAAATGCAAAGTTCTAAATGTTGGACAGGACAATAGCCATGCCACATATAAACTAAATAATGTAGATCTTAATATTACGGATTGCGAAAAAGATTTAGGAGTTCTGGTTAGCAGTAATCTGAAACCAAGACAACAGTGCATAAGTGTTCGCAATAAAGCTAATAGAATCCTTGGTTTTATATCAAGAAGCATAAATAATAGGAGTCCTCAAGTTGTTCTTCAACTCTATACATCCTTGGTTAGGCCTCATTTAGATTATGCTGCACAGTTTTGGTCACCGTATTACAGAATGGATATAAATGCTCTGGAAAATGTACAAAGGAGGATGACTAAGTTGATCCCATGTATCAGAAGCCTTCCCTATGAGGATAGACTAAGGGCCCTGAATCTTCAGTCTCTAGAAAGACGTAGAATTAGGGGGGATATGATTGAGGTGTATAAATGGAAGACAGGAATAAATAAAGGGGATGTAAATAGTGTGCTGAAAATATCTAGCCTAGACAGGACTCGCAGCAATGGTTTTAAGTTAGAAAAATTCAGATTCAGGAAGGATATAGGAAAGTACTGGTTTGGTAATAGAGTTGTGGATGAGTGGAACAAACTCCCAAGTACAGTTATAGAGGCCAGAACGTTGTGTAGCTTTAAAAATAGGTTGGATAAATACATGAGTGGGTGTGGGTGGGTGTGAGTTGGACCTGATTAGCTTGTGCTACCAGGACTGTTGCCGTGTTCCTCCCTTAAGTCAAGGTGACCTGACCTAACTATGTTGGGTGCATTGGCTTAAGCCGGTAGGAGACTTGGACCTGCCTCGCATGGGCCAGTAGGCCTGCTGCAGTGTTCCTTCGTTCTTATGTTCTTATGTTAACACTTCTCAGTTTACCCTTCCCTCTGATTATCATATAAAACTTCTCAGTTTACCCTTCCCTCTGATTATCATATAACACTTCTCAGTTTACCTTTCCCTCTGATTATCATATAACACTTCTCAGTTTCCCCTTCCCTCTGATTATCATATAACACTTCTCAGTTTACCCTTCCCTCTGATTATCATATAAAACTTCTCAGTTTACCCTTCCCTCTGATTATCGTATAACACTTCTCAGTTTACTCTTCCCTCTGATTATCATATAACACTTCTCAGTTTACCTTTCCCTCTGATTATCGTATAACACTTCTCAGTTTACCCTTCCCTCTGATTATCATATAACACTTCTCAGTTTACCCTTCCCTCTGATTATCATATAACACTTCTCAGTTTACCCTTCCCTCTGATTATCATATAACACTTCTCAGTTTACCCTTCCCTCTGATTATCATATAACACTTCTCAGTTTACCCTTCCCTCTGATTATCATATAACACTTCTCAGTTTACCCTTCCCTCTGATTATCATATAACACTTCTCAGTTTACCCTTCCCTCTGATTATCATATAACACTTCTCAGTTTACCCTTCCCTCTGATTATCATATAACAACTGTAAACAGTATCAGTCTTCAGCGGCTGAAGTATCATATAAAATGGATTGATTATTTTATGGTTTAGTTTGAGCAGACATAAATTTTTCACATTCTGTACAGTAACTGGGAAATACTTTATTTAGTCAGTCTTAACATTATAGTCCTGATATGTTCAAAGGAAAGAAAGAATCTTATGATGTTAACCTGTGAAATTTATCATGTGACAGTTTTAATAATAAAATTAAATTCTGTGAAATAAACGACTATGATCAGAAATAAGTCACTATTTGTCCTGATTTTTTCCTTTTCTACCTCCAATTTTTCGATTTTTCTTCCTCTTATAAATCCAGAACGTTTTATCCGATTTCCTTCAAATTTCAACACCTTTGTACGGTAAAGGAGGCCTAATGACCGAAGTTCTTGAACCCATTGCCAACATTCTGGAATGGTTCAGATAACTACAAAAATCTTCAGTGGTGTAACTTTTAACGTCCCCAACTCCCCCCCCCAAAAAAAAAAAAATCGACGACAGCCAAAAGTGAAACCCAAATGTGTTCAAGGACATTTATATGATTTTATATGAAGCAAGTGTGATTTTTTTTATTCCTGTTACTTCACGTTAAATAAATTTTCGTTTGTCTCCTCATAACGACTTTAATATTTCATGGCTGGTACATGTTAGAGCCAAGATGGTACCTACTGTGATTTATTAACCTGGTGCGTCTTAGAGCCAAGATGGTACCTGTGATTCATTTACCTGGTACATCTTAGAGCCAAGATGGTACCTACAGTGATTCATTAACCTGGTGCGTCTTAGAGCCAAGATGGTACCTACTGTGATTCATTAACCTAGTGCATCTTAGAGCCAAGATGGTACCTACTGTGATTCATTAACCTGGTACATCTTAGAGTCAAGATGGTACCTACTGTGATTCATTAACCTAGTGCATCTTAGAGCCAAGATGGTACCTACTGTGATTCATTAACATGATGCATCTTAGAGCCAGGATTGTACGTACTGTAATTCATTAACCTGGAACATCTTAGAGCCAGGATGGTACCTACTGTGATTCATTTACCTTGTACATCTTAGAGCCAAAAGGGTACCCACTGTGATTCATTAACCTGGTACATCTTAGAGACAGGATGGTATCTACTGTGATTCATTAACCTAAGATGTACCATCTTAGAGCCAAGACGGTACGTACTGTGGTTTATTTGCCTGGTATGTCTTAGAGCCAGGATGGTTCCTACTGTGATTCATTTGCCTGGTATATCTTAGAGCCAGGATGGTACTTACTGTGATTCGTTTACCTGCTACATCTTAGAGCCAAGATGGTACCTACTGTGATTCGTTTATGTGGTACATCTTGGAGCCAAGATGGTAGATACTGTGATTCATTTACCTGGTACATCTTAGAGCCAAGATTGTACCTACTGTGATTCATTTACCTGGTACATCTTAGAGCCAAGATGGTGCCTACTGTTATTCATTTACCTGGTACATGTTAGGGCCAGGATGGTACCTACTGTGATTCATTTTCCTGGTACATCTTAGAGCCAAGATGGTACCTACTGTGATTCATTTACCTGGTACATCTTAGAATAAAGATGGTATCTACGGTTTTTTATTTGTCTGGTACATCTTAGAGCCAGGATGGTACCTTATGTGAGTCATTTACCTGGTACATCTTAGAGCCAGGATGGTACCTACTGTTATTCATTTACCTGGCACATCTTAGAGCCAGGATGCTACCTACTGTGATTCATTTACCTGGTATATCTTAGAGCCTAGGTGATGCCTACTGTGATTCATTAACCTGGTACATCTTAGAGCCAGGATGGTACCTTCTGTGATTCATTTACCTGGTACACCTTAGAGCCAGGATGGTACCTCGTGTGATTCATTTACCTGGCACATCTTAGAGCCAAGATGGTACCTACTGTGATTCGTTTATCTGGTACATCTTGGAGCCAAGATGGTAGATACTGTGATTCATTTACCTGGTACATCTTAGAGCCAAGATTGTACCTACTGTGATTCATTTACCTGGTACATCTTAGAGCCAAGATGGTGCCTACTGTTATTCATTTACCTGGTACATGTTAGGGCCAGGATGCTACCTACTGTGATTCATTTTCCTGGTACATCTTAGAGCCAAGATGGTACCTACTGTGATTCATTTACCTGGTACATCTTAGAATAAAGATGGTTCCTACGGTTTTTATTTGTCTGGTACATCTTAGAGCCAGGATGGTACCTTCTGTGATTCATTTACCTGGTACATCTTAGAGCCAGGATGGTACCTACTGTGATTCATTTACCTGGCACATCTTAGAGCCAGGATGCTACCTACTGTGATTCATTTACCTGGTATATCTTAGAGCCAAGGTGATACCTACTGTGATTCATTAACCTGGTACATCTTAGAGCCAGGATGGTACCTTCTGTGATTCATTTCCCTGGTACATCTTAGAGCCAGGATGGTACCTATTGTGATTCATTTACCTGGCACATCTTAGAGCCAGGACGGTACCTACTGTGATTTATTTACCTGGTACATCTTAGAGCCTGGATGGTACCTACTTTGATTCATTTACCTGGCACATCTTAGAGCCAGGATGGTACCTACTGTGATTCATTTACCTGGCACATCTTAGAGCCAGAAGGGTACCTACTGTCTTTCATTTACCTGGTACATCTTAGATCCAGGATGGTACCTACTGTCATTCATTTACCTGGTACATCTTAGAGCCAGGTTGGTACCTACTGTCATTCATTTACCTGGTAAATCTTAGAGCCAAGATGGTATACTGTGATTCATTTATCTGGTACATCTTAGAGCCAAGATGGTACCTACGGTTATTCATTTATCTTGTACATCTTATAGCCAAGATGGTACCTACTGTGATTCATTTATCTGGTACATCTTAGAGCCAAGAAGGTACCTACTGTGATTCATTTATCTGGTACATCTTAGAGCCAAGATGGTACCTACTGTGATTCATTTATCTGGTACATCTTAGAGCCAAGATGGTACCTACTGTGATTCATTTATCTGGTACATCTTAGAGCCAAGATGGTACCTACTGTGATTCATTTATCTGGTACATCTTAGAGCCAAGATGGTACCTACTGTGATTCATTTATCTGGTACATCTTAGAGCCAAGAAGGTACCTACTGTGATTCATTTATCTGGTACATCTTAGAGCCAAGATGGTACCTACTGTGATTCATTTATCTGGTACATCTTAGACCCAAGATGGTACCTACTGTGATTCATTTATCTGGTACATCTTAGAGCCAAGATGGTACCTACTATGATTCATTTATTTGGTACATCTTAGAGCCAAGATGGTACCTACTGTGATTCATTTACCTGGTACATCTTAGAGCCAAGATGGTACCTACTGTGATTCATTTATCTGGTACATCTTAGAGCCAAGATGGTACCTACTGTGACTCATTTATCTGGTACATCTTAGAGCCAAGATGGTACCTACTGTGACTCATTTATCTGGTACATCTTAGAGCCAAGATGGTACCTACTGTGACTCATTTCCATTCAGGAAAATTTGTTGTTGCAGTATCATAAAAAAATGAGAATCGATGAAAACCATATCTGGAAAAATGACCCATCTCATCGGCTTAAGATTTTCACCTCTGGTGTCATTTTCACCTATGGTGTCATTTTCACCTCTGATATCATTTCATAAACATCATTACCGGGAAATACCTTCAATAATCGGCTTTAAATTTTTACCATTAATGGGTTGTATTGAAATACAAATGTTACTCACTTTCAACCGTATAAATTTAAATTGGCCATATTCTGCCCATTTTACAAAATTGGAATTTAATATATATATATATATATATATATATATATATATATATATATATATATATATATATATATATATATATATATATATATATATATATATATATATATATATGTCGTGCCGAATAGGCAGAACTTGCGATCTTGGCTTAAATAGCAACGCTCATCTTGCCATATAGGACAAGCGAAAATTTGTGTATGCAATAATTTCGCCAAAATCATTCTGAACCTAACGAAAAAAATATATTTCACTGTGTTTGTTTAGTATTAAATTATTGTAAACAAATCTAAAATATATTTAGTTGGGTTAGGCTAAAATAAATTACTCTTTTTATAATAAGGTTAGGTAAGTTTTCTAAGTTCCTTTTGGTGCAAATTTATAATTTTTTATATCAACATTATTGAAAAAAAATATATCTTTAAACGTATAAGAGAAAATTTTAGAAAGGACTTAATTTTAAATGAGTTCTTGCTAATTGGCCAGTTTTACATATTCGGCACGACATATATATATATATATATATATATATATATATATATATATATATATATATATATATATATATATATATATATATATATATATATATATATATATATATATATATATGTAAAAGATTTTTACTGGATTGTAAAGAATTTTATATTAAATGTAAACGAGAAAAGAATATTGCCAAAAAATACTTAAAAATTTTTGTACTAAGACAATAGGTTTCATTTTTAAACAGCTGGAAATTTTAAAATATTGTTGTTCATGAGACATTTAGGGCATACGATATAGAACATTCTGGCAGGATGACACTACCAGTGGTATCAAAATTGAAAGGGTATTACACACTAGTTATTATAAAGGTTTTTGATACTTCCTCTCTCCTCTGAGTGGCAGCATGCGAGAAGCTCGCTCGTAACTCGAACTCGGATTTTGGCTCGCAAATCAAAGCAAAAATCGACTGAGCGACGGCTCACAACTCGGAAAACTCGTAAGATGGGGCACTCTTAAGTCAAGGTACCACTGAATTGCAAGTGACACTAAACAAGCTACAAGGAGGCTGATACTCGTCCTGGGGTGGGGGTCGTCCCTTCGCTTTGAACGTCCATTAATCACTTGAGTCCTCCAGACTCGACACTGAGGTCGTTAATGAGGGATGACTGCAACGAAGCGTTGCCACAATAAAATGTCTCATTGGTTGCACATGTGTCCTTTTACATAACATATAGTTGGTAATTCTACCAATATTACTATTTTAGTATTATATACTCACCTGCACCACTAACACAACAATGCCATTAACACCCTTACACTACTAACCAGCACAACTAATTCACAGCATCACTAACACCACTAGCGCTCCAGAACCACCAACAGGCAGAACTAGCAGTTCAACACTACTAACAACTCTCCATCACCAACAGTTACGAGTTTGTCATACCAAAACAAGACAACTATGGGGAAGTACTGGACAACGGCACAGCTACCGGCATAACTAATCTTCTCATCCGAAAAGTGAGTAACCTGTTTCTATTGTTTCTTTTATTCCTTATATCAAAGACAGACAGACAGACACACACACACACACACGCACGCACACACACACACACACACACACACACACACACACACACACACACACACACACACACACACACACACACACACAAACACACACACACACACACACACACACACAGTGAAAACCAGCAGGACTCCAGGAAATCAGAACAGGGGGGTACACCAACAAGTGCTGGATGATGTACACATAACCAAGGAGGAGGTGAAGAAGCTGCTATGTGAACTCGACACCTCAAAGGCGGTGGGACCAGACATCTCTCCGTGGGTCCTTAGAGAGCGAGCAGAGATGCTGTGTGTGCCATTAACAAAGATCTTCAACACATCCACTGAAATTGGGCAACTCCCTGAGGTATGGATGATGGCAAATGTAGTCCCAATTTTTAAAAAGGGAGACAGACATGAGGCACTAAACTACAGACCTGTATCACTAACGTGTATAGTATGCAAAGTCATGGAGAAGATCATCAGGAGGAGAGTGGTGGAGCACCTGGAAAGAAACAAGTGTATAACTGACAACCAGCATGGTTTCAGGGAAGGAAAATCCTGTGTCACAAACCTACTGGAGTTTTATGACAAGGTGACAGAAGTAAGACAAGAGAGAGAGGGGTGGATCGACTGCATTTTTTTTGACTGCAAGAAGGCCTTCGACACAGTTCCTCACAAGAGGTTACTGCAAAAGCTAGAGGATCAGGCACACATAACAGGAAAGGCACTGCAATGGATCAGTGAATACCTAACAGGGAGGCAAGAACGAGTCATGGTACGTGACGAGGTGTCAGAGTGGGCGCCTGTGACAAGCGGGGTTCCACAGGGGTCGGTCCTAGGACCTGTGCTGTTTTTGGTATATGTGAATGACATAACGGAAGGGATAGACTCAGAAGTGTCCTTGTTTGCAGATGATGTGAAGTTAATGAGAAGAATCAAATCGGACGAGGATCAGGCAGAACTACAAAGAGATCTGGACAGGCTACAAGCTTGGTCCAGCAACTGGCTCCTTGAGTTTAACCCTGCCAAATGCAAAGTCATGAAGATTGGGGAAGGGCTAAGAAGACCGCAGACACAATATAGTCTAGATGGCCAAAGACTGCAGATCTCACTCAAGGAAAAAGATCTGGGGGTGAGTATAACACCGAGCATATCTCCTGAGGCATACATCAGTCAGATAACTGCTGCAGCATACAGGCGTCTGGCAAACCTACGGATAGCGTTCCGATACCTCAGTAAGGAATCGTTCATGACTCTGTATACCATTTACGTCAGGCCCATACTGGATTATGCAGCACCAGTTTGGATTCCACGCCTGGTCAAGCACGTCAAGAAATTAGAGAAAGTGCAAAGGTTTTCAACAAGACTAGTCCCAGAGCTAAGGGGATTGTCCTACGAAGAAAGGTTGAGGGATATCGGCCTGACGACACTGGAGGACAGGAGGGTCAGGGGAGACATGATAACGACATATAAAATACTGCGCAGAATAGACAAGGTGGACAAAGACGGGATGTTCCAGAGATGGGACACAGAAACAAGAGGTCACAATTGGATGTGGAAGACTCAGATGAATCAAAGGGATGTTAGGAAGAATTTCTTCAGTCATAGAGTAGTCATGCCGTGGAATAGCCTAGAAAGTGACGTAGTGGAGGCGGGAACCATACATAGTTTTAAGGCAAGGTATGATAAAGCTCATGGAGCAGGGAGAGAGAGGACCTAGTAGCAATCAGTGAAGAGGCGGGGCCAGGAGCTATGAATCGACCCCTGCAACCACAAATAGGTGAGCACAAATAGGTGAGTACACACACACACATACACTCGACCCCTGCAACCTCAACTAGGTGAGTACACACACACACACACACACACACACACACACACACACACACACACACACACACACACACATGCAAGGAGGCAGTGGAAAGGTTCATTCCCAAGGGCAACAGTAACAACGGGAAGACCAGAACAAGCCCCTGGTTTACCCGACGGTGTAAGGAGGGAAAAACAAAGTGCAATAGAGAATTGAAAAAGTACAGAAGGCAGAGAACACACGAAAATAGGGAGATCAGTCGCAGAGCCAGGAATGAGTACGCACAGGTAAGGAGGGAGGCCCAGCGACAGTATGAAAATGACATAGCATCGAGAATCAAGACTGACCCGAAACTGTTGTATAGCCACATCAGGAGGAAGACAACAGTCAAAGACCAGGTGATCAGATTAAGGACAGAAGGTGGAGAACTCACAAGAAATGATCAGGAGGTATGTGAGGAGCTGAACAGGAGATTTAAGGAAGTTTTTACAGTAGAGACAGGAAGGGCTGTGGGAAGACAGCACAGAAGGGAACATCAAGAGGGAATATACCAACAAGTGTTGGATGACATACGAACAACTGAGGAGGAGGTGAAGAAGCTCTTAAGTGACCTTGACACCTCAAAGGCGATGGGACCGGACAACATCTCCCCATGGGTCCTTAGAGAAGGAGCAGAGATGCTGTGTGTGCCTCTAACCACAATCTTCAACACATCCCTTGAAACTGGGCAACTACCTGAGAAATGGAAGACAGCTAATGTAGTCCCCATATTTAAGAAAGGAAACAGAAACGAGGCACTAAACTACAGACCTGTGTCTCTGACATGTATTGTGTGCAAAGTCATGGAGAAGATTATCAGGAGGAGAGTGGTCGAACACCTGGAAAGGAACAAGATTATAAATGAAAACCAGCATGGGTTCATGGAAGGCAAATCTTGTATCACAAACCTCCTGGAGTTTTATGACAAGGTAACAGAAGTAAGACACGAGAGAGAGGGTTGGGTAGATTGCGTTTTCCTAGACTGCAGGAAGGCCTTTGACTCAGTTCCCCACAAGAGATTAGTGCAGAAGCTGGAGGATCAGGCACACGTAAAAGGAAGGGCACTGCAATGGATAAGGGAATACCAGACAGGGAGGCAGCAACGAGTCGTGGTACGTGAAGAGGTATCACAGTGGGCGCCTGTTACGAGCGGGGTCCCACAGAGGTCAGTTCTAGGACCAGTGCTATTTTTGATATATGCGAACGACATGATGGAAGGAATAGACTCTGAAGTGTCCCTGTTCGCAGATGACGTGAAGTTGATGAGAAGAATTAAATCGGACGAGGATGAGGCAGGACTGCAAAGAGACCTGGAGAGGCTGGACATGTGGTCCAGTAACTGGCTTCTCGAATTCAATCCAGCCAAATGCAAAGTCATGAAGATTGGAGAGAGGCAAAGAAGACTGCAGACAGAGTATAGGCTAGGTGGACAAAGACTACAGACCTCACTCAGGGAGAAAGACCTTGGGGTGACCATAACACCGAGCAAATCACCGGAGGCACACATCGACCAAATAACCACTGCAGCATACGGGCGCCTGGCAAACCTGAGAATAGCGTTCCGATACCTTAATAAGGAATCGTTCAAGACACTGTACACTGTGTATGTTAGGCCCATACTGGAGTATGCAGCACCAGTCTGGAACCCACACCTGGTCAAGCACGTCAAGAAGTTAGAGAAAGTACAAAGGTTTGCAACAAGGCTAGTCCCAGAGCTCAAGGGAATGTCGTACGAGGAAAGGTTAAGGGAAATCGGACTGACGACACTGGAGGACAGAAGGGTCAGGGGAGACATGATAACGACATACAAGATACTGTGGGGAATAGACAAGGTGGACAGAGATAGGATGTTCCAGAGAGGGGACACAGGGACAACGGGTCACAACTGGAAGCTGAAGACTCAGACGAGTCACAGGGACGTTAGGAAGTATTTCTTCAGTCATAGAGTTGCCAGCAAGTGGAATAGCCTAGCAAGTGAAGTAGTGGAGGCAGGAACCATACATAGTTTTAAGAAGAGGTATGACAAAGCTCAGGAAGCAGAGAGAGAGAGGATCCAGTAGCGATCAGTGAAGAGGCGGGGCCAGGAGCTGAGTCTCGACCCCTGCAACCACAATTAGGTGAGTACAATTAGGTGAGTACACACACACATTCAGTCACACACACACAGACACACACGTCACAGGGATGTTAGAAAGTACTTCTTTAGCCACAGAGTCGTCAGGAAGTGGAATACCCTAGCAAGTGATGTAGTGGAGGTAGAACCACACATAGCTTTAAGACGAGGTATGACAAAGCTCGGGAAGCAGAGAGAGAGAGGACCTAGTAGCGATCAGTGAAGAGACGGGGCCAGAAGCTGAGTCTCGACCCATGCAACCACAATTAGTTGAGTACAATTAGGTGAGTACATACACACACACACACTCGTGGAGGAGTCACGCGGTTTGAGCTCGTGTTTTGGTGGTAATTTCTGACTGTGCCATAAGGAATAGAGTGTGGGATATAGGCGTGTGCATGCATAAGAGTGCATATAATCACTTAAGCCCCGAAAAAAGGAAATATAAGTTATCACAGAAAAGAAAACAAAGGAAATATTGGCTGAGTGTTTAGTGGGGGCCGTTGGAAGGGTGAACGGTTGTGTCAGGCCTAAATAGTGTTGCCATAATAACGCAGTGGGGTATTTGAAGAATAAGTGCGACTCAAGACCAGGGAGATAAGAGATATGTATAGATGTGTCAGTAAATACAGTGAGTGAGTGAAAAAATTAGAAGAGCTAGAGACTATAGTGCATACAGGAAGTTAGTGGAAAAATTACCGAGAATCATCAAACTTCTTCAACTTCTGGGACAGGACAGACCCGCAACGTTACTCCACTGCCAGCCGCAAGTAATATTCACCTAGTTTGAGTTGCATGGGGTCAGTAGTACCTGTCTCTAGCTGGAATTGGGGGTCACTCTCCTCGAGCTATCAGAATTAGAATAAGCAGCATTTACTGGCATTTAATAGAATTTAGAGGTAGCGGCATATAGGCGAAGCCTAGTGTATTTATTTTTTAATGTAATTTTAAACGCATAAGACAGTACAGTGGGAACCAAGAGATCGGGTACATATGCAATGCATATGTAGTACTAAAGTGGGAAATAAGGACTGTTTACATAAACATATGCACACACACTAGATGAGAACACCTCTGCTGTTAGGCACTTGAATAGCTGTAGCACACACACACACACACACACACACACACACACACACACACACACACACACACACACACACACACACACACACACACACACACACTGTATACCATTTATGTCAGGCCCATACTGGAGTATGCAGCACCAGTTTGGAATCCACACCTAGTCAAGCACGTCAAGAAATTAGAGAAAGTGCAAAGGTTTGCAACAAGACTAGTCACAGAGCTAAGGGGATTGTCCTACGAAGAAAGGTTGAGGGAAATCGGCCTGACGACACTGGAGGCCAGGAGGGTCAGGGGAGACATGATAACGACATATAAAATACTGCACGGAATAGACGAGGTGGACAAAGACAGGATGTTCCAGAGAAGGGACACAGACACAAGAGGTCATAATTGGAAGTTGAAGAATCAGATGAATCAAAGGGATGTTAGGAAGTATTTCTTCAGTCATAGAGTAGTCAAGCCGTGGAATAGCCTAGAAAGTGAAGTAGTGGAGGAGGGAACCATACATAGTTTTAAGGCAAGGTATGATAAAGCTCATGGAGCAGGGATAGAGAGGACCTAGTAGCAATCAGTGAAGAGGTGGGGCCAGGAGCTATGACTCGACCCCTGCAACCACAAATAGGTGAGTACAAAGAGGTGAGTACACACACACACACACACATACGTAAGGGAAATCAACCTGACGACACTGGAGGACAGGAGAGATAGGGGGGACATGATAACGACATACAAAATTATGAGAGGAATTGACAAGGTGGACAAAGACAGGTTGTTCCAGCGATTGGACACAGTAACAAGGGGACACAGTTGGAAGCTGAAGACACAGATGAATCACAGGGATGTTAGGAAGTATTTCTTCAGCCACAGAGTAGTCAGTAAGTGGAATAGTTTGGGAAGCGATGTAGTGGAGGCAGGAACCATACATAGCTTTAAGCAGAGGTATCATAAAGCTCACGGCTCAGGGAGAGTGACCTAGTAGCGATCAGTGAAGAGGCGGGGCCAGGAGCTCGGACTCGACCCCCACAACCTCAACTAGGTGAGTACACACACACACACACACACACACACACACACACACACACACAGAAACCATACATAGTTTTAAGAAGAGGTATGACAAAGCTCAGGAAGCAGAGAGAGAGAGGATCCAGTAGCGATCAGTGAAGAGGCGGGGCCAGGAGCTGAGTCTCGACCCCTGCAACCACAATTAGGTGAGTACAATTAGGTGAGTACACACACACACACACCCACACACACACATAGACACACACACACACACACACATACAGGATTTCACACCTTCCTGTAAAGTGACCCTCTAACCCTTTCCCCCCCATCTCTCTCCCCCTCATCTCCTCTCTCTTCCTCTCTCTCTCTCTCTCTCTCTCTCTCTCTCTCTCTCTCTCTCTCTCTCTCTCTCTCTCTCTCTCTCTCTCTCTCTCTCTCTCTCTCCCTTTCTCTCATCCTCTCTCTCTTCCTCTCTCTCTTCCTCTCTCTCTTCCTCTCACTCTCTCTCTCTCTTCCTCTCTCTCTTTCCCTCTCCCTCTCTCTCTTCCTCTCTTCCTCTCATACTCTCTCTCTTCCTCTTCTTTTCTCTCTCTCTCTCTTCCCTTGTCATTCCCCCCCTCTCTCTTACCTTTTCCCTCTCTCTCACTTTCTCCCCCTTTTTCCCTTCTTTTCCCCTCATTCTAGGCTCCCCTTCTCTCTCTTTCTCCCTCTCTCTCACTCTCTCCCCCTTTTTCTTTTTCTCTTTCTCTCTCTCTTTCACTAAAAAAAATGGTTGGGACTCGCAGGAATCAGGGATCAGATGACAATGGTACTGGTAGGGAGGAATGGATGGAGGAGCAGTGGAAAAGGATAGAGCAAGAATGGGAGAGAAAATTAGGAGAGCTTTCTGAAAAAATGGAGAAAGAGCTCTCTGTGAAATGGGAAAAGAGGTTTGAGAAGGAGATGAAGAATTGGGAGGCACAAGTCGAAACTGCAGTAGCCAGGGTAAAGGTCCTAGAATTTGAGGTAAACAGGCTGAAGCAAGTCTCAGAGGTAGTGACCAGAGAAGACACACCATACGAAGCTGAGAGGCTGAACAGGAAGGAACGAGATATGAATTATGCTAAGGTCATATCAGCCTGCAAAGAAGGGCCAGGGAGTGGAAGGGAAAAGCAGATGGGTGCAGATGGAGAGGGAGATAGGTCGAATGCTGAGGCACAACCATGCTACCAAGAGCCACTGGAAAAATCAAGGGAGAAAATGACCACATACAAACAGGAACCAGAGTCACAGAGGGAGAGGCAATGGGAGGAGGAAAGGGCAAAATCAGTGATTATCCATGGACTTCAGGAGAGAGAGGAAAGGACACACACTGAAAGAAGGCAGGAAGAAAGAAAGGAGATTGAGAAAATCATCACGGAAATAGGGGGAGAAGACATGGATGAGATTGTAAATTTTCAGAGAATAGGGGGGTACTTGAAGGGGAGAAACCGACTGATCAAGCTGATTCTCAGGACAGAAACAGTGCGGAACAGGATCCTCCAAGAGAAACCACGGTTGAAAAGCTTGGAAGAGTACAAGAAGGTGTTCCTAGACAGAGACCGAACACAAACAGAGAGACAGCAGCTGAGGGAGAGGACAAAAAAGCGAAAGGAGCTAGGAAAGGAGACAAGGATGGAACCAGCAGAGGTCAGTCAGAGCAGAACAGAGCAGCAAGGGCAAGCACACACACAACTATCCTCAGAACCCCACAACCTATCACACCATCCCAACACACAATACAATCCATACCCACAGCTTCTACCCAACCCCCAACCATAGAATCCCACAGTATGCTACCAGGTCTCCCACCCCCACAGCCCCCCAAACCACAGTGTTGGAAAGGAAACTGAAGGTATGGTACACAAACGCTGATGGAATAACAAACAAGTGGGAGGAGTGGCACAAAAGAGTCAAAGAGGCATCACCAGACATCATAGCGATCACAGAAACCAAGCTTACAGGTATGATAACAGATGCCATCTTTCCAGCGGGATACCAGATCCTGAGAAAAAACAGAAGGAACAGGGGGGGTGGAGGAGTTGCATTGCTGATCAAACACCGATGGAATTTTGATGAGCTGGAGAGAGGAGACAGCGGAGAAGAAAGTGATTACATAGCGGGAACGCTTCACACTGGAGGTCCCAAGGTGATAATTGCAGTGATGTATAACCCACCACAGAACAGCAGGAGGCCAAGGCAAGAGTATGACAAGAGCAATAGAGTGATGGTTGACACACTGGCTGTAGTGGCCAGAAGAGCTCATGCATGCAGGGCAAAGCTCCTGATCATGGGCGACTTTAACCACAAGGAGATCTAATGGGAGAACCTGGAGCCACATGGGAGCCAAGATACATGGAGGGCTAAGATGATGGAGGTGGTACTGGAAAATTTCATGTACCAACACGTAAGGGACACTACAAGAGAGAGAGAAGAGGATGAACCAGCAAGACTGGACTTAGTATTCACCTTGAGTAGTGCAGATATTGAGGACATCACATATGAAAGACCCCTTGGGGCCAGCGATCATGTGGTTTTGAGCTTCGAATACACAGTAGAGCTACAAGTGGAGGGGGAAGCAGGAAGGCCAGGACAAATGAAACCAAACTACAGGAAAGGGGACTACACAGGAATGAGGAACTTCCTGAATGAGGTTCAGTGGGGCAGAGAACTGGCAGGGAAGCCAGTTAATGAGATGATGGAATATGTAGCAACAATGTGCAAGGAGGTTGAGGAGAGGTTTGTACCCAAGGGTAACAGGAATAATGAAAAAGCCAGGATGAGCCCATGGTTCACGCAAAGATGCAAGGAGGCAAAAACCAAGTGTGCTAGGGAATGGAAAAAATATAGAAGGCAAAGGACCCAGGAGAATAAGGAGAGCAGTCGTAGAGCCAGAAATGAATATGCACAGATAGGAAGGGAGGCCCAACGTCAATATGAAAACGACATAGCAGCAAAAGCCAAATCTGACCCGAAGCTGTTATACAGCCACATCAGGAAGAAAACAACCATCAAGGACCAGGTAATCAGGCTAAGGAAGGAAGGAAGGAGGAGAGACAACAAGAAATGACCGTGAAGTATGTGAGGAACTCAACAAGAGATTCAAAGAAGTGTTCACAGAGGAGACAGAAGGGGCTCCAGAAAGACGGAGAGGTGGGGTACACCACCATGTGCTGGACACAGTACACACAACCGAGAAAGAAGTGAAGAGGCTTCTGAGTGAGCTAGATACCTCAAAGGCACTGGGGCCAGATAACATCTCTCCATGGGTCCTGAGAGAGGGAGCAGAGGCGCTATGTGTACCCCTAACAACAATATTCAATACATCTATCGAAACAGGGAGATTGCCTGAGGCATGGAAGACAGCAAATGTGGTCCCAATCTTTAAAAAAGGGGACAGACATGAAGCACTAAACTACAGACCAGTGTCACTGACATGTATAGCATGCAAAATCATGGAAAAGATTGTCAGGAGAAGAATGGTGGAACATCTAGAAAGGAATGATCTCATCACCAGCAGCCAACATGGTTTCAGAGACGGGAAATCTTGTGTCACAAACCTACTGGAGTTCTATGACATGGTGACAGCAGTAAGACAAGAGAGAGAGGGGTGGGTGGATTGCATTTTCTTGGACTGCAAGAAGGCGTTTGACACAGTACCACACAAGAGATTAGTGCAAAAACTGGAGGACCTAGCAGGGATAACAGGGAAGGCACTGCAATGGATCAGGGAATACTTGTCAGGAAGACAGCAGCAAGTAATGGTACATGGCGAGGTGTCAGAGTGGGCACCTGTGACCAGCGGGGTCCCACAGGGGTCAGTCCTAGGACCAGTGCTGTTTCTGGTATTTGTGAACGACATGACGGAAGGAATGATGACGTGAAGTTGATGAGAAGAGTTCATTCGATTGAAGACCAGGCAGAAATACAAAGGGATCTGGACAGGCTGCAGACCTGGTCCAGCAACTGGCTCCTGGAGTTCAATCCCACCAAGTGCAAAGTCATGAGGGTTGAGGAAGGGCAAAGAAGACCGCAGACGGAGTACAGTCTAGGGGGCCAGAGATTACAAACATCACTCAAGGAAAAAGATCTTGGGGTGAGTATAACACCAGGCACATCTCCTGAAGCGCACATCAACCAAATAACTGCTACAGCATATGGGCGCCTGGCAAACCTCAGAACAGCATTCCGACATCTTAATAAGGAATCGTTCAGGACCCTGTACACCGTGTACGTTAGGCCCATATTGGAGTATGCGGCACCTGTTTGGAACCCACACCTAGCCAAGCACGTAAAGAAACTAGAGAAAGTGCAAAGGTTTGCAACAAGACTAGTCCCAGAGTTAAGAGGTATGTCCTACGAGGAGAGGTTAAGGGAAATCAACCTGACGACACTGGAGGACAGGAGAGATAGGGGGGACATGATAACGACTTACAAAATACTGAGAGGAATTGACAAGGTGGACAAAGACAGGATGTTCCAGAGACTGGACACAGCAACAAGGGGACACAGTTGGAAGCTGAAGACACAGATGAATCAAAGGGATGTTAGGAAGTATTTCTTCAGCCACAGAGTAGTCAGGAAGTGGAATAGTTTGGGAAGCGATGTAGTGGAGGCAGGATCCATACATAGCTTTAAGCAGAGGTACGATAAAGCTCATGGTTCAGGGAGAGTGACCTAGTAGCGACCAGTGAAGAGGCGTGGCCAGGAGCTTGGACTCGATCCCTGCAACCTCAACTACGTGAGTATAACTAGGTGAGTACACACACACACACACACACACACACACACACGTGCGCACAAATGTAGTTCCATTTTTAAAAAAAAGGAGACAGAAAAGAGGCACTAAACTATAGACCTGTGTCATTGACGTGTATAGTATGCAAAATCATGGAGAAGATTATCAGGAGGAGAGTGGTGGAGCACCTGGAATGGAACAAGAGTATAAATGACAACTAACACGGTTTCATGGAAGGCAAATCCTGTGTCACAAATCTTCTGGAGTTTTATGATAAAGTAACAGAAGTAAGACACGAGAGAGAGGGGTGGGTTGATTGCATCTTCTTGAACTACAAGAAGGCCATCGACACAGTTCCTCACAAGAGATTAGTGCAGAAACTAGAGGATCAGGAGCGATTAACGGGAAGGGCACTTCAGTGGATCAGAGAATACCTGAAAGGGAGGCAACAACAAGTCATGGTACTTGATGAGGTATCACAGTGGGCACATGTGACTAGCGGGGGTCCCACAGGGGTCGGTCCAAGGACCAGTGCTATTTTTGGTATATGTGAATGACATGATGGAAGGGATAGACTCAGAGGGGTCCCTGTTCACAGATGATGTGAAGTTAATAAGGAGAATTAAATCAGATGAGAATCAGGCAGGCCTTCAGGCTGGACACGTGGTCCAGCAACTGGCTTCTCGAATTCAGCCCTGCGAAATGCAAAGTCATGAAGATCGGAGAAGGGCAAAGAAGACTGCAGACATAGTATGGGCTAGGTGGCCAACGACTGCAAACCTCACTCAAGGAGAAAGATCTTGGCGTGAGTATAACATCGAGCACGTCTCCGGAAGCACACATCATCCAGATAACTGCTACAGCATATGGGCGCCTGGCAAACATTAGATTAGCATTCCGATACCTAAGTAAGGAATCTTTCAAGACACTCTACACTGTGTACGTCAGGCCCATACTGGAGCATGCAGCACCAGCTTGGAACCCGCACCGGGTCAAGCACGTTAAGAAATTAGAGAAAGTGCAAAGGTATGGGACAAGGTTAGTTCCAGAACTAAGGGGAATGTCCTACGAAGAAAGGTTAAGAGAAATTGGCCTGACGACACTGGAGGACAGGAGGGTTAGAGGAGACATGATAACAAAATACAAAATACTGCACGGAATAGACAAGGTGGACAGAGACAATATGTTCCAGAGAGGGGACACAGAAACAAGGGGTCACTCTTGGAAGTTGTAGACACAGATAAGTCACAGGGATGTTAGGAAGCATTTCTTCAGTCATAGAGTGGTCAGGAAGTGGAAGAGTCTGGCGAGTGATGTAGTTGGGGCAGGAATCAAACATAGCTTTAAGACGAGGTAAGATAATGCTCATGGAGCAGGGAGAGAGAGAGGACCTAGTAGTGTTCAGTGAAGAAGCGGGGCCAGGAGCTGAGGCTCGACCCCTGCAACTACAATAAGGTGAGTACACACACAGAAGAGGTAGGATACACTAACAAGGGCTGGACATGCTGTGTATAACCGAGGAGGAGGTGGCGAGGCTGCTAAGCGAGCTAGGTATCTCAAAGGCGATGGGGCCAGATAACATCTCTCCGTGGGTCCTGAGAGAGGGAGCAGAGGCGCTATGTGCACCATTAACTACAATCTTCAAATGTAACCCCGATTTTTAAAAAAGGAAACAGACACACATCATTAAACTACAGACCAGTGTCATGTGTCACTGACATGTATGCAGATTCATGGAGAAGATTATCAAGAGAAGAGTGGTGGACCACCTAGAAAGTAATGCGCTAATAAACGACAACCAGTACAGATTCAGAGACGGGAAATCCTGTTCCACTAACCTACTGGAGTTCTATGACAAAGTGACACAAGACAAGAGAGAGAGAGAGAGAGAGAGAGAGAGAGAGAGGGTAGATTGCGTTTTCTTGGACTGTAAGAAGGCGTTTGACACTTCCACACAAGAGATTAGTGAAAAGCTGGAGGACCAGGCAGGTAAACAGGGAAGGCACTGCAGTGGATCAGAGAATACCTTACGGGAAGGCATCAGCGAGGTGTCAGAGTGAGCGCCTGTGACAAGCGGGGCTCCACAGGTGTCAGTCCTAGGACCGGTGCTGTTTCTGGTATATGTGAATAATATGACGGAAGGAATAGACTCAGAGGTGTCCCTGTTTGCAGACGATGTGAAGTTAATGAGGAGACTACAAACCTCAGTTAAGGAAAAGGATCTTGGAGTGTGCATAATACCAAGCACACTGTACACCGTGCACGTCAGGCCCATATCGAAGTACGCAGCTCCAGTTTGGAAGACACACCCAGCCAAGTACGTCAGGAAACTAGAGAAACTGCAAAGGTTTGCAACGAGACTAATCCCGGAGCTAAGGGCCATGTTCAACGAGGAGAGGTTATGGTGAAGCTGCCTTTATTCTGTTTAATGGTGTCTGAAATAGCGAGTAAGGTTGATTCAAGATATTTACGTCTGCAGAAGTTTAGTTCTTTGATCACTAGGCGGTCGTCTCTCAATCCCGTCAAATGGATGATGGAGTTCCGGTGTTGTACGCATGCGATGCTCAAGTTGTTTCTTCATGTACTGATAGGTTTACTGAGACGTGTATCTATGCTATTTCACTGATATATACCTTGTACCTTGTTGCAGCCTCAGCAACAGATTGTCTAAACACCTGCAGTGACTGGTTCAAGGTTCTTCACTTTGGTCCTGGACAAGTCTTTAATAAATATACCGGTTGGGATGGTGACAAATTCGGTATGCGATGAGTACCGAATTTGCAACTCAGAGTTTCTTGATGTGGAGTTTGCATTCATAAGAGATACCTTCACTGAGCTCCATTTTTTCTACTATTTTCATCAAGTATTCTAAGAAAAGTGCCTTCCAAATCATCAGTTCTCCACGCACTAGCACCACTGCAAACAAAGCCGCCTAGTTGCCTTAATGTTTCCAAAGTTCTTGCACAGGCCAGTACTAAAATCACCTCTGTGTCTTTATATTGGTTCATCTGATACTGTACGCATCACTCGTTACTGAAGAGTTTTACTGTATACTCACCACCCAGTACTTCACTGGTCACCCATTATTTCTAAGGATGAAGGTGTATCGTGTGCGCATTTGCTCACTTCATGGGGTAATCTCTAATTCACAAAAGAAGACCTTGCAGCCACTCCTGACGACCATTTTGCAGGTGAAACTGACCAGCCTCTTCAGTACCAAGGACGCTTACATTGGCGGCTATTTCATTGACGATGAGACAGACAAGATCATCATTTTCTGAGGGTTAAAATATCAGTGTTTGTTAAGAAGCCAGATCGCAGTATCACCAATCAACGACCGAACTGAAAAAGCTAATTCCAGCTGAACACGATTGGACTTCCACTGATATTAGTACTAAACTTCCCATCGTTTCCTTAAGCACTCATTGACGGTGTCCGAATCCATTACCACGTCAGTCTCTGAAAAATCGAACCTGAGCGCTACCACCACATTACGCTGTGCGAAATCAACTACCCATCCCTGTCCACATGAGGCAAGTATAAAAGCGTCAGCCTTCTTGCCTGCTACTCTTATACTCATCTCACTAAGGACTATCCACTGAAGGAGAAGAAATATTGATCCAACTGTGGCAATGAAGGACACAATCACAACGACTGCACCTCAACCACTCTGCCAGAATATCTTTACTGTAAGAAAGACTTTCACACTCTTGCAACAATGTGCCCCATTCGGAAAAGAAATTGTAAATAAGAAACAGTTGGAGTAACAAAAGAAATTTAGCTCCTATGCTGCCATCACTCAACTTCATGTTAACAGAAGATTCTCCAAGTAACCTAATAACTGGCCTCTGCAATCAATACTCTTTCAGCAATCCAAGACGACGTTCCCATCAAGATCAGAGGCCAGTACAATGCTCGGCTGAGTTAAGTCCTGGCTCTTTTTCAACATCTGAAGACTTCTCTCCGGCACTATCATCAGCCTATTCTATCATTCCAGTTCTCTCCTTACCTGAGAACTAGTTAGTTAGGTAATTGTTCGTACTGGTTTGACAAAACTCCTGCATAGCGAAACGTTGCTGCAATAATTGTCATATTGGTTGCACACATGCCCTGTTACTTAACATATTATACACTTCTACTGTGACACGATTCCCAATACAGTGGACCCCCGCATAACGATCACCTCCGAATGCGACCAATTATGTAAGTGTATTTATGTAAGTGCGTTTGTACATGTATGTTTGGGGGTCTGAAATGGACTAATCTACTTCACAATATTCCTTATGGGAACAAATTCGGTCAGTACTGGCACCTGAACATACTTCTGGAGTGAAAAAATATCGTTAACCGGGGGTCCACTGTATTTATCACATATTTCAAACGGGATAAAAATACTGGATAGCCCACAAATGTGTTTCATGAAGGCTTAAGAATGGAATAAATTGGCTGAAAATAGCAGGGTTCAGGATTTGTTTGACTTAGTATATTGCTAAAATGATCTGCACTCAAACAAAAGCTTTGAAGCGGTTGGCAGACAGAAGACCTCTTCATGCAAGGAGTTCCAGATTTAAGAGACCTTTATTTGCATTGAGTTTTTACAGAGGTCGAGTCGAACACAGGGGATATCAGTGACTTTTTGTGACTTATGTCATGCCTATGAGTTCTGTTGCATCTATCAAGGAAGAGTTTCAGATCAGGGTTTATATTTTAATTGTCTGTTATATATAGTACGCACAATAGTATGAGTAAACATTATTTATACTGAATAAGTTTAACTTTTGAGAAATGAGAGAGTGTGTTATCTGGCGCTAGATTCTGTAATTGATCTTACAGCCGTTTTGATGAGCTAATTTTGCCTTTAAATGATATGCTATTGTAGAATCCCCGAAACAAATACCATAGGTGAGGTAATAATAGATTTGAGAATGATTAAAGTAAGTATAACTGTTTGAAAATCATAGTAACATAGAATGCCTATTAATTAGGAGACTTCCATCGCTTCCAGCACTTCAGTAAAGGATCTAACCAGGACAAAATCCAAACATCATAACCCAGTCAATGCAGGGTTTACACTATACCATGTGGAGGCTGTGACAGGCTTTATGTAGGTGAAACAGCGAGAAACCACGAAACACGCCTCAATGAACACATTTATTATTGTAGGAACGATAACTTGAACAACACCTGCATACAACACCGAAATTCCACCAATCATCTCATGAAATTCAGGGACGCCCGGTTAGTGATCAAAGAAATTAATTTCCGCAGACGCAAGTGCCTTGAATCATTGCTAATCGCTGTTTCTAACACAATTAAACAAAACAAAGGCAGCTTCACCATCTCTGACGTCTTAGCGAGAATCCTCCTGAAAACAGTAAACCCTGCCATCACATAGTCTCTCCTGCTAATGAGGAAATGGTATGGTGATACCGACAAGATGTGGAAAAAAACACTTATGTACAGTTCAGGACATTTATTAAAGGAAACGTTTCGCCACGAGTGGCTTCTTCAGTCCTAATACAGAGAAAACTAAGAAAACTAACTAAGAAACCCGTTTTCTTAGTTTTCTCTGTATTAGGACTGAAGAAGCCACTCGTGGCGAAACGTTTCCTTTAATAAATGTCCTGAACTGTACATGAAAGTTTTTTTCCAAGTTTCTCCTCCTAATACTACACAAGCACATTACAGAGGAGGAACACTGAAACAGACCTCCTCTAATCCAACCTCCAACAGAAATATTTTTCTAACCTATTTTTATAGTACCCAAGTAATAGTTTTTATAACTGTGAGGGAAAAGTTCAATAGATAGGAGTAGCGAGGGAGTGTATAGTAACAATAGTTTCATTGTCGGCTACTTGTTAAGGTAGGGTAAGTCCAGCTCCCACTATCCCCCCCCCCTTTTTTTCCCCTCCCCGAAAGTGATAGTATGATTGCCGGCTGCTTGTTAAGGTAGGGTCAGTCTAGCTCCCGCTATCCCTTCCCCTCCCTCTTCCCCCCCCCCAAAGGTGACGTGTGGGGCTTCGGTCAAACAGTAAATCACTCGACTCACAGCTCCCAACACTACTGTAAGTACACGCCTGATCATATTTTAGTGGACTTATTGGTTCAAAGCTTCACTTTTGACCAATAATTAACTTAGTCCTTTCATTCTTCATCTGTTAAATGTTTTAATAATCACCACATCTTTTAGGTATTATACTTTTTATGGAGAGTGATTTCTTAAGTAGTGGGTAATCTGTCTCTCTTTACAGCTTGGAATGACAGAGAGGGTCACCTGCCAACCAACGAGAAGAATAGAAGGAGACAGAATAACGTCCTGAGACGTCCCATGTTTAATCTACTTACCTGTTATGTAAACCAACACAGGACCTAACCCCTCATCATAGCAGTGGTAACGAACCTGTTTTCCTGTCATCTGAAGTAATTAGTCACGGCTATACTCTGTGAAGAACGAGCCGGTGGTGGTCACCAACACCTGCTACCCCCCCCCCACATCAGCAACGGCTATGATTTCAACAACACGCAGTGTCACCAACACCTGACACCCCATTACCACGATATACCTATATTAGCGTTGAGTTCAAATGTAATTTTTTTTCATTTCATTTTTCATTTTTCTTTCAATTAGGATACCCATTCATGTTTTATTGTTTTACATTTTCCGTTTCTAAATAATAAAGTGTTTATCATTGTCTGTTATTATTTCTTTTTCTATTCATTAATTTTCCTGAGGAGGAGCCAGCCTTGGTAATACTGACTGAAGTTGTTACAGGGCTGAGTAAGCCTTCACAAGTGGCAACCTTGCCAGGATCAACTCTACTGAATCAAGAAGATTCAATTCCATCTCGAATCTACCATTTGAACTTCAGCGCCGCATATGACAGATGGTTACCACCAGCCATGAGTAATCATTCTCTATGGTAGGACTACGGTACAGGTATTTAAAAGATTTGGTGATTGTTATAGTCTCAATTTATTGTAAGTCAAGTCAGGCAGGATATAATATTTAATTCTGCTAGCTAATTTTGTGTGAGCTTGAAACACTTTGGAGGATTAGACTCTAGGGACCCGAGATTTTCCAGGGACAATCTGTTTCTCTGAGCTCTTTATTATATCAAGGGAACTGTCGTAGGACACTCTTGATTTGTTGGTGAGAAGATTGGATGGTCAAGTGACCCCATTCTACTTACTGTTTGCTCTGAGCCGGCATAGAACCCTTCGTTTTAATTAATACATATTGTTTAATTGAAGTAGGGATCAAGCCCTCTGGTTTATTTACAGTTTGAGCAGAGCAGGAATTGAACCCTCCGTTTTCTTTAATACCCGTTTCATTTCCCCTGATAGTTTAAGTTATTCTTGCAAGTATGGAGGAATACCAGTTTTGGATGAATGCTGGAAGTAAGTTAGGAATAACTGGGAAAAATTTCGAATCTTTCATTAGTGCTAAGATCCAGGAAAGACTTGAAAGAGAGAGAATCGAAAGAGAAGAGAAAAAGGAGAGAGAGAGAATTGAGAGAGAAGAAAGACAGTTAGAAAGGGAAAGAGAAGAAGAAAAGGAGAGAGAGAGAATCGAAAGAGAAGAGAAAAATGAGAGACAGAGAATTGAGAGAGAAATCCAAGAAAGACAGTTAGAAAGAGAAAAAGAAGACAAAAAGGAGCATGATAGACTTGATCATGAAGAAAGAGCTAGAGTACGTGAGGAACAAGCTAAAGTATGTGAGGAACAAGTTAAATTAAGAGAACTTGAGGAAAGAGCAAAGGATAGAGAAGTTGAGGAAAAAGCCAGAGAACGTAAGGAAAGAGCTAGAGAACGTGAGGAAAAAGCTAGAGAGCATGAGTTAATAGAGAGAGAAAAGGATCGCGAGCTCGAAAAATCTCGCCTTGAATTAGAGAATAAAAAGTTAACTCTGACACAACAACAATTAGAGGAAGGAGAAATTGAACATCATGCAGCTAGTGCACATATTCCAACACTTAATTTACCTCCCTTCACAGAGGGTAATGACATTACTTCATACATTATCAGGTTCGAAAATACTGCTACCCTCTGTGAATGGCCTGCTGACACCTGGGCTACCAGGTTAGGAATGTTATTTTCTGGTACAGCCTTGAATATCTATGCAACTTTGTCGCAGGATATCATATGTAATTATAACCTACTGAAGAAGGCAATCCTTAAAGCATATCAAAAAACCACTAATTCTTACAGGAAGGATTTCAGGTATGCCACCTTACAGCCTGGCCAGAACTTTCAGCAGTTACAGGCAACACTCTTTCGTTTGTTCGACTTTTGGATAGAGAGTTCAGGAATTGATCACAGTTATGAATCTCTTAGAGACTTCATGGTTGCTGACCAATTCCTGACAGCTCTTCCCCACCAGATAAGAACATTCATTAGAGAACATAACCTGATTAAAGCTGAGGAAGTTGCTGAGGCCGCTGACTTGTATGCTGAGGCTCACAATTGAACTGATGAACCCTTGCCCTTAGGGTTCGATCCCTTTAGGTCTTTATAGGAATTGTGAGCCTCAGCATACAGGTCAGCAGCCTCAGCAACTTCCTCAGCTTTAATCAGGTTACGTTCTCTGATGAGTGTTCGTATCTAATGGGGAAGAACTGTCAGGAACTGGTCAGCAACCATGAAATCTCTAAGAGATTCATAACTGTGATCAATTCCTAAACTCTCTATCCAAAAGTCGAACAAACGAAAGAGTGTTACCTGTAGCTGCTGAAAGTTCTGGCCAGGCTGTAAGGTGGCATACCTGAAATCTTTCCTGTAAGAATTAGTGGCTTTTTTATATATTTTAAGGATTGCCTTCTTTAGTAGGTTATAATTACGTATGATATCCTGCGACAAAATTGCATAGATATTCAAAGCGGTACCAGAAAATAACATTCCTAACCTGGTAGCCCAGGTGTCAGCAGGCCATTCACAGAGGGTAGCGGTATTTTCAAACCTGATAATGTATGAAGTTATGTCTTCCCCCTCTGTGAAGGGAGGTAAATTAAGTGTTGGAATATGTGCACTAGCGGCAAGTTGTTCCATTACTCCTTCATCTAATTGCTGTTGTGAGAAAGTTAACTTTTTATTCTATAATTCAAGGCGAGCTTGTTCGAGCTCGCAATCCTTTCCTCTCTCTCTCAACTCATGTTCTCTAGCTCTTTCCTCAACTTCTCTATCCTTTGCTCTTTCCTCAAGTTCCCTTAATTTAACTTGTTCTTCACGTACTTTAGCTCTCTCCTCACGATCAAGTCTATCACGCTCCTTTTTGTCTTCTCTCTCTCTTTCTAACTGTCTTCTTGGTTTTCTCTTTCAATTCGATCTCTTTCCTTTTCATCCTCTCTTTCTCTTTCTATTCTCTCTCTTTCAAGTCTTTCCTGGATTTTAGCACTAATGAAAGATTCTAAATTTTTCCCTGTTATTCTTAAATTAATTCCAGCTTTCATCCAAAACTGGTATTCCTCCATATTTGCAAGAATAATTTAAACTATCAGGGGAAATGAAATGGGTATTAAAGAAAATGGAGGGTTCAATTCCTGCTCCGCTCAAACTGTAATTAAACCAGAGGGCTCTATCCCTACTTCAATTAAACAATATGTATTAATGAAAACAAAGGGTTCTATGCCGGCTCCGAGCAAACAGTAAGTAGAATGGGGTCCCTTGACCATCCAATCTTCTCACCAACAAATCAAGAGTGTCCTACGACAGTTCCCTTGATATAATAAAGAGCTCAATGAAACAAATTGTCACTGGAAAATCTCGGGTCCCTAGAGTCTAATCCTCCAAAGTGTTTCAAGCTCACACAAAATTAGCTGGCAGAATTAAATATTATATCCTGCCTGACTTAACTTACAATAAATTGAGACTATAACAATCACCAAATCTTTTAAATACCTGTACTGTAGTCCTACCATAGAGAATGATTACTCATGGCTGGTGGTAACCGTCTGTGGTATGCGGCGTTGAAGTTCTAATGGTAGATTTGAGATGGAATTGAATCTTGATTCAGTAGAGTTGATCCTGGCAAGGTCGCCACTTGTGAAGGCTTACTCAGCCCTGTAATAACTTCAGACAGTATTACCAAGGCTGGCTCCTCCTCAGGAAAATTAATGAATAGAAAAAGAAATAATAACAGACAAACATAAACACTTTATTATATAGAAAATATAAAATATAAAACACTTAAATATGAAATATTAATCCTACATTAAAGAAAATGAAAAATTAAAAATATAAATGATGATTGAATTCAACGCTAATATAAAACTTAGGTGTCTGGTGTTGGTGACACTGTGTGTTGTTGAAATCGTAGCCGGTGCTGATGATGGAGGGGGGGGCCCCAGGTGTTGGTTACAACCCACTGGCTAGTTCTTCACCATATATCCTTGAGTATTCTATCCCGATGACAGAAAAGCAGGCTCTTTACCGCTGCAATGATGAGGGGTTACATCCTGCAATTTCATACAGGTGCACAGGTAATTAAATCCAAAAAGGGGAAGTCTCAGGACGTTAGTCCATCTCCATCAGTTCTACTCGTTGACTGGCAGGTGACCCTCTCTGTCATCCAAGCTGGAAAGATAGACAGGTTACCCACTGCTTAAGAAATCACTCTCCATGATAAGTACAATACCTAAAAGACGTGGTGATTATTACAACAGTCAACTTAGAGCAAGGCTGAAAGGACTAAGTTTATTATTGGTCAAAAGTGAAGCTTTCAACCAATAAATCCACTAGAATACAAGGCAGGCATCTACTTACAGTAGTGTTGGGAGCTGTGAGTCAAGTGATTGACTGTTTGACCAGAGCCCCCACACGTCACCTTTCGGGGGGAGGGGAAGAGGGAGGGGAAGGGATAGCAGGAGCTTGACTGACCCTACCTTAACAAGCAGCCGGCAGTCAAACTATCACTTTTGGGGTGGGAAAAAAAGGCGGGAATAGCGGGAGCTAGACTTACCCTATCTTAACAAGTAGCCGGCAATGAAACTATTGTTACTATATACTCCCTCGCTACTCCTATCTATTGAACTTTTCCCTCACACTTCCTAAGCCGGAAACTCCTTCCCACAGAAACAAGATACTCCACCATAGAAAAGGAATGTTTGGCCCTTGTGTGGGGTATCTCCAAGCTTAAATTTTATCTACTGGGAAAAGAATTCATTTTAGAAACGGACCACAAACCTTTGATATATCTAGAAACTTTTAAGGGAACCAACAGTCACCTCTTGAGGTGGACATTGGCATTCCAGGCTTTTAAGTTCCATATTGTGTATATCAATGGTTCATCCAATTATTTCTCTGACTGGTTAAGTCATGACAGTCAGTAGAAGATTTGTTGCCTTACGCGACTTCCACATGTTAGAACTTTTTCCTCGCCTATTCTTATACTCCTTGACTATAAGTCTTGGTATGGGGGAGTGTGAGGGAAAAGTTCAATAGATAGGAGTAGCGAGGCAGTATATAGTAACAATAGTTTCATTGCCGGCTACTTGTTAAGGTAGGGTAAGTCCAGCTCCCGCTATCCCCCCCTTTTTCCCCCTCCCCGAAAGTGATAGTTTGATTGCCAGCTGCTTGTTAAGGTAGGGTCAGCCTAGCTCCCACTATCCCTTCCCCTCCCTCTTCCCCCCCCCTGAAAGATGACGTGTGGGGCTCCGGTCAAACAGTAAATCACTCGACTCACAGCTCCCAACACTACTATAAGTACACGCCTGATCATATTTTAGTGGACTTATTGGTTGAAAGCTTCACTTTTGACCAATAATTAACTTAGTCCTTTCATTCTTTATCTGTTAAATGCTTTAATAATCACCACATCTTTTAGGTATTGTACTTATCATGGAGAGTGATTTCTTAAGCAGTGGGTAATCTGTCTCTCTTTACAGCTTGGAATGACAGAGAGGGTCACCTGCCAACCAACGAGAAGAATAGAAGGAGACGAACTAACGTCCTGAGACGTCCCATGTTTAACCTATTTACCTGTTATGTAAGCCAACACAGGACCTAACCCCTCATCATAGCACTGGTAACGAACCTGTTTTCCTGTCAGCTGAAGTAATTAGTCACGGCTATACTCTGTGAAGAACGAGCCGGTGGTGGTCACCAACACCTGCTACCCCCCCCCCCACATCAGCAACGGCTATGATTTCAACAACACGCAGTGTCACCAACACCTGACACCCCATTACTACGATATACCTATATTAGCGTTGAGTTCAAATGTAATTTTTTTCAAATGTAATTTTTTTTCATTTCTTTTTTCATTTTTCTTTCAATTAGGATGCCCATTCATGTTTTATTGTTTTACATTATTATTTCTTTTTCTATTCATTAATTTTCCTGAGGAGGAGCCAGCCTTGGTAATACTGACTGAAGTTGTTACAGGGCTGAGTAAGCCTTCACAATAACCTTTTACTCATGTGCTAGTTGATTGTTCTGTCATATTGTATTATTACTACTACCACAACTTATATTACTACTACTACTACTACTGCCACTAGTATTACACCTCACTCAACAGCTTGCTAAAGCTCCTGGAGAGCGAAACGTTGCCACAATAAAACACACATTAGTTGCATTTGTATCATTTCACTTAACATATTGTCAGCAATTCTACCAATATTAATATGTGCTGGATGTTGGTATTGAACCTCAAATTGCAATCAAGGTACAAATCTAAGAATTTTCCATCGGTTTGTCTTTCATAGGGAGAGCCATTAATCATTATATTTAGTTGAGCATTTGCATCTCTCTTCCCAAACAACATACAGAAGGTTAGGTCAGTATTAAGAGTGAATTTACTAGTAGTCATCCGGGTAGATATATTTAGGAGCCTCTCATTAATAGTGACACTGAGAGAATTAGGATTTGAATGGGAGATGACAAGAGTTATGTCATCTTCAAACATAACAGGTTCATGTAAACGAGATACGTTAGGAAGATCATTGATGTATATGAGAAATAGAAGAAGGCCGAGAGCACTGCCCTGAGGCACCCTTATGTCAATTAACAGAGCTGACGAGGTTACACCCTTGATGGAGACTTACTGGTGTCTGCAAGACATGATGTTCTAGATACCATAATGTTCTAGTTTAAGATATTAATTACTTGGCTGTATCTTCAGGAACCCCACAGCTGATTCCTACTGAATGGCTGTATCAACAGCAACCCCACACTAAATCCTTTGCTTGGGTGAATCAACAGCAAATTCCCTCAAGCTTTCACAACTGCTTAGTTACATCAAAAGCATCCCCCATTCTAGATACCTGTTGCTTGGATGTATCAACAGCAAACCCCCCACTTGATCCCTGCTTCCTATTTCAACCGCAACCCAACACTAAATCTCTTCTGCTTGGTGAGTAAACAATATAAACACAAAACTAAACACCCATACTTCACTAAACATCAATTTCATCATAAACAACCATCAAACTGATCCTACACAATACATACCCTCAAGCGGTATGAAATTTACATGCTAACATTCTTGCTTCATTCTCCTAAGGAAATCGACATGAGCGGCATGATATTCATGACACCCAACCGATTCCAAGTTTTCGACTTCAGTGAACACGTTTTCATGGATGACTTCTTGGCGCTGTACAAGCGTCCAGTTCTCGGCCCAGAAGTCTTTGGCTTTCTGAAACCCTTCACGCCTTTGGTAAGTGTTGCTGCAACAAGCACTTTCCTAGATTCACTTTTAAGCTCCGTATCCTTTAATTAACCAGTGAGTGCACAGTACGAGTTAAATGAAGATTCAATTAAATCGTTTTAAAAATCTCATTGCTGTTAGTTTAGTTCTATTCAGTGGTGTTTTCTAAGTAATATTTGTACTTTTGTTTAAGGAATAAATATTGCGCAAAAATGCATACAGAAAACATGAAGTTTGAAAGAGTTGTGAGTCATAGCTTCATCTGGTGTGTATTTTCATATGTCCAGTTGAGGAATGAATGATCGTTAACTGAATGACAATGACAATAACAATGTTTATTTCCTTATAAAGCTTACGATGTGTGGTTTACATGTTATAAAATATTAATTACAAAGAAGGCCACTAACATGCCTAGGCATTTCGGGCAGACTAATACTAATTCTTACTCTATATTGATATAGGTTATGGCGCAGTACATTTGAACATACATTATTAGATACATACATAATTAGATACATAATTAGATTTATAATTGTGAGGTAGTATAAACATATAACAATATTACAAATGGTAAATTTAGTAATGGGATTGGATTTGTCTTGGCATAATACATTGTTTCTATTAAAGCTCCTATATTGGAAGAGTATCTTAGGCAAACTTAGTATTAACTTAAGATTTATTAGGCAATAGCTATTATAGGAATTTTATGTTTACAGTCATTTGGGTGAGTGTAAGTGTAAATTCGGAGGAATTACAGATAACGAGAGTAAGACAATTTTGTTTTGAATGTGTTCATGATACAAAAAATGAGAATTAAGTAGTTTGCATGTAGTTAAGTGACGGTGGGATGTTTTAGGGAAAAAACATATTTTTTACGGTAGTTTTGAAAATGGTGGCTGAGTCTGCGGTTCTGGAGTTTTCAGGCAGGGAGTTCCAGATTTTAGTCCCTTTTATGTACATCGAATTTTTGTAGAGGTTTAGCCAGACACGAGGAATGTCATAGACATTTTTGTGTGTGGTATTGTGTCTATGGGTCCTGTTGCAACTATCAAGAAAGTGTTTTAGTTCAGGGTTAATATTAGAATTTATGATTCTATAAATATAGGTTGCACAGTAGTATGTGTGAATGTCTAGTTCTTTGTAGTGTGGGGGAGCGTTGTTTAGCGTTGGATTGCGTGATAAGTCTCACAGTGGCTTTCTGTTGGGTTATTATTGGCTTTAGGTGGGTTGCTGCTGCTCATCCCCAGGCAAAAATAGCATAGGTGAGGTAGGGATAGATTAGTGAATAGTATAGTGTGAGAAGGGCTGAATGTGGCACGTAGTAACGTATCTTGGAGAGGATCCCAACTGTCTTAAATTTCAGGTTGATGTCAAGGTGCAGGTCCAGGAATTTGCCCTCATTATGTCTAGCAGTAAGAGTGTTGTCAATCATTATGTTCAGCTGGGCAGCACCTGTTCTGTTTCCAAACATAATGTAGAAGGTTATGTCAGTATTAAGTGTAAGTTTATTAGCAGTCATCCAGGTCGATATTTTTACAAACTCTTAAGAACATAAGAAAGAAGGACCACTGCAACAGGCCTACTGGCCCATGCAAGGGAGGTCCAGGTCCATCACCGGCGCAAGCAAGTGCCCCAGCCTAGTCAACCAGATCAGGTCACATTCACTTAAAGAAGGAGCACGGCATCTGACCTAGTAGCACAAGCTAGTCGGGTCCATCTCACACCCACCCACACCCACTCATGTATTTATCCAACCTATTTTTAAAACTACACAACACTATAGCGTCTATGACGGTACTCAGGAGTTTGTTCCACTCATCCACAACTCGATTACAAAACCAGTGCTTTCCTATATCCTTCCTGAATCTGAATTTTTCGAACTAGGCTAGATATTTTTAGCACAGTATTTCCATCCCCTTTATTTATTCCTGTTTTCCATTTATACACCTCAATCATATCCCCCTAATTCTATGCCTTTCTAGAGAGTGCAGATTCAGGGCCCTCAGTCTATCCTCATAGGAAAGATTTCTGATACATGGGATCAACTTTGTCATTCTCCTTTGTACGTTTTCCAGAGCATTTATATCCATTCTGTAATACGGTGACCAGAACTGAGCAGCATAGTCTAAATGAGGCCTAACCAAGGATATATAGAGTTGAGGAACAACCTGAGGACTTCTATTATTTATGCTTCTTGATATGAAACCAAGGATTGTGTTCGCTTTATTGTGAACACTTTTGCACTGTTGTCTTGGTTTCAGATTATTTGTAAACAGAGCTCCTAAATCCTTTTCGCAAACAGTAATATTAAGATCTTCATTATTTAGTTTATATGTGGCATGGTTATTTTCCTGTCTAATGTTTAGAAGTTTGCATTTGTCTATATTGAACTGCATCTGCCAGTTCTCCGACCACTGCATCAGTCTGTTTAAATCTTCACGGAGTGCTCTAATGTCCTCGTCAGAATGAATTCGTCGGCTTCAATAAGTAACTTCACAGCAGAACAAGGTACGATTGACTGGCCTACAGAATTATCCAATGCTAATAATATCGATGATTGGATAGATATATTTCTTAACAAACTACTTAGACTATATAACAAACATTGTCCCATAAAAACGAAACAGATTACGAACAAATGTCTAGGTTGCCCATGGTTAACGAACAGCGTACTAAGATTCATTGATAAGAAACATCAATATGTGTTGCAATATAGAGAGGGTTTAATAAACAAAGATACTGTATTATTAAACATTACGCAACAGTTCCCAACTACAGCCTATTGATACAGTTAACAAGGTAAATGACTTTTTCTCAACCATAGGATCAAATCTCGCCAGCAAAATCCCAGGTACTAATGCCCGAGCAAGCGATTACTTAGATGGGAATTTCCCAACCTCCTTCTATCTTGCACCAACCGAGCCCACAGAATTCACGATTATTAAGTCACTTAAAAATAAATCAGGAAATCTGGATCAAGTTCTTAACTCCTTCCCTAGTCGTTCACTCCGTCCCTAGTCGTTCACTCCGTCCCTAGTCGTTCACTCCGTCCCTAGTCGTTCACTCCTTCCCTAGTCGTTCACTCCTTCCCTAGTCGTTCACTCCTTCCCTAGTCCTTCACTCCGTCCCTAATCCTTCACTCCGTCTCTAGTCCTTCACTCCTTCCCTAGTCCTTCACTCCGTCCCTAGTCCTTCACTCCGTCCCTAGTCCTTCACTCCTTCCCTAATCCTTCACTCCGTCCCTAGTCCTTCACTCCGTCCCTAGTCCTTCACTCCGTCCCTAGTCCTTCACTCCGTCCCTAGTCCTTCACTCCTTCCCTAATCCTTCACTCCTTCCCTAATCCTTCACTCCTTCCCTAATCCTTCACTCCGTCACTAGTCCTTCACTCCTTCCCTAGTTCTTCACTCCGTCCCTAGTCCTTCACTCCGTCCCTAGTCCTTCACTCCTTCCCTAATCCTTCACTCCGTCCCTAGTCCTTCACTCCGTCCCTAATCCTTCACTCCGTCCCTAGTCCTTCACTCCGTCCCTAATCCTTCACTCCGTCCCTAGTCGTTCACTCCGTCCCTAGTCCTTCACTCCGTCCCTAGTCCTTCACTCCTTCCCTAGTCCTTCACTCCGTCCCTAGTCCTTCACTCCGTCCCTAGTCCTTCACTCCTTCCCTAATCCTTCACTCCGTGCTCTTCGCACCTACTCCTAGGTTGAGGGACTGATTACCTCATCTTCTGTATATAGTTCTACTGTCTTCAAGTTATGTCCTAGAATTTGTATTGATAAAGCCACTGGATGGCGAAACGTCTACAATAAAGATACCCAGATGTTGCACATGTGTCTTAATTTCATAACTAACAGATTACTGAGATTTAAATCAAGAAGTATATGATACAGGATTCCAAAAGATATTTTACAGCTTTATACATGTTGATAAGTAAGACATAGAAAAGAGTTGCGAATTTTTATTCTAAAAAGTTTCTCCTGTAAGTCTTATACCTAAGAAGGTAGATATAAAACATTTCCTTATTAAATTAAATGACTGAGCTCATTCCATGAAATTTACTGTTGAATTTTAAGAAAATAACACATTGCCTGATGAGAAGACAGTAGGTTTTCTCATCAATGTTTCTGAGAGATTTACGTATTTCCAGGCCATAATTCACAGATGAAATCTCAAAAATTTATGAAATAGCTAAGGATGTAAATTACCCAAGAGATTTAATTGATCTTTTAAAATTGCTAGAAATACTTTATAATATTCAAAAAAGGACGATCAACCTTATTCAGCTAAAAATATGTTGGTTCTCCATTACCATTAAACTTGGTTGATATGTCGTCTCTGCTTCAGAATTTTAATATCAAAGTTGCATTTAAAATCTTGATACAGTTAAAAAGTTTGATAAAATATTCCCCCAAAAACGACGGTTGTGTCTACAAGATTCCTTTCTAAAATATGCGATAAAGTTTATTACCGTCAAAATGGTAAAAATCTTAAACCAAGATTAAAGCAACATAAATATAGCACTAGAAGTGGGCAAGATTCTAATGCTCTGTTTGTTCAGGTGAGATATTTTAACCATCTAATTGAGTTTCAAAAGGCTTAGCAGGTTGTATCTAGAAAGTCATTGTCGAGAATAATATAACAGAATCAAATTTCATAAAAAATACTTTTGAAAATAATATGAATATTGTTTTTGGGATATGCAAATTGCCTGGGTAGAGTATAAGCTGTGTTTCACTTACATGATAAAAATTCGGGTGTTGTAAGGTGACTGTGAAGTGTTGTCTCTTTCATTATGTGTCTTCCTCTTGATTTTTGTATTTACAGTTCCTTGATATTGTGAGAAATCACGAAATCGCTTAAAATTTGTGGTTTTATCTTAGACAGCAACGCTCTTCTTGCCGAATAAGGCAAGTGAAAATTTGTATATTCATTAATATCGCAAAAATCATTCTGAACCTAACGAAAAAAAAAATATATTTCATTGTATTTGTTTATTAATAAATTATTGAAAACTTATCTAATTTATATTTAGGTCGATTAGGCAAAATTAAATTGCATTTGTTATAATAAGGTTCCGTGAGTTTTTTAAGGTTCTTATGGTAAAAAATTATTAATTTTTACATTAACATAAATGAAAAATATATCTTTAAACGTATCAGAGAAAAATATTAGGAGCGACTAAATTTTAAATGAGTTCTTGCTAATTGACCAATTTTACCTGTTCGGCATGGCATTTAGTATGTTGGTAGACAGCAACCGCCCAGGGAGGTACTACCGTCCTGCCAAGTGAGTGTGAAACGAAAGCCTGTAATTGTTTTACATGATGGTAGGATTGCTGGTGTCTTTTTTCTGTCTCATAAATATGCAAGATTACAGGTATGTCTTGCTACTTCTACTTACACTTAGGTCACACTACACATACATGTACACGTTTATTTATACACACTCATCTGAGTTTTCTTTAATTTTATCTTAATAGTTCTTGTTCTTATTGCTTTTCCTTTTATATCCATGGGGAAGTGGAATAAGAATCTTTCCTCCGTAAGCCATGCGTGTTGTAAAAGTCAACTAAAATGCCGGGAACAATGGGCTAGTAACCCCTTTTCCTGTAATAATTACTAAAAAGAATAAGAAGAAAATTGTCAAAGTGGGAAGTCTGAATGTGCGTGGATGTTGTGCGAATGATAAGAAAGAGATAATTGTGGATGTTATGAATGAGAAGAAGCTGGATGTCCTGGCTTTAAGTGAAACAAAGCTGAAGGAGGTGGGAGAGTTTCATTGGAGAGAAATAAATTGGATTAGGTCAGTGGTTTCAAATAGAGTTAGAACTAAAGAAGGAGTAGCAATAATGTTGAAGGATAAGTTATGGCAGGAAAAGAGGGAATATAAATGTATAAATTCAAGGAATATGTGGAGGAAAATATAGGTTGGATGTGAAAAGTGGGTTATAGTAAGCGTATATGCACCTGGAGAAGAGAGAAGTGTGGAGGAGAGAGAGAGAGATTTGGAGAAATGTTGAGTGAATGCGTGGGGAGTTATGAACCAAGTGTGAGAGTACTTGTGGTTGTGGATTTCGATGCTCAAGTGGGTAAAAATGTTGTGGAGGGAGTAGTAGGTAAATTTGGGGTGGTAGGGGTAAATGAAAATGGGGAGCCTTAATTGA
>NC_091316.1:35458168-35481570 GCF_038502225.1 Cherax quadricarinatus | reverse complement strand
CTATTATCCAGAGGGCTGAGGAGGGGTTGCTGAGGTGGTTCAAACAAACAGAGTATGGAACAAAATAGAATGATGTTGAGAGTGTATATACAGTGGAACCTCTATTTGCGAGCATGTCCACATGCAAGTTTTTCCAAATACGAGCAGTCAATGGGTCAATTTTTTGCTTCTATACGCGAGCAAAATTTCGACAAGCGAGCAGACCTCAAGGCAGGTTCCTTGACACTGGTGAGGGGCTCTTGCTCTTGATCTCGGGAATTGTATCTCATTTGTTTGTTAAGTCAAGTCAAGTCAAAGTTTATTCTCTATAAGGATTACAATGCTGAGTTTACAGAATTTGGTTATTGTGTGGTTTACATGTAGTAAAATAATAATTACAGAGTGTACTACTAGAACACCTAGCATGGCTAGGCATTTCGGGCAGACTTAAATTAAATCTTAAGTTTAAAATATTACAAAATTATGAAGTAAGTTGGTATTATGGCTAAGTGACTAAATACAGTGGACCCTCGCATACCGTTGGCATCACATAACGTCAAATCCACATACCAATACATTTTATCACTAAAATTTTGCCTCGCATACCGCTAAAAAACTCGCTCAACGTTATTCGTCCGAGATGCTTCTAATGTGCGGCCTGAGCCAGCTTTACATGTTCCGCCGGTGGCATTGTTTACAAGCCAGCCTCCGCGGTAACATCCAAGCATACAATTGGAACATTTCGTACTATTACAGCGTTTTTGGCGATTTCATCTGCAAATTAACTGACCATGGGCCCCAAGAAAGCCTCTAGTGCTAACCCAGTGGTAAAAAGGGCGAGAAATACTATCATACCACAGTCAGCTGCTGCTGCACCACAGTCAGCTGTTGCTTGACCAGTCAGCTGTTGCTGGATCAGTCAGCTGCTGTTGCACCTCGATCAGCTGTTGCTGGACCAGTCAGCTGTTGCTGGATCAGTCAGCTGCTGCTGGATCAGTCAGCTGCTGCTGGATCAGTCAGCTGCTGCTGGATCAGTCAGCTGCTGCTGGATCAGTCAGCTGCTGCTGGATCAGTCAGCTGCTGCTGGATCAGTCAGCTGCTGCTGCGTGTGTGTGTGTGTGTGTGTGTGTGTGTGTGTGTGTGTGTGTGTGTGTGTGTGTGTGTGTGTACTCACCTAGTTGTACTCACCTAGTTGAGGTTGCAGGGGTCGAGTCCGAGCTCCTGGCCCCGCCTCTTCACTGATCGCTACTAGGTCACTCTCCCTGAACCGTGAGCTTTATCATACCTCTGCTTAAAGCTATGTATGGATCCTGCCTCCACTACATCGCTTCCCAAACTATTCCACTTACTGACTACTCTGTGGCTGAAGAAATACTTCCTAACATCCCTGTGATTCATCTGTGTCTTCAACTTCCAACTGTGTCCCCTTGTGTGTGTGTGTATGTGTGTGTGTGTGTGTGTGTGTGTGTGTGTGTGTGTGTGTGTGTGTGTGTGTGTGCGCGCGCGCGCATACACAATTGAATAAGAAATTAAGGAAATATTAAGGACTGGAAGTTCCTCTCTGAGAGTGCTGGTGAACCACCATACCTACTCTAGCACAAAGTAATAAAATCTCCAGTGATCGCTATCTTGTGATTCGATCGCGAAGGACTACTATTGTGGCCGCAATTCACAGTTTATAAACACTCCCGACTGTACTTGGATTTGATGATAGCGTACTTTGTGATGGTATGAGATTCTTCCGTATGGTCATTATTAGTGGAGTCTTACAGAAAGTGTGTGTGTGTGTGTGTGTGTGTGTGTGTGTGTGTGTGTGTGTGTGTGTGTGTGTGTGTGTGTGTGTGTGTGTGTGTGTTCTCCTATTTGTACTCAAATATTTGTGGTTGCAGGGGTCGAGTCATAGCTCCTGCCCTGCCTCCTCACTGATTGCTACTGGGTCCTCTCTCTCCCTGCTCCATGAGCTTTATTAAACCTCGTCTTAAAACTGTGTATGGTTCCTGCCTCCACTACGTCACTTTCTAGGCTATTCCACTGCCTGACAACACTCTGACTGAAGAAATACTTCCTAACATCCTTTTCACTCGTATGAGTCTTCAACTTCCAATTGTGACCTCTTGTTTCTGTGTCCCATCTCTGGAACATCCTGTTTCTGTCCACCTTCTATACTCTGCGCCGTATTTTATATGACGTTATCATGTCTCCCCTGACCTTCCTGTCCTCCAGTGTCGTCAGGCCAATTTCCTTTAACCTTTCTCAGGGACTAGTCTTGTTGCAAACCTTTGCACTTTCTCTAATTTCTTCACGTGCTTGACCAGGTGTGAATTTCAAACAGGTGCTGCATAATCCAGTATGGTCCTTACGTATATGGTGTACAGAGTCTTGAACGATTCCTGAGGTATCGGAAGGCTATCCTTACGTTTGCCAGACGCCCGCATGCTGCAGCAGTTATCTGATTGATATGCGCCTCAGGAGATGTGCTCCGTATTATACTCACCCCAAGATCTTTTTCCTTGAGTGAGGTTTGCGGTCTTTGGCCACAGACTATACTGTGCCGGCGGTCTTCTTTGCCCTTCCCCGATCTTCACGACTTTGCATTTGACAGGGTTAAATTCAAGAAGGCAGTTGCTGGACCAGGCTTGTACCCTGTCCAGGTCTCTTTGTAGTCCTGCCTGATCCTCGACTGAGTTGATTCTCCTCATTAACTTCACATCATCTGCAAACAAGGACACTTCTGAGTCTATCCCTTCCGTTATGTCATTCACATATACCAAAAGCAGCACAGGTTCTAGGACTGACCCCTGTGGAACCCCGCTTGTCACAGGCGCCACTCTGACACCTCGTCACGTACCATGACTCGTTGTTGCCTCCCTGTCAGGTATTGGCTGATCCATTGCAGTGCCTTTCCTCTTATGAGTGCCTGATCCTCTAGCTTTTGCAGTAATCTCTTGTGAGGAACTGTCAAATGCCTTCTTGCAGTCCAAGAATATGCAGTCTTTCCACCCCTGTCTCTCTCTCTTGTCTTCTGTCACCAGTAGGTTTGTGACACAGGATTTTTCTTCCCTGAAAGCGTGCTGGCTGTCGATTAAACACTTGTTTAATCGACCTCGGGGATTTGCCCAGTTTCAATGGATGTGTTGAAGATCTTTGTTAGTGGCACACACAGCATCTCTGTTCCCTCTCTAAGGACCCACGGAGAGATGTTGTCTGGTCCTACTGCCTTTGATGTATCAAGTTCACATAGCAGCTTCTTCACCTCCTCCTCGGTTATGTGTACCTCATCCAGCACTCGTTGGTGTACCTCCCAGTTCTGATTTCCTGGAGTCCTACCAGTTTCCACTGTAAATACTTCTCTAAATCTCGTGTTGAGCTTCTCACATACCTCTTAGTCGTTTCTTGTTAACTCCCCATCATCCTTCCTCAGTCTGATTACCTGGTTCTTGTTTGTCGTTTTCCTCCTGATGTGGCTATACAACGGCTTCGGGTCAGACTTGACTTCCAATGCTGTCATTTTCGTATTGTCGCCGAGCCTCCCTTCTTAACTGTGCATATTCATTTCTGGCTCTTCGGCTGATCTCTCTATTTTCCTGGGTCCTTTGTCTTCTGTACCTGTTCCATTCTCTAGTACACCTAGTTTTTGCCTACCTTCACCTTTGGGTGAGTTGAGGACTCATTCTGGTCTTCCCATTATTTCTGTTTATCATGGGAACCTCTCCTCTGCCTCCTTGCATTTTGTTGTCACATAGTCCATCGATTCTTTTACTGGTTTTCCTGCCAGTTCTCTCTCCCACTGAATGTCTTGCAAGAAGTTCCTCATGCCTGTGTAGCCCCCCCCCCTTTGTAGTTTGGTTTTTCCCATCCTATTCCTGCTACTCTCTCCACTTGTAGCTCAACTATGTAGTCAAAGCACAGAACCACATGATCACTAACTCCTAGGGGGCTTTCATACATGATATCCTCAATGTCCAAACTACTCGAGGTGAATACAAGGTCCAGTCTTGCTGGATCATCCTCACCTCTCTCTCTGGTAGTGTCTCTAACATGTTGATGGATGAGGTTTTCCAGTACCACATCCATTATCTTGGCTCTCCATGTTTTGGGACCCCCATGGGGCTCCAGGTTTCCTCAATCTCCTTGTGATTGAAATCACCCATAACTAGTAACTTTGCTCCCCCCATGTGAGCTCTTCTGGCCACCTTGGCTAGTGTGTCGACCATTGCTCTGTTGCTCTCGTTGTCTTCTTCTCTTGGCCTCCTGCAGTTCTGTGGCAGGTTGTACAATACTGCAATTACCACCTTATGGCCCTGAGACTGGATTGTTCCTACTAAGTAGTCCCTCTCGCCCATGCCATCCATTCCTTCCATTTTTTCAAATCCCCACTGGTTTTTAATGAGCAGTGCAACTCCTCCTCCCCCTCTCCCCCCTCTATCTTTCCTGAGGATTTGATATATGGGTGGAAAGATTGTATCTATCATCATCCTGGTGAGTTTGTTTCTGTGGGTGCTATTATGTCTGGGGATGTCTCCTTGATTCTTTCATGCCACTCCTTGCACTTATTTGTTATTCCATCTGCATTTGTATACCACACCTTCAACTTTTCTAAAACTGTGCTCTGGGTACAACATTGGGGTTGGGGAAGTGGGAGACCTGATAAGGAACCATGGGTTGGTTGCTGTGGGGGTGGAGTTTGTAATGAGGTGGGTGGGGGCACTGGATATAGCATGTGTGTTTTGGGTTATAATGTTTGGTTGCATTAGGGTAGTCCTCGGTGAGGGGGCTTCTGTAGGTGGCTGTGAGAGAGGCTGTATTTGATCTTCCTCCTGAGTCTGGGTTCTCCTGTCTATCTCCACCTTCACCTCACTTTCTTCCTTTCATCTTTGTACCATCTCTCTCAGTTTCTGCCTTTCTTCTTGTGTTCTGTCGCGGTTGAGATACACCTTCCTGTATGCCGGCATGTCTCTTAGTCTTGCTTTCTCCTGCAGGATCCTGTTCCGAGTCGATTCTGCCTTGAAAGTCACTTTCACTGGCTGCGTTCTTCTTGCCAACTCCTGTATTCTCCAAAACTTTGCCAGCTGGGTCATGTCATCTTCTCCTATTATTTGGTTAATGTGAGCTTCCGGCGAAGTGCTTGGTGTTATACTCACCCCCAGATTTTTCTCCTTGAGTGAGGTTTGCAGTCTTTGGCCGCCTAGCCTATAGTCTGTCTGCGGTCTTCTTTGCCCTTGCCCAATCTTCATGACTTTGCATTTGGCAGGGTTAAATTCTAGGACCCAGTTGCTGGATTATGCATCCAGTCTGTCCAGGTCTCTTTGTAGACCTGTCTAGTCCGCATCCGATTTAATTCTCCTCATTAACTTCACATCATCTACAAATAAGGACACTTCTGAGTCTATCCCTTCCGTCATGTCATTCACATATACCAAGAATAGCCCGGTCATGGGCCAGGCTCGTATGGTGCTTGCCTGGTCAGCCAGGCTGTTGTTGCTGGAGGCCCAATGCCCCACATATCCATCACAGCCTGGATGATCTGGCACCTGGTGAAGATACTTGTCCAGTTTCCTCTTGAAGGCTTCTACACTTGTTCCAGCCATGTTTCTGATATCTTCTTGTAAGATGTTGAATAGCCTGGAACCTCGGATGTTGATACAGTGTTCCCTTATTGTACCCACCACACCCATGCTCCTCACTGGGTTTATTTTACACTTCCTCCCATATCTCTCACTCCAGTATGCTGTTATGGCAGTGTGCAGATTTGGGACCAGGCCCTCGAGTATTTTCCAGGTATATATTATCATGCATCTCTCTCTCCTCCGCTCCAATAAATACATGTTCAAGACTTGCAGGCATTCCCAGTAGTTTAGGTGTTCTACAGGCTCAATGTGAGCCGTAAACGATCTCTATTTGTTCCAGCTCCGATATTTCTCTTGCTTTGAACGGGGCCGTCAGCACTGAGCAATATTCTAAGTGAGGGAGCACTAGCGATTTGAAAAGTGTCACCATCGGCATTATTTCCTTTATTTTGAAAGTTCTGAATACCCACCCCGTCATCTTCCTGGCTGTCGTGATCTTTGTCTTGTTATGGTTTTTAAAAGAAAAGTCCGCTGACATAATTATTCCCAGGATTTTTACGTGTTCCTTACGTTCTATTTGGTAACCCTCTTGAGCTTTGTATATAGTGTTCCTTTTGAGTTCTTCATTCTTTCCATACCTAAGCAGCTGGAACTTATCACCACTGAACGTCATGTTGGTCTCCACTGCCCACTGGAAACCCTGGTCCTAGGACTGACCCCTGTGGGACCCCGCTCGTCACAGGTGCCTGCTGTGATACATCATCACATACCATGACTCGCTGTTGCCTCCCTGTCAGGAATTCTCTGATCCATTGCAGTGCCCTTCCTGTTATACGTGCCTGATCCTCTAGCTTCTGTGCCTGAACCTCTAGCTTCTGTGTCGAAGGCCTTCTTGCAGTCAGAGAAAATGCAATCGACCAACCCCTCCCTCTCATGTCTTACTTCAGTAACCTTGTCATAAAACTCCAGTAGGTTTGTGACACAGGATTTGCCTTCCATGAATCCATATTGGCTGTCGTTTATAACCTTGTTCCGTTCCAGGTGCCCCACCACTCTCCTCCTGATAATCTTCTCCATGACTTTGCATACTATACACGTCAGTGACATTGGTCTATAGTTTAGTGCGTCGTTTCTGCCCCCTTTCTTAAAGATGGGGATCACATTTGCCGTCTTCCATACCTCTGGTAGTTGCCCAGTTTCAAGGGATGTGTTGAAGATTGTGGTTAGTCGCACACACAGTGTCTCTGCTCCCTCTCTAAGGATCCACGGAGAGATGTCCAGTCCCACTGCCTTTGCAGTGTCACGGTTACTTAGAAGCTTCTTCACCTTCTCCTCGGTTGTGTATTTCATCCAATACTTGTTGGTATATCCCTTGTTGGTGTACTCCTCTGTTTTGTCTTTCCAGTGTTCCTTCCGCCTCCACTGTAAATACTTTCTGAAATCTCGTGTTGCGCTCCTCACACAATTCTTGGTCGTTTCTTGTGAGCTCCCCACCTTCTTTCCTCAGCCTAATTACCTGGTCCTTGACTGTTGTCTTCCTCCCGATGTGGTTGTAAAGCAGTTTCGGTGGTGTGTGTGTGTGTGTGTGTGTACTCACCTATTTGTGGTTGCAGGGGTCGAGTCTTAGCTCCTGGCCCCGCCTCTTCACCGGTTGCTACTGGGCCCCCTCTCTCCCCGCTCCATGAGCTTTATCAAACCTCGTCTTAAAACTGTGTATGGTTCCTGCCTCCACTACGTCATTTTCTAGGCTATTCCACTGCCTTACAACTCTATGACTGAAGAAATACTTCCTAATATCTCTCTGACTCATTTGTGTCTTCAACTTCCAATTGTGGCCTCTTGTTTCTGTGTCCCCTCCCTGGAACATCCTTTGTCCACCTTGTCTATTCCACGCAGTATTTTATATGTCGCTATCATGTCTCCCCTGACCCTCCTGTCCTCCAGTGTCGTCAGGCCGTGTGTGTGTGTGTGTGTGTGTGTGTGTGTGTGTGTGTGTGTGTGTGTGTGTGTGCGCGCGCAGAGGAGGCAGGGGCTGAGGAAGTGGAAGAGTGGAGTGGAATTGAGGGTTTTGTTGGAGGTGCTGGGGAGGGGGGTTGTGGTAAATTTTCAGATGGCGTGAGAGAGAGAGAGAGAGAGAGAGAGAGAGAGAGAGAGAGAGAGAGAGAGAGAGAGAGAGAGAGAGAGAGAGAGAGAGAGGGGGAGATAAATGAGATGAGCGAGAGATTGTATGAGCAAGAGAGAATAAATGAATGAGCGAGAGATTGTATGAGCAACCCAGTGAATGAGCGAGCGAGTGAATGAGCAAGAGTGTGAATGAGGGAGTGAATGAGGGAGTGAATGAGCGAGCTAGAGATAGTGGTTGGAACTGATAAAGAGTAATGCTTAATTATTAAAGAGGAGCAGAGAACTGTGAAAAAAAAAATGTGAGGGAGAGTTTTAGAGGATTGAGGAGGGAAATACCAGTGAGCAGGAGGGCGGCGTGCCCGGCTTCTTGCCAAAGCCTGCTATGGTAGATTTGTTACGCTTCTCCACACCCACATGTCCAGATTGTTTCTTATCCACATGTACACATGCACATGTCCAGATTTTATTTCCTAGCATTTATTTTCATGTCCACATTCTGGTAACATTCCCCAAAACAGCCACTTAAGCCAATAATCATGAAAATATACGATACGAAACCCATGAACAATACGATTATATTTACATGAATGTACCCTGTACGTGTATATGGCCACATCTGCACGCTGCATCACGCTATAAACACCCACACACACACTCACCCACCCGCCCACACAACTCCACTCACCCTGCAGGTATCATCACAATGGTATGCAATACGAACAAGCTGGTGAATAAGACATAAATGCAACAACTGTGTAATATACTCAGGTGTTGTACATGTGTGTTATTACTGTGCACGTCTATATGGTCACATCACCCGGTGCTATACTACAGATATTGACTCTTGCATATGTATGTGTGTGAACATCTTTATATGGCACCACCACGCTATTCATATTTAAATCTCATACCTTACCTCTGATATACCTTTGAAGAGCTTCGAGAGTTTCACTACTCTCGGAGTCCGGCCATGGGACAGGCTCGTCTGGTGCCTGCCTGGTCAACCAGGCTGTTGCTGCTGGAAGCCCGCTGCCCCCACATATCCATCACAGCTTGGTTGATCTGGCATCTGTTGAAGATACTTGTTCAGTTTCCTCTTGAAGGCTTCTGCACTTGTTCCAGCCGTGTTTCTGATATCTTCTGGTAAGATGTTGAATAGTCTGGGACCTCGGATGTTGATACAGTGTTCCCTTATTGTCCCCACCGCACCCCTGCTCCTCACTGGGTTTATTTTGCATTTCCTCTCATATCTCTCACTCCACTAATACACGATAATGTAATTTTAATTGAAAATTTTAACGAGCTAAATTGATTGGAGAAATCTGGCAAGAAATCCAGAGGCTTGTGGATTTCTAGAGATAGTCCAGGACTGTTTTTTAAAACAGTGTGTCAAAACCAACTTGAGGAAATAAGATAAGATAAGATAAGATTTCGTTCGGATTTTTAACCCCGGAGGGTTAGCCACCCAGGAAACAGTCATGACTGTCTAAAATTGGGGTCCAATCTTGCGAGGAAATACCTACCTGCTGGACTTGGTTCCGACAAACATGGATTCTCTGATAGATCATCGAGGTTAATAGAGAGGCTGGAGAGTCATCACAAACCACAATAACTCATGGCATTTACTTAATGATGATAAAGTCATGTCTCCAATTCTCGCGTTGCAGATTATGTGGGCCTAAAGTATTACCCGAGTAATGTAGAGTTGGGTAACCTGACTAAGAATTATCATAAGGGAGACCTAATAAGGAATGGTGATGTTAATATAACCTTTCTTGAAAAGCGATGTACAAGGAGCCCAAGTTGTATATATTCCTAAAAGAAATTAGAGCAAATATAAACGACTCTCAATGGAAGAATAAGAGGCTAGAACATTTCTACGTTAAGAAAAAAAAATTGGCAGTTACAGGTGGATCAAATATATTCAATTTAACAAAGGTTAAAAAATGAACAAGGAAAGCCTAAAAGAAAATATGAAATTAACAAAGAGGGTTTTTTTTCAGGTGAATAGGCATAAGCTTAGGGAACACACAGATTCACTTAAATCTAACTCGGGTCAGCTTTCCGTTAGCGACAAAAAAAAAAAAAAAAAAAAAAAAAAAAAGTGTGTACCATCTTTAACATTTTCTCATTAATTTTTACCCAAAAGAATACAAAGGAAATCCCCGACGTTAATAATGCAAGCCAGGACGAAAATGAATTATGTAAGATCATAGTCACTCCTGACAGGTCCTCGGAGAACTTAATAGATTGAAACCAAACAAGTCACTCTGCCCTGACGAGCTAGTTTTTAAGTTCTAAAGCAATGTAAAGAGAAACTCAGCAAACCATTAGCAAGTTTCTTGAATAGGGCAATACAAACTGGTATTATACCAGATAAGTGCAAAATGGCAAATGTTATTCCCATTGACAAAACAGGAGAGAGGCTCTGAGCATCAAATTATAGCTCAGCCTAACCTTAATTGTGGGAAAGTTGACAGAATCAATAAGTCTAGATGCTATTCGAAGCTACCTTGAAAGATATAATTTGATCAATGAATCCTGGTATAGTTTTACAAAGGGCCATTCTTAACTTTGGAATTTACTAACCTTTTACACTAAGGTATTTGAGGCAGTAGACCGAGATAAAGGATATGATATTGTATTCAGGAAGTTCAGTAAAGCCTCTGATAGAGTTCCACAAAGAAAACTGATGAAAACAGTAGTGGCACATAGTAAAGGAGAAATTATCTCTAGGATGGAGTCATGATTGACAGTGCGCATGAATAGGAAGAAATCGGAATGTGGACCGTTACAAATGGTGTGCCACAGGGGTCAGTAATGAGACTTTTGAAGATTGTGACACTTGTGCAACATTTGTGAATCTTTGAGGAAACTCTTCGCCAGCCATTGGCTTCATCAGTCCAATACAAAGAACGGTGGAATAGTAGTAGTTTGAAGTAATCAGCATATGCTGTACTTTTTTTTAAGACTGGTATACTGAACACATCGACGCCAGGCTGTGGGACTGATTACCTCAAACTCCTACTCTTCTTCCACTGTTCTTCTCTGTACTGGACTGAAGCCACTGGCTGGCGAAACGTTTCCTCAATAAAGATCCCCAAATGTTGCACAGGTGTTTCATTCAACTTCGAGTTTCTAAACCATTTACATCACACTGGGGCTCTTGTTCACAATATACAACATATATGAAGGGGTAAATAACAACATTAGTAAGTTTCTATATGATACCAGATATTTTCTGATGAGGACACCTTAAAGGTTCCTGGTGACCTGGATATATTGATGTAAGAGAACTGGGAGCTACAGGTGTAAGGATCTAATTCTGGGAATAGAAAATAAGTATTGTACTTACAATCTAAGTAATGTATATCATAGTCAAACTTGTAGACAAATAGTTCAGAGAACCGACAAGTTGATAATTAGACATGTGTTGCAAATGTGTCTAATTTATCACAGTCAAACTTTATGCAAAAACTTACAAGTTCTGGTTAGCAGAAATTTAAAGCCCAGAGAGCAGTGCGTAAGTGTTCACAATAAAACTAATAGGATTTTTGGCTTCATTTAAAGAAGTATGAATAATGGAAGTTCTAAGGTTATGCTTCATATTTATATATTTTTGGTTAGACCTCACTTAGATTCCGCTGTTCATCTCTGGTTTCAGTATTACATGATGAACATAAATGCTCTGGAAAATATAGAGAGAAGGATGAAGACGGTGACCCCACGTGCCAAAAACCTTTCCTTCAACGACAAGCTGAAGGCTCTAAATTTGCCATCTTTGGAAAGACGTGGAATTATGAGGGATATGAAGTGTACAACTGTTAAACAGTAATAAAGGGGATATAGATACCACTCATCGAGTTCTCTCAGTGTACTCTTCGCGCCCCTGCTTTTAATTTGCAGGTATTTTGCACCGTCTGCCAAGTCTCTCTGTTTTCATAAGGAGTGATTTCGGTGTTCAGGTGGAGTCCCTCAAGGATTTTTCATGTATAAATTGTGTACCCTTCTCGTCTATATTCCAAAGTATACAGTTGAAGGGACTTCAAGTGTTTCCAATGAGATGCAGTGAAAGTCCGTTTTCCAGCTCAGTAATCTCGCATGCCTCGATGGGTGCTGCAGTATACAGCGATTTAAAAGGGGTATTATCAATGGCTCAGTGTCTCTAGTCTTCAATTTTCTAGTTATCCAGTCTGTCATTTTCCTTGCGGTAGCAATGACAGCATTGTTGTGATCCTTGAATGCGAGATCGTCCGACATCATTACTCCTAAGTCTCGCATATGGGACTTTAGCTCTACTGAGTGATTTGAGTTTGTCCTGTACTCAGTTACAGTCACTGTTTCTTTAATTCCTCTACAACAAAGCAATTGAAACTTGTCATCTCAAACATTATAGCATTGTCAGAGGCCTCCTGGAAAATTTGATTTCTACCAGCCTGGAGATTCGCTGTATCTCCGAAGGATGCCACTCTCAAGAGATTCTGTTGTCATCAGCGAAGGCTGTTATGGTGCTACGATTTATGGCGTCAACAATGTCGGATACAAGAATGAGAAACGGAAGTGTGGCGAGTACCGTGCCTTGAGGAACAGATGTTTTCACTGAGGTAGCCTCCGGTTTCAATGTGTTTATTTATATTACTACTATTTGGGTTCCATGTGCCCACTTTTCCAATTATTCATTGTGCGCGCACTGTGTGAGTTATCACACCATGATCGCACTGGAACGCTTTCGTAAAATCAGTGTAAACTATATCAGTATTTACCGTGTCTTCCAGAGCATCCAGGATTGCATCATAATAATGATCTAACACTTGTGAAAGGAAGGCAGGAGCTATCTGTTCTAAACCCATGTTGCTCAGGATTATGCAATTATTGTGATTCCAAGTGATTGATAGTCTTGCTTCTCAGTACCCGTTCAAAGATTCTGATGTGTGAAGTTTGGGCTATTGGTCTATAGTACTGGTTTGGCAATGAATTTGTAGGCAAGTGGAAGAAACTCCCACGTAGCGTTATTATGGCGAGAACTTTGGGTAACTTAAAATATAAGTTGGACGGGTATATGAGTGGATGTAGTTGGGTGAGAGTTTGACCTGTTTAGCATGGGCCTACTACAGCGTTCCTTCATTCTTATGATGTTTATGTAAATAAGACCAAGTACAAGATTGTAATATTTATGGAAATGTTCCGCTTACTGAGAGCTTTGTAACACTGTCATAATAACTTACCGGAGTGAAATATAGTAGAAAAAATATAGAATAAACCCAGTGAACGTAGGGGCGCCATGATAACAGAAAAATGTGTTAACATTTGCGAACCAAGACTATTCGAGCACATATACAACTTGGTTGACCTGGTGGTCTATAGGAAAAGCTGGCTTCCAGCCGGGCTACGAGGATTCAACCCTCGCTAATATATATGTAGGTGATAATTGCTACTGGGCCAATTTCATCATTAACTCTAGTTTGAATTATAAAATACTAAACCGGTTTTGAGGTTGAGATATTTTGTTGTGCAAATATGAAAAAAATTAACGTAGCCAAACCGAACGAAACCCAGCGGCGCACTGATTGGCTCAGATGTGGGACTCAATGAAAATCAAAGTTCTATTTTTCGCTATCTCCTCGAATAATAATTTGCACAAGAAATACTTTCTTCCTCTGTGGTGTATATATTGTATTGTATGTAATGTAAAACGTAAACTAATGCCCGAGTTCCGCTGAGTAGTAGTCGCTAAGCTTAGCGGTCACAGGTGTGTCACAGGCATGTTAACATCTCCACACCTGTCACATCTCCACACTGGTCACATTACACTGTGCCAGGCTACACACAACGTCCATGTATGTCATCAGACTGCACCACATTCAGGGTTCATGTGTACGGTCACATCTTCCCAGTGTGCTACGCCGTACCATCACTAGCGCGTAATTTAGAGTCGCCTTGCATATAAATTAATCTAAAAACCTACGGATAATTTTAGTTTTGAAATTCTGATTTCAAAAACAATAAATAATTTTCTAAAAGGTAATGACAATGTAGAAAAAAATACTGCAAATGTAACTGAATAAAACAACAGAAGAGATTCACTTTTCACTAAGTTAAATAATTGTTCGGTGCACTGCGACAATTGAAGCGAATTCGGAGCAACAGACCGACTAGTTAAGAGACCGGAGTTACGATTAGTGGACGGAGGATCGAACTCCCACTACTCATGAAGTGAATTACAACGAGCCTTAAAAATTTCAGATACATTAAACAGAGTTCAACCTATGGATAATGTAACACTCTGCAAACTTCTCCACACTCCCGTCAACACTGTTTCCTGGAGCTCGCTACAGTTGCTGCAGTAATATCTTTTACTACATGTTAATACAATTGAAACAAATCTAAATATAAATTTTATACATGTATTGTGATAAGTTTTACACAAAATGATCAGAAGTGAATCCTGCTACAAGTATATTGTACAACCACTGTTAAACAGACATCATCATCATCATCATCATCATCATCATCATCATCATCATTTACGGTAGAAAAAAACTCTTCAATAAAACATTTTGTTATAATACCTCAAGATTATTACTGTAGAAGCTTACACTGAAGTGATCCTTGTAACAAGACAATTATTAATGCCGTTATTTGCCAAACAAAAACATATAAAAAAAAACATTTAGAGAAGAAACTAATTTGACATTTCTTTCCTCCCTGGACACTTATAAAGTCACAACCAAGCAAGAAAATTGAGAGAAAACCAGAATATATCAGAAATAGAGACGGTAGATAAAGGCTAGATCTCAGAAACAGGGAAGGAGAAAGCTAGAAGACGTCAGAAAAAGGGAAGGCTAAAAGACGTCAGAAACAAGGAAAGAAAGCTAGAAGACGTCAGAAACAGCGAGGTAAGGAGAAAGCTAGAAGACGTCAGAAACAGGGAGGGAAGGAGAAAGCTAAAAGACGTCAGAAACTGGTAGGGAAAGAGAAGGCCAGAAGACAGACTATACAAGTTCCTCCGTTATTTTTTGTAGACTTGTAATATTCCCAACTTTCTCATAATTGTTATATGTTTATTCACAAAGTGTTCTGGAGTTCATTATTCCAATAGTGTGGGAATAATGAATCATTATGATACCCCGCCAGAAATTTGGAAGATCTATTTTAAGGCAGTTAGGCTTGTTAGGCCCATTCTCTCTTAACAAAAATACATGTGTCAGATCAACTAGGCTGGTTTACCTGGCACCTGGTTTACCTGGCCTGTGGCCAGGCTCCAGGTGTAGAAAAACTCTGGGAACTCATCAAAGGTAAAGTTACCTACGAACTTGGCTTATAAAGCAATCACCGTTTTGTCAAGCACGTAAGAGTACAAGTCCATAGCTATAATAACTACTCGAAAATCAATAAGTAACAGAGGTCCCGAAGTTATTTTACAACTCATACGTTGGTAATTCTTGATATAGATTATGCTGTGCAGTTCTGCTCTCTCAGTTACAACATGGACTTAAATTCATAAAGCACACTAAAATTATGACGCTTGTTTAAACAAACAAAAGCAATTTGCACACCTAATTTAGAGACCTTTCCACTTGAAGATAAAGTTTTATCAAGTCTACAGAGAAAAGGGGAAACAGAGTAATATACAGCTGGGGTAAGGACCATATGAGAGTTACGGGTGACCTAATGCTGTATAAGCTGTTAGGTCAGGCTGTGTTTTTTCCATAATTAAAAATGCAGTATAATGCGATCCTTTACTGACAACGTTTTGTCTACACAGGTGGCTTTTTCAAAAGCCCGCTGCGTGGAGAAAACGTTTTCAATAAATAATCGCATTTTATTGCATTATGCATCTCTCGTGTCGGTATTTCATACCACTTGTCTCCAGTGTCGCTAGTGTATACCATTATAATGAGAGTTGTAGCTGCATCCAACAAACTGACAACCACCACCGTTCAAGCACATACACTGAATGCCTTTAAAAATTTATTAGCCAGATATATATTCTTTATTTAGCAAAATTTGATACATCATCAGTGTACTACTACCCTAAGATGGTTTCATAGTGTGTACAAAAGCTTAACCGTTTCCCTGTCATATTGCTTCATAAATATACTTATCTACGTTCATATTATCATAGCGAGTGACAGATCTAACAAAATTCCTATAACTTTCAGCATCATTATTTACTTCAAATCTAATATTATTCATATTACTAGACACAGACACCATCAAACAGGATGAGTCACATACATGGAGTCATTATTCGTGGTACATAATGCCTACAAATTGATGAATAAGACGCTCTGCTGCATTTGCATATTTTTATTGCCGAAATGTTTCGCATTCATAACAGGCTTCTTAAGTCTAATATAAATGAATACAACCAACACAGTAGTAGAAATAGTTTTGGCGTGATCAGTCAAACCCTCAAACCTAAGGCACGGATATGTGGCCAGACCATACAGCATAGAGTAGAGGGGAGACGAGATGAAGCAGCTGCCGTTGACGTCACAAGTGAGCGTGGCCCACGAGTAGGTCATGGTAAACAGTAGGTCATGGTAAACAGTAGGTCATAGTAAACAGTAGGTCATTTTAAACAGTAGGTCATAGTAAACAGTAGGTCATTTTAAACAGTAGGTCATAGTAAACAGTAGGTCATGGTAAACAGTACGTCATAGTAAACAGTAGGTCATGGTAAACAGTAGGTCATAGTAAACAGTAGGTCATTTTAAACAGTAGGTCATAGTAAACAGTACGTCATAGTAAACAGTAGGTCATGGTAAACAATTGTTTAGCAAGGAGCTGCTGAAGACTTTCCCTGTAGCAAGATATTATGGTGTTGTATCTTGCTACAGTAAAGTCTTCTACATCTTTGCTGAACTGTTTAGCATGACCTACTTACTACTCTCTTAGAACACCACCACTTGTGATGTCACCTCCAGCTGCTTCATCTCGCCTCTGCTCTAAGGTAAGGTCTGGCCCCTTTCCTATGTTTTAGGCTAGGCAGCGATTCTCAACCAGGAATAAATTTACCCCTCGGGGGTAAAAAATTACATAGCAAGGGGTAAATATTTGTGTGCTATTTTTATGCAAAACCTGAATAATTTATATTTTTTTCTGACCTCTTGTTTTTCTGTCCCTTTATGATGGCGATAATTTTTTTGTATGGAAGTGGGTAAATGGAGAAATACATCAAGCCGAGGGTGTTAATGGAGGAAACGTTGAGAATCCCTGCGGCGCTAGAGAAATTACTTCCCACCGAGGGTGACGCACTGATGCCGTTAAAGCAATTCCTACTACTACTGATTTCTTTCTTGTATTCGACTGAAGAAGACTGCTGTGCAGGCAAAACGTTTCGGTAATAAAGATACCAAAATGTTGCAGATTTGCCATATTCATTTACAAATAGTTTTGAAATCTGTTAATCTGCGCTGGTAGACTTCAGTAAGGCAATAATGAGGTTATCGTCAAATATTCAGTTAAAGGTTCATCAGTTACGGGAGCTTCAAAGTTGAATTCTAGCAGAGCTGGAGTAACTATTACTTGAGAAATGCCATCTCTAAGGATGATCAAATGAGATGATTGGGTCACCCTAGGCCGAACTATGGGAGTAAGAAGACTCTCGAAATCAGTCACAGGTATATCACAGATAAGATCAATGTATGAATACACTTATTGGATTCTTATGTTCTCATATGCTTAAGATGGTGTACCCGTCATTCAAATATACACTCACTGTTAAACAATGTACTAGGCGTCAATGGTTTGATTCACTTTTGCTTGTGCTGTTTGGCGACTAGATGTCTTTGCCAAGTTTCTGGTGGCCTTGTTTGCCACACCGTGAATCCCAGGGCTTAATGGTCATACCAAGAGGATATTTACCACGCTTCAGTCACGTGGGTCTCAAATTTCGTTGTCATCAGGCCAGAAGGAAAAAGAGCGCTTTCACGTTCCTTGTGTACACATAAGAATGAAGGAACACTATTGTAGGAAGGTCTAACTCACAACCAACCACACACACTCATTTAAAAGTCAAACTCATATTTAAAGCTACCCAAAGTTCTCGTCCCAAATGACGCTAATAGGGAATTTGTTCCACTAATCTAAAACTCTATTGTCTAACCAGTACTTCTCTATATCCTTTCTAAATTTAAATTTTCTCAACTTTAATTCACTGCTGTGAAACCTGTTTTGACTAGATACTTCCAGCATATTATAATTCCTGTATTTTTCTTTTCTATTTGTACATTTCACTCATATCAATCACACTTATGTGTGTGTCCAGAGAGGACCTTTATTCTGCCTTCGAAGGCAAGGTTTCTGATACATGGAATCGACATCGTTATCATTCTCTCTCTCTATTTTCCACCGCACAGCGTATTCTAAATGAGGCTCTACCAAAGATATTTAAATTTGAATTAAACCCTCAGGATTTAGTTATTAAGAGTTATACTAGCTTTAATGGGAACACTTATGCACTGTTGTCGTGGCTTTAGAGTTCCGGCAGAACCCCTAAATATTTTTCATATTCATTTTGACTAAGCTCTACATTATGTAGCTTATAAGTACCCATGTTAATTTTCTTTTCTTAGAATTAGAACTTTACACTTGTTCGTAATGGAAATATCTGTCACTTCTCACACCACAATATCAACATATTCAAGTTATGTCTTCATCACAAATATTTGCACACAAAGAGGTGTATGTTTATTTTAACCCCTATTTAGGCAGTAAATTGTTCTTGGTTTTAGTAAGAGGGTGAATAACAACTTTAATAAGTAACTCTAGGTGCACAGTAGACAGACTTTAAACCTAACACAGTAACTGGAAATCAAAATCGCTTGTGCCAAATAACCCACTGGTTTCCAATTTCACTTATAAATAAACTTTAAATATTTTATTCTGAAAGCGTCAGATACGCCTGGAAAGGTGCCATCGCTATCATTACTAACTATAACCACCTTCATATATAAGAAGATTTATGAATAGACGCCTAGCTGTTTACGATATACCTTGCTGTTGTGGTTCCTTAGCTGGTCCACAGCTAAGGAACCACTCAAGCCGTCAACCAGGATTGGTCTGGGATCGGGCCGCTGGGGCAATAACCCCTCCCCCCTTCCCGGAATCGACTATAGGCATGTACAAAATACTGAGTATAACAACTGGAACATCACAACTAATCACGGTTTAAGGCAGAGAGAGCAAAAAAATACGAATTGCTAACATACCATCAATACTGCAGCTGTGAGTTATATGTTGTATCCCTGTAGAAGAGCGAGGAGTTTGTCAGTATCTGTCACCTCGAGGTACACCAACAGCCTCACATTTGCTTACCTGCAGCAAGAAAAAAACACTGACGATTATACACATACAATTAATGATCAAACATTCCCTCCTTATCCAGCCTAATATATACATTTGTTACTTATATTAGAGACGTATTAAATACCACGTACATTAGCACAACATAAACAAATTTGAACACTGCAGATATTTAGCAACAAGTAAATGAACTTGCTTACACAACATGAGCACAAGTGTTCACGCAACATGAACATAGGTGCTCACCACAGAAGCACAGCTGCTCACGCCACGTGAGCACAGCTGCTCACGCCACGTGAGCACAGCTGCTCAAGCCGCATGAGCACAGCTGCTCACGCCGCATGAGCACAGCTGCTCACGCCGCATGAGCACAGCTGCTCACGCCGCATGAGCACAGCTGCTCACGCCACTACATGAATACGTAATTGCTCACACCACACGAGGACAAGACTACATAGAGCTGTTTACACCACACGAGGACAGAACGGCATATAGCTGCTCACAGCACCTACAAAATGTTCAAGGGTAGAACTTTGAACTACCTCCCATGACTTATAAAATGATTAAGTAATCACATAGTTGCTAAATCTAACTTCTTCGGCTTGTTCTCTAGTGGCTCGCTAGGTCTCCTCACAAGAACACAAGAAAGAAGGAACACTGCAACAAGCCTACTGACCCATGCGGAGCAGGTCCATGTCCCCCCCCGGATTAGCCCGATGACCCATCCAGCCTGATCATCTCCACTCAAGGATGGAGCACTGCACCAGACCCAGCAGCACAAGCTAGTCAGGTCCAACTCACACCCACCCACACCCACTCATGTATTTATCTAACCTATTTTTAAAGCTACACAACGTTTTAGCATGAATAACTGTACTCGGGAGTTTGTTCCACTCATCCACAACTCTATTACCAAACCAGTGCTTTCCTATATCCTTCCTGAATCTGATTTTTTCCAACTTGAAACCATTGCTGCGAGCCCTGTCTTGGCTGGAAATTTTCAGCACGCCATTTACATCCCCTTTATTTATTCCTGTTTTCCATTTATACACCTCGATCATATCCCCCCTAATTCTTCGCCTTTCAAGAGAGTGCAGATTCAGGGCCCTCAGTCTATCCTCATAGGGAAGATTTCTGATACATGGGATCATCTTCGTCTTCCTCCTCTGTACGTTTTCCAGAGCATTTATATCCATTCTGTAATACGGTGACCAGAACTGAGCAGCATAGTCTAAATGAGGTCTAACCAAGGATATATAGAGTTGAAGAACAACCTGAAGACTTCTATTATTTATACTTCTAGATATGAAGCCAAGAATTCTGTTAGCTTTATTGCGAACACTAATGCACTGTTGTCTTGGTTTCAGGTTACTGCTAACCAGAACTCCTAAATCCTTTTCGCAATCAGTAGTATTAAGATCTACATTATTTAGTTTATATGTGGCATGGTTATTTACCTGTCCAACATTTAGAACTTTGCATTTGTCAATATTAAACTGCCTCTGCCACTTCTCCGACAAGCACGCCTCGTTCTCGAGTAGCTAGCTAGGTCTACTCACAAGCACGCCTCGTTCTCGAGTAGCTCGCTAGGTCTACTCACAAGCACGCCTCGTTCTCGAGTAGCTCGCTAGGTCTACTCACAAGCACGCCTCGTTCTCGAGTAGCTAGCTAGGTCTACTCACAAGCACGCCTCGTTCTCGAGTAGCTAGCTAGGTCTACTCACAAGCACGCCTCGTTCTCGAGTAGCTAGTTAGGTCTACTTACAAGCACGCCTCGTTCTCGAGTAGCTAGCTAGGTCTACTCACAAGCACGCCTCGTTCTCGAGTAGCTAGCTAGGTCTACTCACAAGCACGCCTCGTTCTCGAGTAGCTAGCTAGGTCTACTCACAAGCACGCCTCGTTCTCGAGTAGCTAGCTAGGTCTACTCACAAGCACGCCTCGTTCTCGAGTAGCTAGCTAGGTCTACTCACAAGCACGCCTCGTTCTCGAGTAGCTAGCTAGGTCTACTCACAAGCACGCCTCGTTCTCGAATAGCTAGCTAGGTCTACTCACAAGCACGCCTCGTTCTCGAGTAGCTAGCTAGATCTACTCACAAGCACGCCTCGTTCTCGAGTAGCTAGCTAGGTCTACTCACAAGCACGCCTCTCTCTCGAGTAGCGAGTTTCCTCTCCTAAGTGCTGTTTATTTGCGATTCGTTCCAGCCAGGGTAATGTGATTTTATTCATCTGTTACGCCTAATAATTTTCTTTAAGTTATATTTGATATTAATTTAACAACTTACGATAAATTATAACATTTGTAATGAAATTCGTAAATATTTATCTGGTTTTTATGTGTAGTCTAAGGATTATCTGAAGAAAATGACACACTAGCAATATGAAGCATTTAAAAATAGGCAGGTTTCTTCATGCAGCAGCTTAAACAAGTTGTCAACTTGGTTACAAGCCTGGCCCATGGCCGGGCTCAGAGCAGTGAAACCTCTAGAAACTCTTCAAAGGTAAGGTAAGTTCCTCACTGAGCCAGAAGTCGCTATTAAGTGTTCCATGTTGGTGTTTTTGTGTCTTATTACTCAGCATGTAGCTACTCGCACCTCTCGAGTTACAATAATTCCCTGTAAATTTTATAAAATCAGCCATTGATACAGCAGGTAGGTGCTAGACAGCCGAGGCAGCACACGTGTTATGAACACAGCCAGACAACCTTCACAGCTTGCAGACACATCATCACTCCCAGACTCCAGACTGGCAACATCTTCCTTCCGGGAAGTTGTGAAGAAGTTTGCAACTGCCTGAGTATGAGCAACAAGTTCTCACACTTCCTTAAAGGATTTAATGAATGTGTATATATTCATTTATTTCTGATTGCGAAGGGCCGAGTCTTGTGTACTGCCCTGGCTTTCAATCTTCATCGATCGGTATGACTGACTTTTGGTCTCATGAGCTTTATCATATCTACTTTTAAAACTATGTATAGCATTCGTCTTCACCACTTCCACGTCCAGTTCATTCCACTTTCCTACTAGCCCGAGAATGAAAAAAAGTACTTTGTTAGCATACATGTGACTCATCCGTGTTTTAAACTCTTATGTCCCTTATCTATCCTGGTATTGTAAAAAGTCTGTTGTTACTAATTCTTCAGAGTATATTTTACGTTGTAATCACGTCGTCCCTTATCCTGCTCTCTTCCAGGATGGTTCAGTTTTATTATTTAGCCTCTCTCCATAATGTAGCTACCCCTCTTTGCACCTTTTCAAGCTTTTGACCATTCGGGGACTCCAAACTGATGTTGCATATTCTAAAATAGATGTGGTACACGTTTATACAGAATCTTGAAAGATTCTTTGTTGAGATTCTTTAAGGGTACTCTGAGATTTGCTGGCCTGAATCGTCTGCCGAAGTCATATGATTTATGTGCTCCACAGGTGATGTGTTCAGTGTGATCTTTTGTTTTGTTTGTTGATATATATAGTTTCTCATTTTTTAGTTTATATTTATTCTCTGGTCTTCCAACCCCCCGTCCCCCTTTCATCAAATTTCATGACCTTGCAACTGTTTGGATTAAACTCCAGCGGCTACATGCTTGCCCACCCTTGTAAATTACATAAATTTCAGTCACTCAGTACAATCACTTATTACAGGTATTAATTATTGCTGTTTTCAGTTCCTTCATAGGTCGTAGTGTTAAAAATAGCTAAATGAAATAGATTTCAAGAAACAGTGGTATACCATATATTGGTTTATACTGGTTACATTTGTGTAACGGTTTTGTCAATAAACACGTGTTTTTTATTTGCTGGTCAAACCAGACCAAAAGACTTTGGACATAAATGGTCAAGTTCTAGGTGTTTACGTTTATCACCATTATAATGTAAACACGAAAAAAAAGCAGTGAAGGAATGATACAGTTCTCTGTACATTCGCCTACCTAATAAAATAAAATATAATGAATAATACGTGCAGAAAATGAATATAGTCAGGCTGGCTAATATATACTTTCCTTCATCCCCAAGCTCAAAGTTCTTTAAAGAAGAGAAACATTTTTACTTATAATAGGACGGCTAGCTGCCTTTGTATTTAAGTCATTACATACACAAGTTTGTCTGAAGAATACAGCTTTATTTACGGGCCTGTATTAATATCTCTACTCTAAGAGGCCTCAAAACATCTTGATTGTTTTAGAAAATTAGTTTTATAAGGCAACACTTCCAGTAAAATTCTGAATGAAGTAACATTTTAGGCCAACATCCGACTGAAGAGGTGAGGCCTAACTTCATCATTTGAGAGACAAACATGAATGATGTACGAGTGACTCGTCATAAGTTATCAAAGGATGAAGAGGGTAAGAAAATGTTCAATGTTATCAACAAAGGAAAAGAGGAAAATAATTAACCCTCAAGACACAGTGAGCTGATAACGATACTCAA
>NC_091316.1:35280668-35453168 GCF_038502225.1 Cherax quadricarinatus | reverse complement strand
TCACTAGGCGTATTTTACACTTTCTTCCATCTCTCTCATTAAAGTAAATTATGGTTATGTGTAGAATTGTAACTAGATCTTCAAGTATGTTCCATGTATATATTATTATTAGTCTTTCGTCTTCGCTCCAAGTACTTCGAGGCGTTGCCAGTAGTTGAAATGCTTTATTGGTTCTACGTGGGCAGTAAACGATCTCTGTACTATTCTCAGCTATGAGACCTCTATCTTGCCTTGAACAGAGTCATCAACACCGAACTATATTTTAGACGAGAGAGAACAAGTGATTTGAAGAGCAATAACTACCACAGTTATGCTCTGGCAAGTGGCTATATTGCAACCGGCGTTTACACTAATTTATAAATTTTGTATTTAGATATATACGGCGTCAGTCATAACCTTTGGTTTTCCAATCTGTATATGAATTAGTAATATATTTGTACATTTATCAGAAATTCTCGTGATATTTGAGGCAACTTAAAAAAAAAAACACCAGTATCAGACCAGGTGGTTGAATGAGGCGGGGCATTGGGGAAATATTTACTTTTCAAATTTTGTTAATTTTTCTTTATGTACTGATCACTAGTTTACGTCCGTTTTCCCTATTAGGTTTTATAAAATGGTAGCACTGGTTTCATTGTGATCCATTTATTGCAAGAATAAACTTTTTTTTTTTTTTACTAATTCGTTTACCTCCGTCTATGATTTAAGGAATTTGTCAAGTTCCTTCTTGAAGACAGTCCGAGCTTTGTTGGTAATTCTCCTCATGCACAAAGAGTTGAAAACTCTGCGACTTCTTCCTTATCGACTTCTCAGTGTTCTCGTCGCGTCCCTGCTTTTATTAAAATGGAGTGATTTCAGTGTGCACGTTTGGGATTAGTCCCTCCAGGATTTTCCAGGTGAAAATTATGATCTCCCTTTCTCGTTTACATTTCAAGGAATACAGTTCAAGAGACTTAAACATTCCCAGTAGTTCAAATGTCTCACTGAATGAATATGGCAGTGAAAGCTCTATACATTTTCTACTTTTATATACCTCTGATGAGTTTCGAGTTTTTCTACTACAAAGCTCGGCCTTGGGCCAGGCTCGTCTGGTGTTTGCCTGGTCAACCAGGCTGATGCTGTTGGCGGACCACTGGCCCACATATATATCACAGTGACTATGTGGAGATACTTGTACAGTGTCGTCTTGAAATATTCTACACTTGTCACTGCAGTGTTTCTGATATCTTCTGGTGAGATGCTGAACTGAGCGGGCTTGTTCTCTATTTCTTTTTCGAATTCTGTGGGACTAGTACTAATATCAGTTATTTGGTCTGTGCAGCTTTTAGATACAATGAAAAATAAAGTTTCTGCAGTCTCCACCCTGCTTTCATTTAGTGAGTTACTGAACACTGACTCATGACTGGCCATTTAGAATTTTGGTCATTTCCTGTTCGTCAATATATGAACCTCCTGTTATTAATGGTCCACTTCCATAGGTAGTTCTTAGCTTGGATTTTATATATGTATACAAATATTTGGGGTTTCTTGTAATATCCTGGATGGCTTTTAGTTCCCTTTGTGTTTCTTCTGTCTGGTATGACAGGTTAAGTTTGTGCTCCATCTTGATGATATTCTCGGCTAAGATTATCTTTCCTTAGTTGTCACATTTTTACTTAAATTCGGTAACCCTTTTTCTTCTGTACATTTTTCTATGCTCTTTCTATATCTGATTTTCATCTAGGTGTCCTCAATGGTGCATATTTAATTTAGACCTTCTTTGCTTCTGTGTTCAGCTTTTCGAGGCACAAGTGAGAATTTAGGGTGCTCATTACTGTTTCCCAGTGTAAGTATGATAGTTTTGCTAATTTTGTTCCAATGAATTCTGTAGTTGCAGAGTTTTAATTTATTGAACATACCTTCTAGTATATTACTGTTGGAGTTCCCGAGTTTATACTCGTTTGCACTTTTATGATGCTGTAATCAGAGCATATTGTTTTTGCGAGTGTTACGTCTCTGATTAGTTCCTCGTTGTTTGTAAAGATCAAATCCGATGTATTCCCATTTCTAGTGGGATCAGTTTTCTGTTGGTTTAATGCAAACATTTTAGAAAGCTTCATTAGTTACTTGGTATGTACGTGTTGAGCCAGAGTACCATCAGGAACTATTCCTGGTACAATGCTGTGATGAATCATTTTCTATTTTACATCTGAGAGTGAGATCTCCAAGAAGGCTAATATCTGGTGTGGGGTTTTCAAGCCTCAAGATGGCTATCTACCTTATCTGATCGTGAATACTTCAGTCGTTGCTCACTGTGATTTACAAACAAGGAAAAATTACCAATTTCCATTTTCTACATTAATACCCAAAATTTCTACTCTGTCACTTCCCCTGTGACCTATTAATTCTGGTCACATCTATAAATATTATAGTTTTCTTTTTTTAGTTATCTTGCCGTCCAAAATATCCCTTGTGTGTGTTTCTGTAAATGCTTCAAATATGGCATTCACTTCTGTGTACAGCTCACTAATATAACTAATGTCATTTGTATTTTATTTCAAATCCTGAATGTTTGCAAAAGTTAAGCAAGATTTATCATTTGAGAAATTTTGGTTTGGTATGGGTTTTTCAGTACCACTAGCAATGTAGTACCCATCCCTTTCTCCATTATTATAATAAAAAAAAGAGCTGAACCTACAAGGGTCCTGCTTTCTTGAGTAACGATTGTATACTTGTCTGTTGTACACTCGATTCTGTTGAGTGTATGACTGGTTTGGTCTTCCCCACTGCTGTGTACCGTCTGTATCACCTACTGTTTGTCATTTTTCTTGGATCTGCTAGTTTCTCTTTTTCGTCTAAAAAAGAATGGTGTTTTATTTTCCATACCTTTGTTTCCTCAGTAGCGTCGCGCTCCTTTCAGGTGGAATCTGGACAGCTAAGTTCATTATATTCTCTGAGTCGTATTGAGGCTCTGCACTTCTCTGGGAGGAAGTACAGGACCTACACATCTTTTACTAGCTACACTTCCACTTCCTTATCATATCTAAACATTTTCTGGTGCTGATACCAGCATTCTCTCCTGTATACGCACATTCCTTTAGCGTAGTATCAGATGTCCTGACTGCCTACATTAACTGTAGTAAGATTTATTCTCGCTTTCTGAGAGCTGATCTGGAATCTTGTTTACCTTTCCCCGAGTATATTGTATTTCTCCCAGTTTTGTTTCTTGTTTTCTTGCTATTGTCGTCTCTTTCTCCTTTGTATTTTTCTCACGGTCATGCATCCTCATTTCTGTGTCTTCTTTCCTGTCCTGAGTATCAGTCTCCGCCCCTATTTCCGCCCTGTGATCCCTACCTTTATCTTCCCACTCTTTGTACATTTCTGGTAAGCTCCTCAGGAAATTCCTTATATTATCTAGGTTTTTGATTTTTAATACTTCCCTCATACATGCTAAGCTTTCCATCTATATAAGGCAAAACCATATATGCTGATGTATAAATCGACCCCTAAAATTTGAGGGGCTAAATTAGGTTTAGGCCTATATTTTGAGAGCGTTAAGTTAGAGGTGCCTGGGCTTATTGGATACTGTTTGAATTTTAAAGAGTCAAAAATGTGACCGTGACTTGTTCCAATTATCACTATCATGAGCTGGGAATAAGGGCATCAATACATATTTCTACTTAGCTTCGGTCTCCAACTGATCTCGTGATTCACGAACAAGTATAGGTGGACATGAACACCAAGACAGACAGACAGACAGACAGACAGACAGACAGACAGACATACACACACACACACACACACACACACACACACACACACACACACACACACACACACACACACCTGTTTGGAACCCACACTTGATCAAGCACGTCAAGAAATTAGAAAAAGTGCCAAGGTTTGCGACAAGGTTAGTTCCAGAGCTAAGGGAAATGTCTTACGAAGAAAGGTTAAGGGAAATCGGCCTGACGACACTGGAGGACAGGAGGGTTAGAGGGAGACATGATAACAACATACAAAATACTGCGTGGAATAGACAGGGTGGACAGAGACAGGATGTTCCAGAGATGGGACACAGAAACAAGGGGTCACAATTGGAAGTTGAAGACCCAGATGAGTCAAAGGGATGTTAGTATTTCTTCAGTCATAGAGTAGTCAGGAAGTGGAAAAGTCTAGCAAGTGATGTAGTGGAGGCAGGAACTATAGCTTTAAGATGAGGTATGATAAAGATCATGGAGCAGGGAGAGAGGGGACCTAGTAGCACTCAGTAAAGAGGCGGGGGCCAGGAGCTGAGTCTCAACCCCTGCAACCACAATTAGGCGAGTACACACACACAGGACAGACAGGATGTTCCAGAGAGGGGACACAGAAACAAGGGGTCACAATTGGAAGTTGAAGACCCAGATGAGTCAAAGAGATGTTAGGAAGTATTTCTTCAGAGTCGTCAGGAAGTGGAATAGTCTAGCAAGTGATGTAGTGGAGGCAGGAACCATACATAGCTTTGAGACGAGGTATGACAAAGCTCAGGGAGCAGAGAGAGGACCTAGTAGCGATCAGTGACCAGGCGGGGCCAGGAGCTGAGTCTCGACCCCTGCAACCACAATTAGGTGAATTAGGTGAGTACACAATAATACAAGAATAGTTTGTTACATGCAGCAGTAAAATCTGGAATGAATACACTAGTGTTCATGCGAGTAAGACAATATACGCTCTATACCACACACCGCATATTTTCTTGTTTGTATACTTGTCGGTGTAGTTTACCAATGCATAAAATCTTATACCACATATTTCTTTCAAAACTAGAGAATTCAAGAATTTAATCTTGGGTTAACTCTCACTCCTGATAACAGAATACTGAAACCAACATCTATGTAAACTAGTCATAATTCAAGCGCTACCATAAGTTTATACAATTATCTCTCTTACTTAATCAAGAGTCAAGACATCATAGTGACATCAGAGGCACGAGTGTATTGGGTTACTACCAGCCCGTACCAGTCTCTACTTGCACTTAGTAGACACCACTCACCTGACTGCTGTTCAACACTTACCTTGAACTATGCAGCACAAATTTTCCCAGTCACCAGCTTCTGTAGCCGGAAGGTTATTAAAAATATAAATATTTTGGCATCACTGAGCAATGACAACCTGGAAATTTGGTTTCCTGGATACCCATGATACGAATCAGCGCGCTACTTTTCTGTTTTCGGAGACAAAACCAAATAAAAAAAAAGTAGAACTGCAAGTTAGTCCTTACAATATCTGTACTGAGTATATATAGTCTTGGGTAGCAGGTTACGAGCCACACTGATTACAAGTTAGGTGTCTCTACAAACATTATTTAATGTTACCATCACCTGTTTTAATAACGAGCCTTCATCTGTGCTCCTCTTCAGTATATCCACTTCTGTATCATCACCATTATGTTATTTAAAAGCTTTCCAATTCAGGCGAGTGTCAGAGTTATCATAAAACCCATATTTATACTACTTGTACTAGAAACAAATCAGGAGTAAAAACATGCCTGTACCACTGGCCTCACGAGGACACCTCACACCTGGAGTAACACCTGCACACACAACCACCACTAACCTCCCTCCCCATCTACATATATGGAGCCACAACTTATCAAGCATTAAAAGAAAAGAGAAAAGAGCCGAAGGTCCGCAACAAGACAGGTTGAGGGATTGAGGGGAATGAACTACGAGGACTCATTTACAACTCTTACCAAGTCAATGCTTCCCAATAACATATATACACCTGAATTTGGTCAATTTGAATTCGTTCTTGCCAGTGCCATTTCGACTAAGAACCTCGTAAAAAATTTCTCATGTACCATATTTTTTTTTTAATTTGTAAACTTCTACCATATTCCCCTCATTCTGTATCATCATTTATTTCTAATTTATATTTATAGGAAACATTCCTGATACAGGGAATTTACTAAGTTCTACATTGGATACAAAGGGGTAACGCAAACAGGTATGTACATAAATGTTCAGGACAAGTTTTTACTTGGACTGTTTCGTTCAAGGTTGAGCCTTATCAAGTTTTATATTATTTAGTTCTATTGCTATTTAGTGCATATATCACTTCGAATGGGATTCGAGTTGTTTGCAATCGTTTTACTGATATTTTGCAAGTCCTTGATACCTGTCGACCCTGTTCACTTTGCAGCGACTAGGTACTTGGGTTTCAGCAGACTTTTGTGGGTCACACCCCAGGGGACAAGAGGTGCTGAAGTTACTCCACTTATCGCGATGTTAGTATACCACGGATATGACTGATTTGAAATGAGCGCAGGTGGGAGTCTCTTTCAACTTTAATTTCACGTGTTTCTTTAGGTTTTCTTGTTCCTTTTTAAACATTATTGATTTTGACATATTAGTCCTTAAAGTGCCTCTCTCCTCTTCTGAAGCGCCTGAAAAGACCCCTCTTTTTTACCACAGAGATGTTACTCTCTTTTATGCACTTGTGTAAATATTTACTGAATTGTCTGTGAGGAATATATGCTGTTTTGGTAGCTTGCATGCTTTGAAGCATGCAATATTGATTATCCTCTGCAGTAACTAAGCAGAGAATGAAGATGGAGACACGGAGAAAAGAAACGGAAAAGTTAGTAGAGATTATGACTAAACACAAAACTAACAGATAGTAGTATCTCACACCCACCGCCTTCATTTCCTGTAGTTTGTTACCAACAGTGAGCCATAATTACTGTCGGTGGCAGTAGCGATGATAGTACTGACAACCTTTCTGCCAACACTATCATCACTACTGACACCGACATCAACGCTTCGGTTGATATTGCTATCACAATCTAGATCTAGCACCGCCGCCACTGCTTGTGCGAATCTCCTCCATCAATACACAAATAACCCGCACATAGAAGAGAGGAGCTACGACGACGTTTTGGTCCGACTTGGACCATTTACAAAGTCACACTGCGGGTTATTTGTGTATCGTTCCACTCCTCCATCAAGCTCCACTAACAGTGACTGCCGCCACCTTCAACACAGACAAGACACCTTCAAGAACTAGGCCGTCTCCTGAACATATAAGTACTCTAAGTGATGCATCCTGTGTTCCCCACATATAACACTAAGTCAGCTCAGTGTCTCTTGCCAGCCTCGTCGTTGTGACCTGACAATCAGTAATGATAAAGTTATTTACCGAGTGTCAAAGGCACTGGTCTATAGACACTTGGTATTTTGTGTGTGTGTGTGTGTGTGTGTGTGTGTGTGTGTGTGTGTGTGTGTGTGTGTGTGTGTGTGTGTGTGTGTGTGTGTGTGTGTGTGTGTGTGTGTGTAGAGCGGGGATTATTTACCTGAAGAGTATTAAGAGCGAACACCCCCACAGGTGGATAATTTCATCAACCAGGCTGCTAGCTGTACGAATACTGTACAAGCACTACAGCCTAGCTTTTCAGGGACTGACAAAAGAAACGTGCCCGGTTTTCTCCTGAAGACAGCCAGGAATCTGTAATTCTCCTTATGTATGAAGGGAGGACAATGAAAAGTCTTGGTCCCTTCATACTTAAGAGCTTTTTCCTTAGTGAACGCCTTGCACCTTTGCTCTTCACTAGGGATATTTTGCACCGTTTGCCAAGAATCTTACTTTCATGGGGAATTTATGAGAGCCGATTTGGGACCAATCCTCCTAGAATTTTCCAGGTCTAGATTATAAATATACCCCTCTCGCCTACGTTCCAAGGAGCACAGATCGATGGCCTTCAAACGTTCCCAGTAATTTTGGTACTTGACTGAATCTATGGGAGCAGTAAAGGTTCTCTGCGCATTCTCAACGTCTGCAGTTTCGCCTGCTTTGAAGGGAGCTGTTAGAGTACAGCAGTGCTCCAACCCAGAGAGAATAAATGACTTGGCATCCTTGTTCTGCAGGTCATCATATATCAGTGTGGTTATGTATCACAATGTGATCATGCATCACTTTCCTCCAACTAGGGGATTTTTACCACACAGTGATATATTTCTTTATAATTTTTTTACTTTATCTAAAAAATAAACTTTCCCATCCGCTGTAGCAGATTTCTTTTTATTCCTGTATTTTGTCTTTTTCAGATCAAACTTCCATAGGGAAATGCTAACGAAGTTTATTTTATTTAGATTTGAATAACTCTGCTATTTCTTTCTTTAACAATTAGCGTGACTATCGTAACTTACTAGATGGAATATATACAGCATATTGATGATCTAAAACCGAAATGTTTGATATCAGCTTTTTGCCCAATGTTTAATCAATTTCTTCAATGGTCATTTGCAACAGTTTTGCAACAATGCTAGTCAGTGAGACAGGATGATACTTCAAAGAATTTTTTTTTTTTTTGTAAATATTGACAACTTGTAGTGATTTGTGTTTGTCCGACAGTTTACCTTCTTAATAAAAATCCCCCCTAAGGAAATTAAACTTCAATATTACCAACCATACACCATTCACGCGTATGCAAAAAAATTTGTAAGAAGGCAGAAGAGTTGTCGACAGCAAGGAAAGGAGGCATAAAATTTTGAGTAATATCACTTGCACGTGACTCATCCAAAATGATCACATGTTGATAAAGACTTCCTGAACACCTGGAGAGAATGAACTTCAGCATGTACTTTAGAATGGTAAGTCCTGCTTCAAAGAAATACTGGAAGCCTTTGACAAACATTAGCAAGAAAAAGAGGTAAAACCTGACTACATATTTTCAGACTGCAAGAAAACGTTAGACAGACAGAAGATACGCATAAGCTGGATTAAGGATATCTGAAACACTGAAAAAAAGACAGCGTGAGACGAGAAATGTTAGGAGAGGAGAAATTAAATTTCCACAGTCTTCTTGCAATATGTAAAAACCTATAGGGAAGGAAAAGATTTATAGCTACTTGTCTAACATACGCACTCGAATTAAAACTAATGACTAGTAAGTATATAAGATAAATACAAGATCTTAACTAGCTGTAGAAATGGTCACACAAGTGGCTTCTAAAGTTTAAATTAAACACATGCTAGTGAAGATGAAAGTGCAGAGAACAGGAGAATGCATACAACCTGTGAGTACACATTACCCCTAACCTATCTTCCTAAACATAAATATGATGTCAGTAGCATATTCTAGAAGAATAAATTTGAAAATCTCCAGCAACAAACTAAAAAATATTTCTAATGAATTTTCACCACACCTAAAATTATTTTTAGAGTATGCAACACCTGGTAAATAATCAGAGAAGCTAAGAATATTAAGAATATTGCACTAACTTCATATTACTGGGGGAGTCTAGGACGACGGGACAAAGATGGAAGTTAATCATAATCAGTCGGACACACACAACATTTTTACATTAGAGTAAAGAGTTTTATTAAGTCTTGAGAGGACACTGGCATATATGCTTCCACATGCTGTCTCTACTGAGAATAGGTGGGAGATGGCGGGGTAGATTTGGTGGGAGAGGCACCAAAGACAGGTACGGAAGGCGAGTTAAAGTATTAATAAAATCTTGTCACAGCATGCTAATTATTTTGACTACGCACTAGTAATTTTGCAAGAGCTGGAGTGATGTTAAAACACCCATTGACTACTCTTTACAGTGTCGAAACTCTGAATTGCACTTTCGACAGTGATGCAACACAGCCTATTGAAACATTTACCTCACCTTACTTTCCACACCAGTGTTTGTTGCTTCTCTCATACCCCCTCCCCATTTCTCTCCAGTAGCGACAAGTAATAAAAGCAGATATTTTTGGTGTGCCTTTCAACTGACTTTATTAAGCTCGTTACCCTCACTCTGTAAAAATGTTGTCACTGACTCATTTGGATGCTGAGCTTGTTTGCCACCGTCCTCTCACCTCGTCACATCTCAATTCATATGCATCACATCTTCACTCATCTTAATTACAGCTTCGCCATTTCAACACAGCCGGCAATATATCTTATCAATTACACAACTGTATCTACTCCAAGCCAGACCATACCTTTCCTCGTCTTCTTCCCACCAAACCTTACTCTCGGCACCTAACCACCCACCCACCCTCACTCTCACTAAACTTCACCACCTCTCAGTCCTCCTCGCTATTTCTTAAGTCCACCCTTACCTCTCATTACGAGACAAGTGAGGCTGGGTGAGAGACCAGCTGGACTTCATCACATCCCAACCATAACCTTCACGCGCACCTATCTCAGCGGGTATATCAAATATTTGTTTCGTAAATACGTGCAAGTCTTCATATTCATACTGAAGCAGGTTAATCTTGTTTTATATAAACATAGCTAATTCATCTTCTGTGTTCATCTAACACCGGAATATAATAATAATATATAATGTCGTGCCTAATAGGTAAAACTGGTCAATTAGCAAGAACTCGTTTAAAATTAAGTGCTTTCTAAAATTTTCTCTTATACGTTTAAAGATATTTTTTTCATTAATGTTAATGTAAAAATTTATAATTTTGCACCAAATAATCTTAAAAAACTTACAAGCTCAATTTATTTTAGCCTAATCCAACTAAATATATTTTAGATACGTTTACAATAATTTAATACTAAACAAACACATTGAAATATATTTTTTTCGTTAAGTTCAGAATGATTTTGGCGAAATTATTCCATACACAAATTTTCGCTTGTCCTATATGGCAAGATGAGTGTTGCTATTTAAGCCAAGATCGCAAGTTTTACATATTCGGCACGACATTATATATATATATGTATATATATATATATATATATATATATATATATATATATATATATATATATATATATATATATATATATATATATATATATATATATATATATATTATATATATATATTATATATATAATGTCGTGCCGAATAGGCAGAACTTGCGATCTTGGCTTAAATAGCAACGCTCATCTTGCCATATAGGACAAGTGAAAATTTGTGAATGCAATAATTTCGCCAAAATCATTCTGAACCTAAAGAAAAAAATATATTTCACTGTGTTTGTTTAGTATTAAATTATTGTAAACAAATCTAAAATATATTTAGTTGGGTTAGGCTAAAATAAATTACTCTTGTTATAATAAGGTTAGGTAAGTTTTCTAAGATTCTTTTAGTGCAAAACTATAAATTTTTACATTAACATTAATGAAAAAAATATATCTTTAAACGTATAAAAAATCTTTTTAAAAATGACTTAATTTTAAATGAGTTCTTGCTAATTGACTAGTTTTACATATTCGGCACGACATTATATATAAAGTGTAAATAGGTTTTTGTGGCATTTATGGATCTGGAAAAAAGCGTATGACATGGTGGATAAGGGAGCAATGTGGCAGATGTTGCAAATGATGGAATAGGAGGCAGGTTACTGAAAGAAGCGAAGAGAGCTTTCACGAGGATAGCGAGGCTCAGGTTAGAGTATGTAGGAGAGAGGGAGATTATTTCCCAGTAAAAGTAGGCCTTAGACAAGGATGTGTAATGTCACCGTGGTTGTTCAATATATTTATAGATGGGGTTATAAGAGAAGTGAATGCTCGGGTGTTGGCAAGAGGTGTGGAGTTAAAAGATAAAGAATCTAACACAAAATGGGAGTTGTCACAGTTGCTCTTTGCTGATGAGACTGTGCTTTTGGGAGATTCTGAAGAGAAGTTGCAGAAGTTGGTGGATGAGTTTGGTAGGGTATGTAAAAGAAGAAAATTAAAAGTGAATATAGGAAAGAGTAAAGTGATGAGGATAACAAAAAAAAAAAAAGTAACGAAAGATTAGATATCAGATCGGAGGGATAGAGTATGGAGGAGGTAAATGCATTCCGATATTTAGGAGTGGACGTGTCAGCGGATGGGTCTATGAAAGTTAAGGTGAACCACAGAATTGATGAGGGAAAAAAAGTGAGTGGTGCACTTAGGAGTCTGTGGAGACAAAGAACTTTGTCCATGGAAGCAAAGAGGGGAATGTATGAGAGTATAGTTATACCAAAGCTCTATATGGGTGTGAAGCTCTTATATGGATGAGAAGGCTGGAGGAAGTGGAGATGTCATGTCTGAGGGCAATGTGTGGTGTGAATATAATGAAGAATTTGTAGTTTGGAAATTAGAAGGAGACATAGGATTACTAAAACTATTATCCAGAGGGCTGAAGAGGGGTTGTTGAGGTGGTTCGGACATGTAGAGAGAATGGAACAAAACAGAATGACTTCGAGTGTATAAATCTGTAGTGGAGGGAAGGCAGCGTATGGGTCGGCTTGGGAAAGGTTAGACGGAGTGAGTAAAGGAGGTTTTGTGTGAGAGGGGCTTGGACTTCCAGCAAGCATGCGTGAGCGTGTTACATAGGAGAGAATGGAGGCAAATTGTTTTTAGGACTTGACGTGCTGTTGGAGTGTGAGCAAGTTATCATTTATGAAGGGATTCAGGGAAACTGGTAGGCCAGAATGATGGTGTAAGTTTTTCTTTTTCGGGCTACCCTGCCTTGGTGTGGGACGGTCGATGTGTTAAAATTATGTATATAATATATATATACAGGGCAAGGGAGGCAGGTAGAGAAGAAAGGAAGGAGCGAGAGGAAGGGAAGGAGCGAGAGGAAGGGAAGGAGCGAGAGGAAGGGAAGGAGCAAGAGGAAGGGAAGGAGCAAGAGGAAGGGAAGGAGCGAGAGGGAGGGACGGAGAGAAGGAAAAAGTGATGAAGCAGAGGAATGGGCGGACACGGAGGATCAGTAGGGAAAAGTCCCTTCTTGCGGCAAGAGTGTGCTTGTTAATTCTAAATAGGTGCTTGGATAGTAGGTGAATGCTTGCATCACAGGTTCCTTCTAGTATTCTCAATGCCATCCTGAAGTGTGCCACATTTTATAATGTTAAATGCAGCCAGTGTTTTGCATATTAAGTGTCATACGTATTGTGACAAATATCGTGTCACTGTGTATTGTGTCGCCATGTATCGTGTGTTACGCGCCCCTACTTCACTCCATTATATACAAAAATAAAAGGCCTGGTTAAAATAAGTTCTGTAATAATATATCGCGAACCACTTTATTACTAGCTAGATAAAGCAGGTTCGACTATATATTATTATCGGGTACGGTATGAATCATCATCAGTACTCTCATTGTATTATGTTGTATTATATTATATCTTTCCCCATGATTATTATAATTATAATATATTATTATTAGGTTAGGTATTACGAATGTGTAACCACTACTGTAGTGACCAATTGGTGGTTCTAGAATTGACGCCACGCGTCGCCATCGGGCCGAGCTGAAGTCATACTATGAAGTACTAGTTGAGTGAGTCAGTCAGCTCCTAGCTCTGACTCGGTACGGGTCTTCAACCCAAAGCTCCTAGCTTAAACTAAAACTTTATACCAAGTCTGTTGTCTTGCCTTTGCCATTAGTTTCCTGAAGTCTGGTAATTCATGTCACTTATGAAAGATAACTATTTCGTTACCCCAGACCTTTCTAAAAGAGTTAAAGGGTGAGATTAGTTGATTGTTAATTGAAATTATTGTATCATACTCTGTTAATGAGAATTTGAACGTAAGATTGGGTTTCTTGCTGTATAGTATTTCATTTATAATTGCTTGTGGTTATTTTAATTCACTAACCAAATACCAATGAAGCTAAATGATCATTTTTTTTGTTTGGTAATAAAATAAAACCGAGTTATTTGTGCCCCTATTGTTACGGTGAAGATTAAGTCGTAACATCGTGACAATTTGTATTGAAATGATCGTCCTACATCCTCGGCCTCTTCCTGTCTCCAGTCATCGTCTTTTTTTTTCCTGTATTGTGGCATCACGTTAATAGTTTTAAGGATCAGGATAGTACCTATTAAAAGCTTCGTTTGCCTGCTGGCAAATTTGTAGTAAAATAAAAAAATAAAATTGGAATCGTTGGAATCCGTACCATAACTAGAGAATCAATCGTCTGCTTAGCTATAAATTTTCAACCTATGGTGTGGCTGACTGAACACATGGTTCACGCTGCTGCTGGGTGCCATAAGTCACACTGTTGGAGTGTAAGCAAGGTAATATTTATGAAGGGATTCAGGGAAACCAGCAGGCCGGAGTTGAGTCCTGGAGATGTTAAGTATAGTGCCTGCACTCTGAAAGAGGGGTGTTAATGTTACAGTTTTATAACTGTGGTGTGAGCGCACCTCTGTCAAGACAGTGATGAAGTGAATGATGAAAGTTTTTCTTTTTCGGGCCACCCTGCCTTGGTGGGAGGTGGCCGATGTCACTGGTCTGCACTTGGAATGCTTTTAATTTTTATTTTTATTCATGGTTGCGATCTTACATATTCTTGGGCTGTTATCACGTAAGGATTTTGAATAAAATACAAAGTAATGATAAAAAATGTGAATTTTTAATAAATTAATTAAAATTAGGCAAGTAATCATGGAAAAGCACATTGTTAGTTTTAAGAACATGAATTCCAAATCAACATGAATCAAATCAAATGATTTCATTAAAAAAATATGCTCCTATTGGTTAGCCTACATATTGAATCAAAGGAAGAAGGACCGATATGATTTTCGCTTGTGCTGTGCATCGAGACCATTAAGTTTCAATTACCAGCAGTAATCCGCCATCATGCTGACATTCCATTTGCCCTGGCATCGAGTTTCCAGGGTGCAAATATCCTGATGGAACCGCTCTCCTTGTTCCTCACTGTGATCCCCACAATTGTTGGGAAAATAGTTTGAGTGCAAAAAGTGCATCTTCACAATCATTCTAGACCCAAGTTGTTGGAAACTTTGAATCAGGTCTTGGATCATTTTTTCATATTCGGGGGAGCGCCTGTTTCCGAGGAAGTTGTCGACAATCTGCTTGAATGAAAACCAGGCATTCACCTCGACACCTGCTAATGCTTCATCAAAATGTTTGTCCTTCATCAATTCCCGAATCTGAGGGCCAACAAAGATTCCTGCCATTAGCTTGCTCAAGGCCTTCATAATTTTTTTCATAAGCCCCAATTTGATGTGGAGTGGTGGCAGCAGAATTTTCTTGGGGTCAACTATTGGCACAGTTTACACGTTGTGATTTCCGGGTAAGAAGCTGGTTCTTGGTGGCCAGTCTCTTTGTTCATAGTGCTGGCTGTCTGCCCTACTATCCCAAAGACACACAAAAATTTTAATTGGTAATATACCACTTTCTCATTTACTTATACGAAAAAAGTAACGTTTCCATATAACTTGACAACCTGATGTGATAGAGATGAATAAAAAACACAATGAATCGCTATTTTCCATATATATACCGAAAAAGATACCATAGAGTCAACAAAAAAATCATGCAGACCAGTTTGTGTTATTAAAAATGCTAATTTTTATTCAGTAGCTAAGGAGTAGCTTCAAAATACTGTTGACGATGCAGACTATAAAAAAAAAGATGATACTTCAATAACTTTAGCCAAAGTAGGTGCAAATCTGAAATTTTACTGAAACAGTTAAAAATATGGAATTGCTGGAATCAGATCAATTACTGGAGAATGCCTTTTCTGGTAGGCTTTTAACGTTTATTGTTTGTGGTCTTTATTAAAACACAGCTTGTCATTAAGTTATGTAAATTTCAATTTGCCAGTTTTATAAAGTAAATTGTAGCAAATGTCATAACTATAGAATGCTTCTCCTGATAGTCTTCAAACCCTAAATACTGCTATATTATTAACTGGAAGCAATTTTGTATTAATTTTAGGGTGTGTAGATGCTAATTTGCATTTTCCAGTTTCATCAAATTGGAATATTTAAGTAAATAAAAATACAACATTTTATTAGGGGATGGTAGAGAATGTTAAGCAGAAAGTAAATGAGGAAAGAATAATTTTATGGTGTTTAACGGGCAGACTTTCTTATTTTGTTTTTCTCACAAATTTTACTCTGAAACGCCTTATCCTTGAGTCTATTTGCATGCGTGGGTGTCCTATGCACAATGCTGCGTAAGTAGATCTAATTTGAAAGCCTCCCAATCCACAGGCGATATATGATCCCTACAGGTTTAGCACGTTCCTCCGATTAAAATATAACAATATTAAATGGTAATAATCTTCAATTGGTGGTGGATCGTATGAAATACATAAATGGAACATTTCACGAGTTTAGGCTGTACAGACCCAAATTTTGTTGGATTCTGTGCAATAACTGAAAAATATATCTTCTGGTCAGCTTTAAACCTTCAGTGGAAGGAAAACAATCTCTTGATGTCGTGCTGCTTTTCATGCATAATTATATAATTTCTGAGTGTCGCATCTAATTAGCTTCAACCCTTCCATATTGATTACTTGATAACACAACATCTGAGCGGCTTCAAGCGTAATGTGCTTGTGCATTTTAGGATATTGGTCTCTTTGGTCCCTCTGAAAGATTTGAATTAGATTTGGGCTGTGTATGTCCCAATTTACCATTTTCATCGAAGAAATTTCTATATTAGTTTTTAAATGAGGAATTGTGAATCCCTCTTCTGATTCTCATCACACCCTCATCGCTAACATTTACCTGCATTATGAACTTATGCTGAACTCCACTCACAATATTTCTAATCAGCTGCAGTGAGGTACACGAGACGGGGGTTATGGAATACAGGCATACCTGTCTCAGATCGCTCAGCGACCGAAATACAACTAATTTTAATTAGATACTCCAGAAAGGGTATATCTATAATGGTCGGCCGGGTCTTTTGTTTCCCTTCCTCCTAGATTTTTTTTTGGTATTTCGGCGAGATAAGTTGAGGGTGCCTCTTCTGATCGACTTTAAACATTTAATACTGGTGTATATTATTTAGATTAAGGCTCGGATTGTTACTGAACTGTGTAAGTGCTAATCTGTTAATTTTATTAAACAAACGTTTAATAAAATTACAAACGTAATAAACGATGGCGCTTGGTGAGGACGGTGGACTGTCATTTCCCCAGTTCAAATTATCTAAAACAAAAAAACAAAACAAAGGGATATTGATTTTGGGGAAAAAAAACATGAAAATGCCTCTTCTGATCAGCTTCACTGCTATCAGAAGTACCTCCTCAAACTTTCCCTCTTATCACTCCTAAGATTTTAATAAAAAATATTTAGGCCAATGAAAATTTGCATTTGGTGGTTTGTACATAAAAAATGACTACATTCTGGTTTCCAATTTTCACTTCCAACACATCGGCTACGTCGTTTGTGATGTTCAGAAGATATCAGTATTGAAAGCAAGGCGAGACCACCAGCTTTTAGTTAGTTCATTTGGTCACATCTTATAATATTTTTGTATTGCTCCTTGGTGCAAGACCCTGAATGTTTGAAGAAAAAAGATTTTATATTAGTTGGAAAATTTTGCTGCCGCAAGTGTCCGCAGCCCTGACAGAACAACCATTAGTTTGGTGTTCTGCCCAACATGGTTCTCAGGTAGCTTGCATATTGAATCACTTAAAATATTTCCATCCCATGAGCTAGATAATTACTTGCGTATTCAGCATCAGTCCTCAACTTTTGTTCAGTACACTCAAAGCAGCTGGAGAAAGTTTCAAGAGCTGAGGGATAGGAGCTATGAGAAGAATAAAATATCAGTGAAAATCATGTTGGACGAGATATCCCAATTGACGATCGGTGAGAAAATTAGGCAACAGTATGCAAAGCGAAATACAAGAGAAAATGAGAAACCAGGTTCACCCTCACACGAACCAGCACAAGGAAGTGGAACTAACCTGATGCGAACATAATGAAGACAAACTCCATGTACGGTTTTAACAAGAGATGTGACAAGACTCAAAAATTAAGAAACCAGTAGAAGCGTGAGAGGCGTGGCCAGGAACCGAATCTCGATCCCCAAAAATACAAATTGTTGAGTAAATCAAAACCGTCTCTAGATACAAGGCTGTCAGTTCTCTTCAACACGTTAAAACAAGTATTTATAGATAACATGACCTTCCACATGGCCCTTCATTAAAATAAATAAAACTTTGGGATATAAGATAAGATTTCGTTCGGATTTTTAACCCCGGAGGGTTAGCCACCCAGGATAACCCAAGAAAGTCAGTGCGTCATCGAGGACTAACTTATTTCCACTGGGGTCCTTAATCTTGTCCCCCAGGATGCGACCCACACCAGTCGACTACACCCAGGTACCTACTTGCTGCTAGGTGAACAGGACAACAGGTGTAAGGAAACGTGTCGAAATGTTTCCATCCGCCGGGAATCGAACCCGGGCCCTCCGTGTGTGAAGCGGGAGCTTTAGCCACCAGGTCAACGGGCCTAAACACAGTGAATAAACAGTGTATAAAATTTAATATGGAAATATTCAATGAAGCCCCAACAATGATTAAAAATTTAGGTGTTTTTAACAAACCCTTTAAAACAAAGGAAACAATTCGAAGTGTTCAATATGTAATAAGTGAAACATAGCCTGCGCTGGGTCAGGAGATGAGAATCAACCTCCCCGCCACCTAAACCACAAACACAAACCACCCAAAAAAATAACATAGCTATGTGTATTTGCCAACAAGTACACGCGCGCGTACGCACACACACAAATGCATAAAACTACACAAGTCCACAGACACCAATTTAAAGTCTACCATGAATGTGACATTTAAGATGTAAATCTGGCAAGCAGCAGGAAACACTATTATTCAAGACATTCACACCTCTCAAAGCTCCTACACCAGCAGGTGCTGAACACCAGCAGGCGGAGAACACCAGCAGTAGTACCATACAAGACACTCAGGCATGTCTCAAGGCGGCGCTCACACCAGCACGAGCTCATTTCTGCCAACCACACCACAAATATTCACACACTTGCACACTATTAATTTCCCTGCCCTCGCGTTTTATGTTGTTGTTGCAACAGTTAATATTCAGTAGTGGTAACGTAAGTATAATAACTGATATTATGGTTTGCAGAATATAAACTGGATGGCATTACATCATTTCTCCCTTTTTTCACACCAATTAGTCTGCACCGGTTGATTGTCATGCTGACTGTGATACCTTCTGTGTGTACATAAACCTTGAGGGAAGGCGGGAGCCCTTCTTGCACACTCAAATGTGGTTTCATATAGCGATACTTGGATGAAAAAAGGTGACAAAAATATAAAGTGATCTTTAGTTAAATAGTTTGTGGTGATGCATATTCCTGACTCTGCGGCACTGCTCGCGCCCACCACCCTCTCTCACCAGCCTAGTTCCACTACCCTGATAGGGCAGAGGGGGGTCTTAATATTATGTAAGAGTAACAAAACCAAGGTGGGTATACTTGGATGCCTAACCCCCACCACACACACACAAAAAAAAAGGAATGGATCACAGGGATACAACAAAATTTCTCCAGTCTCAGGGAGGTAAACAAGTTGAACAAGATAGATGAATTAATGGAGGAGCATTACTTTATACCCAGTCTCAAGAGTAGATATAATATGGTGTACCCAGTGATCCAGTATTACGAACACAGGTGTAGTCTACTGGCCTGCTGAAGCGCTATAACCACTTAGGAATGAGCAAAAAGGCAGTACAGAGAAATATTTGGATTTCCTTCACCAAATAGTAATCAGGTAGATACGATATGTACAGCCTATGCACAATATATACAGCTATGTACAATAGGGCAAATACAAGCAAGAGACAAGGTGAGAATGGTAGCACCTAGACTTGAAGGCAAGTCTACCAAGGATGATTCACGAGGGTACCACATCGCTTCACAACTTTGGCAGGCTTCCTTGTGATTGGCTGGTTGAACCAAGGTACTGGCATAACGATGGGGGGCCCCTACTCGTTACGCCCTTAGCACTGGGTTCGCTAGTCGTGAGGGTATGTCACACACCGACATACCCCAAATAAAATGTAACATACTCTTAGCATGCCACATCCGGTTTCAAACCACGCCTTTTGTATAACATCCCTGGTGGTCAAGCTGTTGCCTCAGTCACTACAACCTGTCTATTCAAGAATGTTTTTGGAGAAGCTCGTCAAGATAATCTTGTAGATATGGCTCTGTTAACAGTTCATCGTACATTATAAGCCTTGAGCTCTTATGTGTACGCACTGCACTCGTGCTTTACACTGGCGCTATCTTTCGGTCTTCCGTTGTTTCCATTGTTCAAGTGGTTATTTCATTGTTCAGATACAGATACATTCCTGGTAGAAAATTTTATATCCTCCTCGCCCGCACTCTATAGAATACATTCTCCAGACCTGCAGTTTCGTCAGTTTATGAATGTATTAGCATGCAATATTATCTATAATAAAAATGATTTAAATAACACGATTAGTCATTTTTTTATTTACAGGTTTATTATTCAGCCTTTCATTTGTTTTGTATTTGTAATAACAACACTATTGTCTTCCTTACATTTCACTTCTACTTCACACAGTTGTTTATGTTTCGTACTCCAAGTATTTTTTTTCATAAAATATCTGTAATTTGTTAAAGCTGAACATTGTATTGTTTTCTATGTCACAATGGAAGACTTTGCTTACATCTGCTTTAAGGTTGGCCGTTTCCTCGATGACTATCACTTACACAAATTCTAGAATCATCAGCGAAGAATTAAACAGTGCTATAATTTAAGTTTATGTCAGGTATAAGAATGAAAACGGAGGAGAGTACAGTGCCTTGAAGATCATGCTATGCTTTTCCTTTTCACGGTTACGGCCACATATTTTGTAAGCTATTACACAAAGATCACACCTGTCCAAGGATTTGGAAAGCGTGTATATTACAGCGGTGTCTGTGTGCATTTTTTAAATTATTTGTAAATCTGTCATATTCCATACGTGTAGTTACAGCAAAGATGGTCACAATCAGTCAAGAGGCGTGGACGGAAACCTGCACGTTGTTGGGAACAGCCCGGTGATCCTTGAAATACTCTAAAAAAATAACCATCCTTGGTATATTTTACACACACACACACACACACACACACACACACACACACACACACACACACACACACACACACACACACACACACACACACACACACACACACAGGGTGAGGGGGAGAGAGCGAGAATCAGGCATCTTCGTACAGCATAACGATATCAACGAAATAAAGTCAGCTGATCAAATGAAATTGGTGGCCCATAGATGGCTCCAACTTCATCCCGTTCCCTACTTGTATGTCTCGTAACAATGAAAAAGGGCTTTTAAATGAGCTGATTTAGGTAAGAGCTCTTAGCTTGTCAATGAAATTAGAAATCCTTAATCTGTCAATAAAGTTTGGAATCCTTAACCCAACCTTGTCAAACCTTGTGTTACAAAAAAAAAAAAAAAAAGGCGAGAGGGAGACAGAGGGGAAGACTCGACCCATGCAAACACATAGTTGAGTGCACACACTAAATATTACCATGAGAAGAGTAGTGGTTCACCTAGAAAAGAGCGGATTCATAAACAACAGACAGTACGGTGTTAGGGATGGCGAACTCTCTCACAAATCTGCTAGAGTTCTATAACCAGGTCACGAAAGGTAGTCACGATAACGACGAATGGGTGGACCGTATATTTTTGGACTGTATGAAGGTGTTTGATACAGTACCTCATAAGAGACTAGTGGAGCAGGCAGGAACAACAGGTAAAAGCACTACAGTGAATCAATGAATACTTAACTGGAAAGAAACGAGTTACTGCCCGGAGGTGGTGTTGGGATGGGCGACAGTGACGAGTGGGATTGCACTTGGATCAGTACTCTTTCTAGTGTATGTAAACTTTGAAAAAAATCGAGTCAGAGACGCAGCTGACGTAAACTACTGAGAATACAAGCAGGAGCAAACAAGAAAAGACTACAAATAGACATGGACAAGCCGCATGATTGGTCTGACAAGTGGCAATTAGAGTTTAACCCCAGCAAATGAAAAATTATGAAAATCAGAAAACACAGACCAGAAATAAGAGTACAGGCTCGGGAGGCAAAGGTTACAAAACTCCTTGGGGTGAGTATATTTCCGAACAGTTTCCCTGAGGCATTCATCAACTGGGTAACGGCCGCAACAAACGCGAGACTGGAAAATTTAAGGAAGCCTTTCAGTAACCTCAACAAGGAGGCATTCGCAACCCTATACATAGCATCTCTGGCGCATTATGGAGTATCCAGAACCACCATGGAACCCACATTTTATAAAGTATGTTAAGATGGAAAAAGTGCAAACTTTTGCCATGAGGCTAGTCCCAGAGCTGAGGGGTATGAGCTGTGAGGAGAGACTCAGGAACAAAACCTGATGACACATATGGGAACAGAAGGACCAGGGGTGACATGATTACATGATACAAAATAGTGTAAGAAGAAACAGGATGGACAAGGCGAGTCTGTCTGAGAGGTGGATCAAAGTACACGAAGACACATCTGTGCTTTTAGTATCCAGAAGAATCACGGGGATGTTAGGAAATACTTTAACCTTAGAGTGGTCACAAACTGGAACGACCTAGACATCGAAGTGGTAGAGGCAGAATTCATACATAGCTTTAAGAATTGATATGACATGGCTCACGCATCCAAGAATGAACACAGTATCGGCCAGCTGAGAGGCGAGGCCAGAAACAGACCCCTTGCAAACAGAAATAGGTAAATACAAATAGGTAACCACGCAGGCAGCGCACACACCAAAGCCATTCCTATACAATTAAGTAAATGATATCCACATACGGTTTTAGCATACACTTCGTAGATATATATATATATATATATATATATATATATATATATATATATATATATATATATATATATATATATATATATATATATATATATATATAAAGCAACACTCACTAAACACACCCACACCTTCTGAGCATACCCAAACGCTTAAGCGTTAAATTGGCGTATTATTACTTAAGTGAGGCGTGATGGACTAGCATGACATGCATTGAATGATGGTGTAACTTCAGGGTTGGTCTCCGTCTCTCCTAGTGTCTCACTCCCCCCCCCCCATAAACACCCCTCCTTCCTCAAGTATACTATGGCTTCACTGGCACAGTAACCTTCAAAGCTGCATAATTTACGCTCGAAAAGACTTATAAATCAATACAAAAGAGAGAGAGAGAGAGAGAGAGAGAGAGAGAGAGAGAGAGAGAGAGAGAGAGAGAGAGAGAGAGAGAGAGAGAACGAGAACCCGTTTCCTTCCCATGATGTTACAGTACAACACTATAACAACATGTATAACGTTCGCTGACGCAATAATATATTATGACCGGTTTTTTTATTAACAGCCCATAATCTAACTACTACTAACCTAAATTACGCAAAACCAAGAAACTTGCTGAAAACAGTATGCAAAAAGTTAACACTGGTTAGGACTGGGTACGACTGTACCTACACACGGTCATTAATATTTAATCATAATTAAATTTAATGTATTTAATCTAGATATATTAAATATAATTATATTCAACTTACAATTATGATTAGGTTTTATTAGAAAAAAAAAATATTATTAGCCATTTATACCAACAAATTTTATTCAAATGTACATATAATTTCACGTGTATTATAAAACGTGCTTTTATTTTTCAGATTAATGGCGCAGCCTAAAAACCACCATGCTACACTATTATGTATTATTTTTCATTTTATTCATTTTATTACCGCTAAACCTGTAGGGGTCATACAGAGCCCGGGGAATTGGAGGCATTCAGATTCGATCCGAAAAAGGGGAGGCTAAGTTCCTGAGCGGCCTAAGTCGCCTGACACAGAATAATTAGAAGCAACAATGATTATAATCATAACTATGATTTTTGAAGAGGTGGACCAGTAAGCCAACGGAAGTCCTCGGTCAGATGCCCAAAAGCTCCAGTTGTAGGTCATCGTATGACTAAGACCCGCGTCAGGAAACACTTTTCCCGCTTCTTGATAAACATTATATCTACCTACCAGAATAATTTGGTATCCCCAAAGTACCTTTATATAGTTGCCTACTTGCTTTCCTTCCTTTGTTTTCATTCCTCTTCAGAATGCATCATCCGATCGGCTTTAAATTCTTATTCGCACGTGCAGGTGTCCTCTAGTTAACTTTATATAGACGATTTCCGTTTGAGTTCGATGCGATAACTCAGTGGTTCCCAAACTTTTTCAGCTTGTTACCCAATTTAACATGCCACATAAAGCATGTTACCCCTTTCACAAAATGTTGTTATTATTGATATATATGGCTAAACGTGAACGTATACAGCTTCGCATACTCTGCTAATCCTAGCAAAACCATTGAAAATGTAAGAACCACACATACATTATATATAAAATTAATAATAGCTACAAATTCACAGTAACAGTGGGTAAATACTAACTATATACTGCACAGGGCAGTACACATACATACCAGCTTATGTCTACCTCGGCTGTATGCTCACAGATAAACTGACTGTGTGAAATAGAGGCAGCCTCAGGAAGTGAGTGACGCGTACTGGACAGGTCGATCTGGGCTACTGAGTGACTTTTGTCCTGAAGCATACTTGTCAAAATACTTTTGGGTTTCCACACACTTTGCTATATATTTCTTCTTTTCTAATACTGTATATTAGTTTTTGATGTTTATTGTTATTTGGTTTAACTTTATTACTTATAATAGGTTTACTTTACAACTTTATATACTAAGACAAAGTTAACAATAATCCTCATACCGGGTACCGCATTGTTTTCTTGATTTTCAGAATTCATAACTTTTTTTCTGTCACCCCTCCATTACCCCCCAAAAATGGTTAAATTACCCCCAGGGGGTAATTTACCCCCAGTTTGGGAACCACTGCGATAACTTAAGGAAGTCTCTTTTAAGCCTCCTCAAACTTTAAACACTGTGGTGCATTCTACTTAGGATGTTAAGATTGTTATTGGGGTGTGCAAGTGAAAAACTCTTATTTGTAAAAATGTAATATTTCTTTCTGTGAAATAACTTGGTTTTCATTCTTTAATGGTTGATGCAGCATATCCACAGAATGGAACTTCTTTTAGTTTTGACTTTTTTAATAACCTTCAACAATGATAGGCATTGACTTGTAACTTTATACATCTGAGCCTCGAAAGTTTTGCTACTCCCGGAGCCCGGCCCTGAGCCAGACTTGTCTGATGCTTGCCTGGTCAAGCAAGCGGTTGCAGTTGATGACCCGCTGGCCCACATATCCATCACAGCCCGATTAATCTGGCACTTAGTGGTGCTACTTGTCCAGATTCCTCTTAAAGACTTTTCACCTGTCAAAGGAGTGTTTCTCATATTTTCTAACAATGACAGAGATAACAGTGTGCTACAATAGCCTGAGAATCTTGGTTTACTCAAAACTTCGTAGATGAAATGCTTCAAATAATGTACTGGAGTCGGAATTTCCGAGACCGAACAATATCTATCACTGACACTTATATTTGTTTTGCGAAATACTATCAACATAGAAGATAAATTGTCAGTAAGATTCCAGTTATTTCCATCAAGTGATGACAGGTGTGTGTTATCTAAGCAATACATTGAAATGTCTTGTTTTTGTTGACAGATGCAATCAAACATTCAATAAGTGCAGCGGGTAAGCACATTCTGAATGAGCTTGTGCTTTCTTAGTTCATTGTGTTCTTGAAGAACCTCTTGTTTATTTCAGGACAGAGCAGTGACTAGAGTGGCTCACTATTTGCCTACAGTTAGCAACGATGTCTTCTGCTCCAGAATGCAATCATGGATAACCAGCTGAAGTGTATGCACGCGCACACGTACGCACGCAAGCACACACACACACACACACACACACACACACACACACACACACACACACCTACCTGGAAATGAACAAGATTATAAGCGACAACTAGCATGGATTCATGGAAGGCAAATCCGGTGTCACAAACCTGGAGTTTTATGTCAAAGTAACAGAAGTAAGACACGAGAGAGAGAGGGGTGGGTTGACTGCATTTTCTTGGACTGCAAGAAGGCCTTCGACGCAGTTCCTCACAAGAGATTGGTGCAGAAGCTAGAGGATCAGGCGCTCATAACAGGAAGGGCACTGCAATGGATCAGAGAATATCTGACAGGGAGGTAACAACGAGTCATCGTACGTGATGAGGTATCACAGTGGGCGCCTGTGACGAGCGGGGTACCACAGGGATTAGTCTTCGGACCAGTGCTATTTTTGGTAGATGTGAATGACATGATGGAAGGGATAGACTCAGAAGTGTCGCTGTTCGCAGATGATGTGAAGTTAATGAAGAGAATTAAATCAGACGAGGATCAGGCAAGACTACAAAGAGACCTGAACAGGCTGGACACATGGCCCAGCAACTGGCTCGTCGAATTTAACCCCGCCAAATGCAAAGTCATGAAGATCGGGGAAGGGCAAAGAAGATAGCAGACAAGAGTATAGACTATTTGGCCAAATACTGCAAACCTCGCTCAAGGAGAAATATCTTGGGGTGAGTATAACACTGAGCACGTCTCCGAAAGCACGCATCAACCAGATAACTGCTGCAGGAAATGGACGCCTGGCAAACCTGAGAATAGCGTTCCGATACCTTAGTAAGGAATCGTTCAAGACACTGTACACCGTGTACGTCAGGCCCATACTGGAGTATGCAGCACCAGTTTGGAGCCCACACCTGGTCAGGCACGTCAAGAAATTAGAGAAAGTGCAAAGGTTTGTAACAAGGCTAGATCCAGAGCTTAAGGGAAATATCCTACGAAGAAAGGTTAAGGGAAATCGGCCTGACGACACTGGAGGACAGGAGAGTTAGGAGAGACATGATAACGACATACAAAATACTGCGTGGAATAGATAAGATGGACAGAGACAGGATGTTCCAGAGAGGGGACACAAAAGCAAGGGGTCACAATTGGAAGTTGAAAACTCATCTGAGTCTAAGGGATGTTAGGAAGTATTACTTCAGAGTTTTCAGGAAGTGGAATAATGTAGCAAGTGATATAGTGGAGGCAGGAACCAAACATAGCTTAAAGACTAGGTATGATAAAGCTCATGGAGCAGGGAGAGAGAGGACCTAGTAGCGATCAGTGAAGAGGCGGTACCAGGAGCTGAGTATCGACCCCTGCAACCACAATTAGGCGAGTACAATTAGGCAAGTACACACACACACCGTGAATGAGCTTATCCACTAGAACTGTTTCAGGGAGAGGAAATCGTGTCACAAACCTACTGGAGTTTTACAAGGTGATGGAAGGCAGGAGAGAGAGAGAGGGTGGGGGGATGTAGACTGCATTTTCCTGGACTGTAAGAAGGCTTTCAACACAGTTACGCACAAGAGATTAGTGCAAAAGCTAGAAGCGCAGGCAAGTTTAACAGGAAAGTCACTGCAATGGATCAGAGAATATCTGACAGGAAGGAAACAACAGGTAGTGGTACATGACGAGGTGTCCGAGTGGGAGCCTGTGACAAGTGGGATTCCACAAGGGTCAGTCCAAGGGCCGGTACGATTTCTAGTATATAGACTCAGAAGTGCCCTTGTTTGCAGACGACGTGAAGTTAATGCGGAGAATTCGAGTGGATGACGATCAGGGATCTGGACTGGCTGCAAGCCTTGTCCAACAACTGACTCCTGGAATTTAACCCCACCTAGTGCAAAGCCACAAAGACTGGGGAAGGTCAAAGAGGACCGCAGAGTACAGTTTAGAGGGCCAAAGTCTGTAACCCTCACTCAAGGAAAAGGATCTTGGGCGAGTATAATATCAAGCACATCTCATGAGGCGCACATCAATAAAATAACTAGTGCAGCATATGGGCGCCTGGCAAACCTAAGAATAGTTTCGACACCTTAGTAAGGAATCGTTCAGGACTCTACACCGTGTACGTCAGGCCCATATTGGAGTATGCAGCACCAGTATGGAACCCACACCTGGTCAAGAAAGACGAGACATGCAAAGGTTTGCAGCAAGACTAGTCCTACTAAGAACTGTTAAGGGAAATCGATCTGAGAGATAGGGATAAGGAAACATGATAACGACATAAAATACTCAGAGGCATTGACAAGGTGGATAATGACAGGATGTTTCAGAGATGGGACACAGCAACAAGGGGTCACAACTGGAAGATGAAGTCTCAGATGAGTCACAAGGATGTTAGAAAGTATTTCTTCAATCACAGTTGTCAGGAAGTGAAGCAATCTGGAGTGGTGTAGTGGAGGCAGAATTCATACCTAGCTTGAAGAAGAAGATACGATAAAGCTCATGGAACAGGGAGAGTGGACCTAGTAGCGATCAGCGAAGAGGCGGGGCCAGGAGCTGTGACTACCCCTGCAACCACAACTAGGTGAACACACACACACACACACACATCACAGTGGGCGCCTGTTACGAGCGGGGTCCCACAGGGGTCAGTTCTAGGACCAGTGCTATTTTTGATATATGTGAACGACATGATGGAAGGAATTGACTCTGAAGTGTCCCTGTTCGCAGATGACGAAGTTGATGAGAAGAATTAAATCGGACGAGGATGAGGCAGGACTGCAAAGAGACCTGGAGAGGCTGGACATGTGGTCCAGTAACTGGCTTCTCGAATTCAATCCAGCCAAATGCAAAGTCATGAAGATTGGGGAGGGGCAAAGAAGACCGCAGACAGAGTATAGGCTAGGTGGACAAAGACTACAGACCTCACTCAGGGAGAAAGACCTTGGGGTGACCATAACACCGAGCACATCACCGGAGGCACACATCAACCAAATAACCGCTGCAGCATACGGGCGCCTGGCAAACCTGAAAATAGCGTTCCGATACCTTAATAAGGAATCGTTCAGAACACTGTACACTGTGTATGTTAGGCCCATACTGGAGTATGCAGCACCAGTCTGGAACCCACACCTGGTCAAGCACGTCAAGAAGTTAGAGAAAGTACAAAGGTTTGCAACAAGGCTAGTCCCAGAGCTCAAGGGAATGTCGTACGAGGAAAAGTTAAGGGAAATCGGACTGACGACACTGGAGGACAGAAGGGTCAGGGGAGACATGATAACGACATACAAGATACTGCGGGGAATAGACAAGGTGGACAGAGATAGGATGTTCCAGAGAGGGGACACAGGGACAAGGGGTCACAACTGGAAGCTGAAGACTCAGACGAGTCACAGGGACGTTAGGAAGTATTTCTTCAGTCATAGAGTTGTCAGCAAGTGGAATAGCCTAGCAAGTGAAGTAGTGGAGGCAGGAACCATAGTTTTAAGAAGAGGTATGACAAAGCTCAGGAAGCAGAGAGAGAGAGAGGATCCAGTAGCGATCAGTGAAGAGGCGGGGCCAGGAGTTGAGTCTCGACCCCTGCAACCACAATTAGGTGAGTACAATTAGGTGAGTACACACACACACACACACACACACACACACACACACACACACACACACACACACACAAACACACACAATGGGGCCAGATAACATCTCCCCATGGGTATTGAGAGAGGGAGCAGAGGCACTATGTGTACCCCTAACAACAATATTCAATACATCTAACGAAACAGGGAGATTGCCTGAGGCATGGAAGACAGCAAATGTAGTCCCAGTCTTTAAAAAAGGAGACAGACATGAAGCATTAAACTACAGACCAGTGTCACTGACATGTATAGTATGCAAAATCATGGAGAAGATTATCAGGAGAAGAGTGGTGGAACACCTAGAAAGGAATGATCTCATCAACAGCAGCCAACATGGTTTCAGGGACGGGAAATCCTGTGTCACAAACCTACTGGAGTTCTATGACATGGTGACAGCAGTAAGACAAGAGAGAGAGGGGTGGGTGGATTGCATATTCTTGGAATGCAAGAAGGCATTTGACACAGTTCCACACAAGAGATTGGTGCAAAAACTGGAGGACCAAGCAGGGATAACAGGGAAGGCACTACAGTGGATCAGGGAATACTTGTCAGGAAGACAGCAGTGAGTCATGGTACGTGGCGAGGTGTCAGAGTGGGCACCTGTGACCAGCGGGGTCCCACAGGGGTCAGTCCTAGGACCAGTGCTGTTTCTGGTATTTGTGAACGACATGACAGAAGGAATAGACTCTGAGGTGTCCCTGTTTGCAGATGACGTGAAGTTGATGAGAAGAATTCACTCGATCGAAGACCAGGCAGAACTACAAAGGGATCTGGACAGGCTGCAGACCTGGTCCAGCAATTGGCTCCTGGAGTTCAATCCCACCAAGTGCAAAGTCATGAAGATTGGGGAAGGGCAAAGAAGACCGCAGACGGAGTACAGTCTAGGGGGCCAGAGACTACAAACCTCACTCAAGGAAAAAGATCTTGGGGTGAGTATAACACCAGGCACATCTCCTGAAGCGCACATCAACCAAATAACTGCTGCAGCATATGGGCGCCTAGCAAACCTCAGAACAGCATTCCGACATCTTAATAAGGAATCGTTCAGGACCCTGTACACCGTGTACGTTAGGCCCATATTGGAGTATGCGGCACCAGTTTGGAACCCACACCTAGCCAAGCACGTAAAGAAACTAGAGAATGTGCAAAGGTTTGCAACAAGACTAGTCCCAGAGCTAAGAGGTATGTCCTACGAGGAGAGGTTAAGGGAAATCAACCTGGCGACACTGGAGGACAGGAGAGATAAGGGGGACATGATAACGACATACAAAATACTGAGAGGAATTGACAAGGTAGACAAAGACAGGATGTTCCAGAGATTGGACACAGTAACAAGGGGACACAGTTGGAAGTTGAAGACACAGATGAATCACAGGGATGTTAGGAAGTATTTCTTCAGTCACAGTAGTCAGTAAGTGGAATAGTTTGGGAAGCGATGTAGTGGAGGCAGGATCCATACATAACTTTAAGCAGAGGTATGATAAAGCTCACGGCTCAGGGAGAGTGACCTAGTAGCGATCAGTGAAGAGGCGGGGCCAGGAGCTCGGACTCAACCCCCGCAACCTCAACTAGGCGAGTACAACTAGGTGAGTACACACACACACGTACTCATATACAACAGGCCTAGTGTCTAATCGACATGTGCCTAGGACAAAATGGTAACTAACAGTAGCGGAGGTGTCAGTCATTTTGGATGCATATATAGTCCCACACTACTTACCATGTGTTAAAGGTAGTATGGTGGCTCTACCTGCATGCTTCTGGATACCGCAAGTCTGTACACCTGCGGTTTCATTTGTGAGACAGCTGGCCGTAACGAGGCTTCTTTTGTTACAGCTGCCCTTTTCATATCTTTTCTTTCCTTTGTGATATATAAGAAGGAACAATGAAGGCAAAATTAGTCTTGTAATGCACTGCCATATACACCTTTATTTGGTGGTGACATGCGAGCTAGGTTAAGGGATACATCAATGTTAGTGATCTCATGGTCGAGGCAAGTGGCTAGGAAGGAATTAAGGATAGCCAGCAGGAAATTCCTAGCATGTGGTGCACTCTCACTGCTGGGAGGCGACCACTGTCCATCCCAGACAAAGGACTGTTGCACTGGAATTATTTTTGATTTGAGAGAAGCGATTATGTTTACAGAAACTGCAAGATTATCCCTCTAATCCTTTAATACTCATAAGATGGTTAATCTCAACAGTCTCTCTCTCAGGGGCTCATCGACCCTCCCATACGATGATATGAACGCGAGTGACACTACGTGTGACCAATTCACTCATATTACTATTATCATAAGAAACCAAATAAAAATATTCAAAGCAGTTTTAACAAATAATATCCTTATTTCGTATCGAAGCACTGATAGCGTCAGCCAATTTTGACGAAATGGGAAATATTCCCGATATTTATGACGAAAAAGATGCTGGGTTCTTAGTCAGGCATGCAAATAGTGTTAAAAGTGACACCCTTCCCAGACAGGAGGTACCTACAAGTACGTAGTCACAAACCCCTCAAAGCCATACCATCGCGTCAGGGTGACCCATCACTAGGGTGGAGAAAGAGCAGGACATAGCTTGATCTGACTAGTAATCTTCACAAACAAATCTACATGGGGACAACAGCAGACTATCCAGCAGTGTTCCACTGGCTTTGTGAAATGGTGAAACTGGTGGAGATGCCATCGTATCAAAGTTAATATTAGGGTTATGAGTTCTAACACGCAGTTTCCCCAAACACTCAACTTTTCCTAATACTGCCAGTGTAACTTGTAAAATAACTTAATACAATAATGTAACGATTACAGATTTCGCGCGAGCGCGTGTGTGTATTTATCTTAAAGAGACAGAATGAATCACAAAATGCTCAAGCTGTGTGACTTTAAATAATTTTCCTGTGGACTACCAAAAAGTCTCCATGACTACCAGTGGGCTATAGACCACCAGTTGAGAACCACTGGTTTAAAGCACCAAAGATGTGACAAATATATTGCTAAGTCCACTTGCATCTGATACAGGGAGCACGTATTTAATTTAAAGTAGCAGATATTGAATTAAATAATTACATAACTGTGCTCTGGTAAGGACCGGCTGCAGTACAGCAACCATCGACCAGAGTGGTGGTAGTGGTGGTTACCGCTTACATTATGAAAAATATATATACTGTCAAATGTCACCAAATCAAAGCAGCAAAGCACAATATTAGCTACTAGACCGTACCTGGAGGACCGGTTCCTGAGCAGGTCTCCGGGCCTATCAGTCTAATACTGCTGGCCACAGTCCAATGTACAAACCACAACGCAGCTGGTTGGGAATTTATTTTATGAACTTGTTAAGCTCCGTCTTAAAAAATCAGAGATTTGTTGGTAATTCCCATTTTGCCTAAACGGAGGGAGGTAAAAAGTTATGGACCTCTTACACTAATAGAGTTATCTCATGCCCTTGCTTTTAATTGTAGATACTCTGTATCGCCTGCCAACTCTAATTTTCGTAGGGAGTGATTTTCGTGTGCAGTTTGGGACTTGTCCCTCCAGCATTTTCCAGGTGTAAATTATAATGTGCATATCTCGCTTACATTCTAAGGAATACAGCTGAAAAGGCTTCAAGGGTTCCCAGTAGTTCAGATGTTTGATTTAATGTACAGGGGCTGTGAAAGCTCTCTGCTTTCTATCTCGGCAATCTCGCCTACCTTGAAGGAGGCCATTAAAGTAGTATTCGTCTGGAGAGAACAGGTGATTTAAGAAAATCAGCATTGGCTTAGCATTTCTCGTCTTTAAAGTTCTAGTTATGCAGCCTATCTGTTTCCCTTCAGTAACAATAGTAACATAGTTATGATCCTTGAATGCAATATCTTCTGACATTACTCCTAAGACTCACTCATGGAACTTTCGCATTACTGAAAGATTTTTTTTTTTGTCATATATTCTTAGTCTATGTCCTCACTCTTCCACAATGAAGCAACTGAAACTTGCCCTGACTGAACAGTAATACACAACATGTATACACTACATATATAGGTTAATATAATCTACCTAGGAAAGTGTGATTTTTTAAAGAATAGGTTTGAAGACCCCGAAAAAGAAGAAACTTTCGCCATCACAGTCTTGTCAACGGCACGCCGACACTACACCTCAGATGCACCTCAAAGCTACAATATTCCTGCCCCTTCTTCAGAGTGCAGGCACTGTGCTTCCCACCCCTTCTTCAGAGTGCAGGCACTGTGCTTCCCACCCTTTCTTCAGAGTGCAGGCACTGTGCTTCCCACCCCTTCTTCAGAGTGCAGGCACTGTGCTTCCCACCCCTTCTTCAGAGTGCAGGCACTGTTCTTCCCTCCCCTTCTTCAGAGTGCAGGCACTGTGCTTCCCACCCCTTCTTCAGAGTGCAGGCACTGTGCTTCCCACCCCTTCTTCAGAGTGCAGGCACTGTGCTTCTCATCCCTTCTTCAGAGTGCAGGCACTGTGCTTCCCACCCCTTCTTCAGAGTCCAGGCACTGTGCTTCCCACCCCTTCTTCAGAGTCCAGGCACTGTGCTTCCCACCCCTTCTTCAGAGTGCAGGCACTGTGCTTCCCACCCCTTCTTCAGAGTGCAGGCACTGTGCTTCCCACCCCTTCTTCAGAGTGCAGGCTCTGTGCTTCCCACCCCTTCTTCAGAGTGCAGGCACTGTGCTTCCCACCCCTTCTTCAGAGTGCAGGCACTGTGCTTCCCACCCCTTCTTCAGAGTGCAGGCACTGTGCTTCTCACCCCTTCTTCAGAGTGCAGGCACTGTGCTTCTCACCCCTTCTTCAGAGTGCAGGCACTGTGCTTCCCACCCCTTCTTCAGAGTGCAGGCACTGTGCTTCCCACCCCTTCTTCAGAGTGCAGGCACTGTGCTTCCCACCCCTTCTTCAGAGTGCAGGCACTGTGCTTCCCACCCCTTCTTCAGAGTGCAGGCACTGTGCTTCTCACCCCTTCTTCAGAGTGCAGGCACTGTGCTTCCCACCCCTTCTTCAGAGTGCAGGCACTGTGCTTCCCACCCCTTCTTCAGAGTGCAGGCACTGTGCTTCCCACCCCTTCTTCAGAGTGCAGGCACTGTGCTTCCCACCCCTTCTTCAGAGTGCAGGCACTGTGCTTCCCACCCCTTCTTCAGAGTGCAGGCACTGTGCTTCCCACCCCTTCTTCAGAGTGCAGGCACTGTGCTTCCCACCCCTTCTTCAGAGTGCAGGCACTGTGCTTCCCACCCCTTCTTCAGAGTGCAGGCACTGTGCTTCCCACCCCTTCTTCAGAGTGCAGGCACTGTGCTTCCCACCCCTTCTTCAGAGTGCAGGCACTGTGCTTCCCACCCCTTCTTCAGAGTGCAGGCACTGTGCTTCTCAGCCCTTCTTCAGAGTGCAGGCACTGTGCTTCTCACCCCTTCTTCAGAGTGCAGGCACTGTGCTTCCCACCCCTTCTTCAGAGTGCAGGCACTGTGCTTCTCACCCCTTCTTCAGAGTGCAGGCACTGTGCTTCTCACCCCTTCTTCAGAGTGCAGGCACTGTGCTTCCCACCCCTTCTTCAGAGTGCAGGCACTGTGCTTCCCACCCCTTCTTCAGAGTGCAGGCACTGTGCTTCCCACCCCTTCTTCAGAGTGCAGGCACTGTGCTTCTCACCCCTTCTTCAGAGTGCAGGCACTGTGCTTCTCACCCCTTCTTCAGAGTGCAGGCACTGTGCTTCCCACCCCTTCTTCAGAGTGCAGGCACTGTGCTTCTCACCCCTTCTTCAGAGTGCAGGCACTGTGCTTCCCACCCCTTCTTCAGAGTGCAGGCACTGTGCTTCCCACCCCTTCTTCAGAGTGCAGGCACTGTGCTTCTCACCCCTTCTTCAGAGTGCAGGCACTGTGCTTCTCACCCCTTCAGAGTGCAGGCACTGTGCTTCTCACCCCTTTTTCAGAGTGCAGGCACTGTGCTTCTCACCCCTTCTTCAGAGTGCAGGCACTGTGCTTCCCACCCCTTCTTCACAGTGCAGGCACTGTGCTTCCCACCTCTTCTTCAGAGTGCAGGCACTGCTTCCCACCTCTTCTTCAGAGTGCAGGCACTGTGCTTCCCACCTCTTCTTCAGAGTGCAGGCACTGTGCTTCCCACCTCTTCTTCAGAGTGCAGGCACTGTGCTTCCCACCTCTTCTTCAGAGTGCAGGCACTGTGCTTCCCACCCCTTCTTCAGAGTGCAGGCACTGTGCTTCACACCCCTTCTTCAGAGTGCAGGCACTGTGCTTCCCACCCCTTCTTCAGAGTGCAGGCACTGTGCTTCCCACCCCTTCTTCAGAGTGCAGGCACTGTGCTTCCCACCTCTTCTTCAGAGTGCAGGCACTGTGCTTCCCACCTCCAAGACTCAAGTACGGCTAACCTGTACCCCTAAATCCCTTCATCAATATTATCTTTCTCACACTCCAGCATGTCAAGTCATAAAAACCACTTGCCTCAACCCCTAGCTCTAGCTCACTCTCACACACACAGCAGGGAGTGACCTAGTAGCGACCAGTGAAGAGGTGGGGCCAGGAGTTATGACTCGACCCCTGCAACCACAATTAGGTACACACGTGTGCACGCCTGTTGGATGTGCAAGCCCCTACCTTCTTTATCCCTTCCCACCAACCTTTCCTAAGACGACCCCTACCCCTCCTACGAACCACTACAGATTTGTGCAAGTTTCCAGTCATTCTAAGTTTGTCCATTCTTTCTAAATATTCAAACCACCTCTCTACTCCTCTCGATAATACTTTTAGTAACCCCACACTTCCTTCTAATCTCTAAACTAGAATTCTCTGCGTAATATTTACACCACGCATTGCCCTCAGACACGACATCTCCACTGCTTCCAGCTTCCTCCTCGCTGCAACGTTTAATTAAAGGCCATACTTCACAGGCGCAGTGTTGCACCTCTACTACTTTACCACTATTGTTAACCTTCATTTTCATTAATATTACATTGCGTACATTTCATATACTAGCTAAATTGGAAATGAACGTCCTTGTATTATTAAGATTATTTTTAATGTGGTCACTGTGGGTTAACTTCTAGTATATGATGTCACTTGTTTATCGGTCTGCGTACCGGTGAAACGTTAGGAGTCAAATCTCCAATAAAGTGTTTGATGATTATACCCCCCTCCCTTCTCCTGGTAGAAGTCACGTGACCTACCTAACCTCCACCCTTGTAGAATGGAGAGTGTGAAACAATCAGCCAACAGTCAAGACTCCTGCTCAGCTCTTGCAAACTGACTGCTGTTGATTCTCGTCTGGCATATTGTCAAACTGTGTAATACTCTGAATAATAGATATTCTACTCCGTAGGAGTATCGGTATATTTAAAGTCTCTCTATAACCATGTATTTCAAGGCATTGTCTAGAAACTTGGTAATACAGAACGTGCAGTAAGCGTTCTGGACAAAAATACTGTATAACGGTATAATTTTACATGCCTTGTGTTTTATGATTTAATTAACTGCTTAATTAAAAGAAGCTTTATTGAAGACTATTACTATCCCTAACTCTATGCCTATAGTTATGCTCCAATAAGATAGTAAGTATATGATAAAGGCTGTATATAGCCTCGGGAGCGTAACAGGCAGCATCTGCCAGATTGCTTCCCTTATTCCCCCTATATGCTTTTATGCCTGATTAGCTACGAGTAAGGTTGGATTTGAGAGGGACCTACCCAACAGGTTTGCTACAATGCCTCTCAATGATCACATTCTTCTACTAGAGGGCTCCACTATCTCATCTGATTATTATAATCATAACTAAGCGCTAAACCCGTAAGGGTCATACAACGTTGTCTCATCTGAGAAGTGCAGGATTCGAACCAGGGTATGCAGGACTCCCAGGTTTACTTGCCACCACTGCTCCACAGCCAAGTTCAGTGAATCCGAACCAGAAAAAAGCTCTTCTTCCCATCAGGGTTGTGAATTATCATGATTCATGATCATTCACAACCAAAGGTTGAAATACAAATTCCTATCCGGAAGAATAGAAGGTACCTGTTCGGTTTTGTGATAGTTCCAGGAATTATCGTCCTATGTTGTCCCGTCTCCTGCTTGGCGGTTTGGCCAGTGAGAATACAGAAGTAGTCCCAGTCTCTTTAATATGTCTGTTAGGGTTAACTAGCAATCTTAGCTATACTAGATCATACTAACTTCTCAACCCAGGGAGCTTAATATGAAGAGGAGAAAGGTGGACAGTCTTTCTGCTTAATATTCGGCTTGCAGTCTGACGTAGACATAACAACTTGGATCAGAAGTGTGTGCAGGAACTTGACAAGTTCTCTCTTAAAAAGGAGGGTACTGAGAAGTAATGAAGATTGAGGCACTTATGCAACATATGGGAATCTTTATTAAGGAAACGTTTCGCTAAACAGTGGCTTCATCAGTCAAATACAAAGCAGAGAGGGGTAAGGAGAGGAGTAGTTTGAGGTAATCAGCCCCTCAGCCTGGAATCGATGTGTTCAGTTCATCACTCTTGTAGAAAGTACGGAAGAAGCGGCTTATATACTGTAGACCGGCGAGTCAAAGCAGGAGGCGGGATCACAGTGGAACCATCCACTAGTATATGTAGGTTGGACAAAGAACTACCTACCACTCTGCTTTGTATTGGACTGATGAAGCCACTGTGTGGCGAAACGTTTCCTCAATAAAGATTCTCATATGTTGCATAAGTGTCTCAATCTTCAACTTGTCGGTTTTCAAAACCATTTATCACACAAAAGTCGTAACGCTATTAAGCATATTTATCGATTAGTGCACTTACTGCACTTCGGTCTTTCATCACCAATATTTTATACCGTCTACCGTGCCTCCCTTTCTCGTTAAAAGTTGAGTCATTCTGCAAGTTTGCAAAAAGTTTCCGAAGTAGTTTCCAAATGTACATTAAAACATTTCTCACTTGCGTTCCTGTGATTCAAGTTTGCGGGATTTTCTCATTCCCAATTATTTAAACTGAAGTGAAATTTTGTTACACATTCTCCAGATCTGCAATTTTTTTCCAGATTAAAATGGTACTGTTAAAGGAAGTTCTCAATGCAGAATTAATATGAATTGTCAAAAGAATTGTCTAAAGACATTTTACTTGTAAAGAACGAAATGATCGGCTGAGATTTATTACAAACTTCATAAACAAGAGTCATTTTTTTTCCTGAAAGGAGAGGGGACATCACAAAGTACCAATATAACATACAAGTGTCTGTCTGAAAGTGTGACATGAAAACTGTATATATACGCTGGTCAAATAGTAATACTTAGCATAAAATCTAACATTGTGCTTGTTTTCAGACGAGCTTAAAAACACACAAGGAAGCATAATTATATTTAGTCTCACCACCACATACGACCAACGCAACACAACCACCAGAACACAATTCGATTTCAATACTTATGTTAATTGTTCCGGGATTATCGTCCCTGAGACCATGTCCCAGATCACACACCATCCTTCACATCAACGTCAATTTATCATTTTGTATTAGAAAGTCAAATGTTTTAATTTTTGTATTGCATTTATTGACGTTGTGGTATGATATAATTACTCAAAAACTGCTTACTGGACAGTCTAAACTTAACGTATACAGATTTTTCTCTTAAAACTGTATACAAGAATGGGTTGCAAACTACGCATCCTAAATTAAAAATGAAATGTAGCAAACATTATTAACTATGAAGAAAGGTAGGAAAATAGAGATAGTTTATATAAAAAAATGTGCAAGCTAAGTATCATAATACAAAACGAGGTTACAATAATTATTACACCAGTAGTAGTTTGAGATGGATACACATGGCGTGCTGGCGACAAAGGCAAACAGACGTCTGTTATGGAACACGGCTTTATATTATTATAAATACAAGGTTTCAATGCATGTAAAACTTTACTAAGATGCGACTTAAAAAGATTTACACAGTCATACAACTTGATAAAGCTATACAGAAGTTAAATTATGTTCCTATATAGCTTGTCCTATGTAGTGCTTGTTCTTCAGTGTTCTGGAATCTTTACTGCAGCACTGGATTAGAGCTTAGTAGTAGTAGTAGTTGTAGTAGTAGTAGTAGTAGTTGTAGTAGTAGTAGTAGTAGTAGTAGTAGTAGTAGTAGTAGTAGTAGTTGTAGTAGTAGTAGTAGTTGTAGTAGTAGTTGTAGTAGTTGTAGTTGTAGTAGTAGTTGTAGTTGTAGTAGTAGTTGTAGTGGTGGTGGTGATATTGATGATTGATGATGATGATGACTGAAAACAGAGAAGTACATTCTGTTGACTTCATACGTCTGTAATGACTAACAATCTTAATCATACTACGAACTTTACGAACAAAACGGCTGAGAGTTGTTCATAATTTATGTCGAGACAATACATACGATACCAGGGATACAATCTGATTGAATCTTATTTCACAGACATTATAATCTCCTCAGGTTTAGCCTTTCCTGTGAAGCCCCGAACCCTAGACCTACCAGGTCAGACCAATTTCTCTTCCCACGAGAAGGTATATATAACTGGGGAAGGGGAGGAAAGGCAGACAGTCTCTGTCATATTTTGTTTCGCAAGAAAAATTTGGAGAGGAAAAAATGCAACACCCATCCTGTTCGAATAAAAAAAATATCTAGGTGAAAATTCCAAATACTAATCAAAACAATGAGGTGCAGGAAGGAATATAAGCACAGCAGTAGATCTACTTTTACAAGCTGGTAGTGGCAGCAGAAGTGATCTAAATGTCAGGTGGTGGAGGTGCTCATCGTTTAAAGGATCAGTGTCAGTATTAAGAGATGACGAAGCTGCTGTGCAGTTGTCTGTAATTGTGATTAATGACGCTTCAAGGTATTCTCGTCTGCGGACGTTTGGTTCCTTAACCGAATGGGCGTCTATCCATCTCACCAAGTGGCTGGTGGTGTTCCAGTGTTGTATACATGCGTTGATAAGCAAGACATGTGCAACACTAGGAGTTTTTAGTGACGAACATACATGCGTTGTTCAAATTGTCACATTTGTACACGTAGGTGTGTTCGTTCAAAACTGTGCCTAAGGCTCGTGGTGGCCAATTACAGATGGTCTCCGTAGGTTTCGTGGTAAATATGAGGCCTAGACTCAGTGTTAGTTTCTTGCAGTCTACTGAGTAACGATAAGATGTTAATCAGGGTTTCTCGAACCATCTTCCACATGCTATTGGTGCCCAAAAAGTGGGGTTTGCGATTGCGCTTAAATTTGTATTGAAGGTTGGCAGTGGAAACTTGAATCATTCCAGATCGAGACGTAGACCTCATCTGAGCTTTTACTTAACATATTGTAGGTAATTCTACGAATACATATATAAGCTCTAATCATACGAGCAGTGCTCACAAGAAAATCAGCAGTTCTCTCTCTCTCTCTCGATCTCACAGACACACAGTGTGTGTCTGAGATCGAGAGTCTGAGAGATCGTGTGTGTGTGTGTGTGTGTGTGTGTGTGTGTGTGTGTGTGTGTGTGTGTGTGTGTGTGTGTGTGTGTGTGTGTGTGTGTGTGTACGTACTCACCTAATTGTACTCACCTAATTGTGGTTGCAGGGGTCGAGGCTCAGCTCCTGGCCCCGCCTCTTCACTGATCGCTACTGGATCCTCTCTCTCTCTGCTTCCTGAGCTTTGTCATACCTCTTCTTAAAACTATGTATGGTTCCTGCCTCCACTACTTCACTTGCTAGGCTATTCCACTTGCTGACAACTCTATGACTGAAGAAATACTTCCTAACGTCCCTGTGACTCGTCTGAGTCTTCAGCTTCCAGTTGTGACCCCTTGTCCCTGTGTCCCCTCTCTGGAACATCCTATCTCTGTCCACCTTGTCTATTCCCCGCAGTATCTTGTATGTCGTTATCATGTCTCCCCTGACCCTTCTGTCCTCCAGTGTCGTCAGTCCGATTTCCCTTAACCTTTCCTCGTACGACATTCCCTTGAGCTCTGGGACTAGCCTTGTTGCAAACCTTTGTACTTTCTCTAACTTCTTGACGTGCTTGACCAGGTGTGGGTTCCAGACTGGTGCTGCATACTCCAGTATGGGCCTAACATACACAGTGTACAGTGTCTTGAACGATTCCTTATTAAGGTATCGGAACGCTATTCTCAGTTTGCCAGGCGCCCGTATGCTGCAGCGGTTATTTGGTTGATGTGTGCCTCCGGTGATGTGCTCGGTGTTATGGTCACCCCAAGGTCTTTCTCCCTAGCCTATACTCTGTCTGCGGTCTTCTTTGCCCCTCCCCAATCTTCATGACTTTGCATTTGGCTGGATTGAATTCGAGAAGCCAGTTACTGGACCACATGTCCAGCCTCTCCAGGTCTCTTTGCAGTCCTGCCTCATCCTCGTCCGATTTAATTCTTCTCATCAACTTCACGTCATCTGCGAACAGGGACACTTCAGAGTCTATTCCTTCCATCATGTCATTCACATATATCAAAAATAGCACTGGTCCTAGAACTGACCCCGCTCGTAACAGGCGCCCACTGTGATACCTCTTCACGTACCATGACTCGTTGCTGCCTCCCTGTCAGGTATTCCCTTATCCATTGCAGTGCCCTTCCTTTTACGTGTGCCTGATCCTCCAGCTTCTGCACTAATCTCTTGTGGGGAACTGTGTCAAAGGCCTTCCTGCAGTCTAGGAAAACGCAATCTACCCAACCCTCTCTCTCGTGTCTTACTTCTGTTACCTTGTCATAAAACTCCAGGAGGTTTGTGATACAAGATTTGCCTTCCATGAACCCATGCTGGTTTTCATTTATAATCTTGTTCCTTTCCAGGTGTTCGACCACTCTCCTCCTGATAATCTTCTCCATGACTTTGCACACAATACATGTCAGAGACACAGGTCTGTAGTTTAGTTTAGTTTCCTTTCTTAAATATGGGGACTACATTAGCTGTCTTCCATTTCTCAGGTAGTTGCCCAGTTTCAAGGGATGTGTTGAAGATTGTGGTTAGAGGCACACACAGCATCTCTGCTCCTTCTCTAAGGACCCATGGGGAGATGTCCGGTCCCATCGCCTTTGAGGTGTCAAGGTCACTTAAGAGCTTCTTCACCTCCTCCTCAGTTGTTCGTATGTCATCCAACACTTGTTGGTATATTCCCTCTTGATGTTCCCTTCTGTTCTGTCTTCCCACAGCCCTTCCTGTCTCTACTGTAAAAACTTCCTTAAATCTCCTGTTCAGCTCCTCACATACCTCCTGATCATTTCTTGTGAGTTCTCCACCTTCTGTCCTTAATCTGATCACCTGGTCTTTGACTGTTGTCTTCCTCCTGATGTGGCTATACAACAGTTTCGGGTCAGTCTTGATTCTCGATGCTATGTCATTTTCATACTGTCGCTGGGCCTCCCTCCTTACCTGTGCGTACTCATTCCTGGCTCTGCGACTGATCTCCCTATTTTCGTGTGTTCTCTAACTTCTGTACTTTTTCCATTCTCTATTGCACTTTGTTTTTGCCTCCTTACACCGTCGGGTGAACCAGGGGCTTGTTCTGGTCTTCCCGTTGTTACTGTTGCCCTTGGGAATGAACCTTTCCACTGCCTCCTTGCATTTTGTTGCTACATATTCCATCATTTCATTTACTGGCTTTCCTGCCAGTTCTCTGTCCCACTGGACCTCCCGCAGGAAGTTCTTCAACCCTATGTAGTCCCCTCTTTTATAGTCAGGCTTTTCCCATTCTACTCCTGTTATTCTCTCCACTTGCAGCTCTACTATGTATTCAAAGCACAGAACCACGTGGTCGCTAGCTCCTAGGGGACTCTCATACTTGATGTCCTCAATGTCTGAGCTGCCCAGGGTGAACACAAGGTCCAATCTTGCTGGTTCATCCTCCCCTCTCACTCTGGTAGTGTCCTTAACATGTTGGTGCATGAGGTTTTCCAGCACCACGTCCAACATCCTGGCTCTCCATGTTTCGGGACTCCCATGTGGCTCCAGGTTTTCCCAGTCAATCTCCCTGTGGTTGAAATCCCCCATAACCAGCAACTTTGCTCTGCTGGAGTGAGCTCTTCTTGCCACCTCAGCAAGTGTGTCCACCATTGCTCTGTTGCTCTCTTCATATTCCTCTCTTGGCCTCCTGCAGTTCTGTGGTGGATTATACATCACTGCAATGACCACTGTGTTCCCCAGACTGAAGTGTACCTGCTATGTAGTCTCTTTCTCCCGTCTCATCTATTCCTTCCATTTTCTCGAATTTCCATCTGTTTTTTACGAGCAGAGCAACCCCACCTCCCCCCCTGCCCCTTCTATCTTTCCTCATGATCTGGTATCCTGGTGGGAAGATTGCATCTGTTATTGTCTCCATGAGTGTGTGTGTGTGTGTGTGTGTGTGTGTGTGTGTGTGTGTGTGCAAGCATAATTTTTAGGCAAACAAGCCTTTTTTTTAAGTAACCTATAATAAAAAAAATGATCTTAAGGCTGACATATGCATGTTATTATACATAGTTTGCATGTAATTTTTTTCAATATGTATCATACCTAACAGGATCCGAACCTAATCTAACCTTGCTAAAATTTAAGTAATATAACTTATTGTATGTACTTAAAACATACGAAGTTGGCATAATTTTATTCAGAATCGTTTTTATATCAATAACAGGTTATTTTTGTATTTTCAAATTGATTCTCACACTGTTATAGCAGAACTGAAAGCAAGGTTTCCTTGTTTAGCAAAACTATCCTTGCTAAAAAAAAAAAAAAAGGTAAATCACCTATATAAAAAGTGATACGCATAACATGTTATACACATGTACTCCAGGTATGGAAATATCAGGCTGAAGATAGTAATGTAATACAGGGACTTGCAATTCGCAATGACGAAGCAACCACAGATCAGGGATTCCTCAGGGGAGTTTTTAAAAATCCACTCAAATGCAAATCAGGGGTTTATTGGTATCCTATGTGCAGGAGGAAGCACTGGATTACAACATATACGAGTGTTGGCAAGAATCATATTGCAAAAGTTATGCCAAAAATAGTGAATTCTCCATAAAATCACCATCTACCTTATCCTTCCCTCTCACCACGTCCGCAAATCACCCCTTCCCCCATTCTACCCCACGATACACTCATGAGAGCAACTGAATAATTCACAGATATAACATCAGCCACACGTCCGCCAGAAGAAAACCCTCCTTGGAGATTACCAAGCATTACACCACAAGGCCACCAAACACAGCCAGCAAGTCAATTCCCTATAGCTAGATTAAATGTACATTAAACCGATAAGACCGTGAATAAAACACATGTGCAACACATTTATCAAACGAATAATTAGAATGATAAAGTCTCTTGTGAGCGAGTCTGTTAAGTAAAGATAGTTAGGTATTTTCTCTAACAACTCTGGTAGGATGAAGTAGTTCAAAACCTGTACAGTGTCGAAACTAAAAATAAACGAAACTGAGCCCTCCCCCTAAAAAAAAATGCTTACAAACAAGCTTCATTAGAAGGTATTCAGGCTCAGTTCAGGGAACTGGAGCACAGATACAATTCCGTAGCTCAAGAGCCCCTCACTAGCGTCAAGGAGTCATGGGCCTTTACTTTCATATACTATATGTAGTGATAATCACGGCATTATGCTGCCCCTCCTCCGCTACACGTTTCAAAACACAAACACATACCATGAAAGATTATAATATATATATATTTGCATACTTACTGAGGTTTTAATACTTGGTTCTGCGTCCTTTACGCTTAATCACATCCCTCAACTGTGTAGGAAGACTCGCACAAATTCTTGAGGGTTTGGGGAGATACATTATTCCATGCCTCATGTAGAGCAGCCTCCAGCCGCAGGATGGAACTGATATCCTTGCCCAGTAAACTTCGTTTCACTACTGACCAAAGGTTCTCAATAGGGCTTAGGTCTGGGGAATTGCCTGGACAGTCATTAAAGAACCTCACTTCACAGTCCTTGCACCACTGAACTACAGATTTGGCGGTATGACACAGTGCACCGTCCTGCATAAAAACCGTAGCCCCACACTTGTCAAACGCCTCGGGTAAATTGTTACACAATAACTCCAGGTAATTATACTAGTTCATATACTGGTTTTTGAGAAGCACAATGAGTCCACCAACACTCTGAGCAATGAAACACCCCCAAACCATGAGCGAGTCTGGGTGTTCGGTGATCCCACAGGTGTAGCGTGGGTCTAGCGAGAAACCACCTCTGGGCCGGTACACATGTCCCCCACGGTTACAGGTGACGGTGAACGGCTGCTTCATTCCATCATTTTTTTCTTTCTTTTTTGACATTTTTTGCTGAATAAATAAGGCAGACTAACATCTAAATACGGCCCCCCAAAAAAAAAAAATATTTTTGGTCATCTATTGCACAATATTTCCTTGTATGAAAGAGGCTCAGCGTAACAAACTACATAACATACACATAAATAGCACTGAATGCAGCAATAACAAGGGGAAAATTAGCATGTCAAACAATAATAATAAAGAAAATTCCAATGTGCTTTATCTCAAGGTAAAGCTGTAAGCCGCCTGCTGTGCTCAGTCATTGTCGAAACATGATAAATACCTTCCTTATTGCTGTGTATATTTGGCGAGTATGGACTGTGTGATTACAAAGAGCCTTTGGCGAACGGACCAAGTATCGTACCTGGAGATAAGGGAAGTAATGGAATCAAATGAGCAAGTGAAATACGAAGACAACATCCACACATTTGTGCATCAAAATACAAGCATGAATATTGCAACAAAGCAGTTATCATTTGTGACTTAAAAAACTGACAACCATATTTCGCGAGTCGTATTCTTCGTTCTCACTAATATAATTTCACTTTTAATAAACAGTGCATATTTCAACTTTGATGCTTTTACTTTTGATGAGTTTCCAAAATTTTTCCTACTCCCGGAGCCCGGACCTGGGCCGTGCTTGCCTATTCGATCAGGCTGCTGCTGCTGGCGGCCCGCTCGCCCACATATTCATCACAGTCTGGTTGATCTGCAGTCACCATGCAAACACATCAGGGAAAAGTGCCTTCCCCTTTTTCAGCGTCTGGTAACAGCATCTACTGAAGTCACCTACAAGAGAATGCATATATTCAAATATATCTACCACCTTTCAGCTTTATTAGAGTCATAAGGATTTCAAGAGGCCAGAAAGACAGGGCTTGGTGACGCAATTTAGACAGCAGGTCAAGGTGCTACCATGCCTCCGCCAGACAAATGAGGTACACCCTTGGTGGCTTACTACTCCAACAACTGCCTTGGGCATATGATGCTACATATGACTGTCTGCAAGATGTACGTTAACTATGTTGCAAGAACATACAAATATCCCATAATGTTTTAAATGTAGATGTGTAGGAAATAATGTCCAAAATGAAGGAGTACTTTCTGGCCAAAAATACTGAGGTTCAAAATTTTACTTGGCGAAAGGGTAATGCCGATTTGTTAGCCGTCTGAACAACTGTAAAATCTGCCTTCTCCTGTGCCACAACCGTGAACGGAGAGGATGTAGACCTGTTGATATTGTTTTGCTTTCATGCTGACTTTAGTTCCTTCAATCGACTTCTTGGACAGAAAAAAAAAGTCCATCAGGACTCAAACATCTGAAGAATTCATTGGCTGCAAAGTGCTTTTGGTCTAGAGACTTGCAATCTGCTTCTATCTGTGCATACAGTCTATGGCTGTGGCAAAGTCATACCTGTTTGAATTTCAAAGAAAGGGGGGCTGCTCTGATGCTGAAGACAAAGACTCATAACAAGCGTGGAGAAGTATTCTTCCGATTAGTAACCACAGGGAGGAAGTGCAAAATAAACTCAGTGAGGAGCAGGGGTGCGGTGGGGACAATAAGGGAACACTATCAATATTCGGGGTCCCAGACTATTCATCATCTTACCAGAAGATATCAGAAACACGGCTGGAACAAGTGTAGAAGTCTTCAATAGGAAACTGGACAAGTATCTTCACCAAGTGCCAGATCAACCAGGCTGTGATGAATATGTGGGGCAGCGGGCCTCCAGCAGCAACAGCCTGGCTGATCAGGCAAGCACAAGACAAGCCTGGCCCATGGCCGGACTCCGATAGTGAAACTCTCGAAACTCTTCAAAGGAATAAGGTAGAGAAGAGCTTGTCTACCTGTACAATAGTACTCAAGTGAAGGACTGGAGGCAATGCGTTACGGTGATTTCGTAAAAAAAAAAAAAAATGGCGCAAGGACCTCTTTGTATGTTTACCATTTGCCACCAACTGCAACAGCACGATATCACAGCGCCCGTATTTACTTCCAAATTCAGCAACGGATGGACACGCTTTGATTTAGAAAATTATGAATGGATATTGGTCAATAGTCGACTTTAACTACGAACAACATATCTATCACCGGCTCCTGAAACTCTACTGAAGGTAATCAGATGCAGTTGCAAAACGGACTGTAAAAGGTATGGTCTGGAATGTTCAACAAGTACTAAATTCAAGGAAGCTAATTGCGCAAACTCACCCTTACCTTGTATGGACAACATAGACGAATTGTGAAATGTCATACTGTATGTAAAGTAAAAAAAAAAAACAAAGTGGAGGATTTTCTTCTTTTAGACAGTCGTTGTTTTCCATAATAAACGAAGCTTGTTGGTAACATGGAACATGCTCAAAATTCAGGGAACTATACTTGTTATGCTTGTAATCACTTATTATTGAATATCTAGTGTGCAACATACTGTATGCATAATGGAAATAGTTAATATTTATCCTCACACCCATTTTCTTTTTTCTTTTTTTTTGGGGGGGGGGCTAGTAAAAAAAAATTCTGATTGAACTAGTGTGTTTTCTCGGGTTTGACTTCCCCAAGAATTAGTACTAAACTTCATATGAAAATGTTAAATACAAAATGGAATAAATGTGCAGGCAAAGTAGCTGTAATTCAGTTCATTTTGCTACTGTTACACCAACTCTTTCCGCCCCCATTTTCGATATTTTTCAATTAGTTCTAGAATAACTTTCTTATCTACTAGACTGAATACACGTTAGTGTCTTGATTATACTCGGATGAGGAAACTGTCTTCTCATTACTCACCTGCGAACAAACCAGTAAATATAGTATTGGCAAACTATCAGTAAACGTAATCATATTCATTACACTCGAATAGTGGTACTCCTCCCTTTCCCCGGATCAAACCTGATTATCCCGTACCCCTTCAATTCCCCAGGAGCTGTATGATTTACGAGTCTACCGTGTTCAAATAATAAAATAGTTTGATTTCGGCAGCTGGTGGATCCGAGGAAGGTACAATACTCCTGTACTGCAGAACCAGTCCCCTGCGTCTCAATGTATGCAAGTAGAATAGTGCAGACTGCGGCAAAAGTTTGTAACGCAGTTAAATATTGAAGCTGAAGATTTGAAACGAATCAGGAGAGACATTCATGAGTCATCACGGGGTAAATATTAAGTAAATTTCTTCAGTAAAAATGATAATTCGGATATGCACAGTCCAAATATAATTCATACTCTTCAATGATGTCAAAGAGACCAATATCCTAAAATAAACGAGCCGCTCAAAAGTTCCATTTTCAATTTATCAGCGTTGCAAGGGTTGAAAGCAATCAGATTCGACACTCAGAAATTATCGTAAGAAAAGTAGTATTTCAAATTTCCCAATTTCTTTCACAAGGAAAAGCAAACCGGGATCTACTCAGGTCAAAATCAGTCCACTCCTTCCTTCCAGATAGGTACATAAAATTTCTTTCTACAAAGGCCGCCAAGACAAACATGATATAGGCATATAAAAATACATTGTTGATTTAAACTAGGATAACCCAGCAAAGTCAAACACTAAAATCAAGGCGAAGTTTCCTTTAAGGAAAACACTTCCGCACTAAAAGTTTAAAACTGACCAGAAGATGCATTCTCCAGTTATCGTACAGAACCCAGCAAAATTTGTACCTACACAGCTTAAAGCCAACTAATGTTTAATCCATTTCATGAGATAAATCATGCATGAAATATTGCTTTGTTTTAATCAGAAGAAATCGTTAAACCAGTAGTGCTTGTGAAACAGGAGATATTCAGATTTGGTCCAAGGAATGGGAGTACAAGTTTAGTTTTTTGGATCAAGAACCCGGCACCAGCATCAAGGCAAAATAATGCAAAATTGGAAAATAACAATATATCATTTTGAAATTAAGTGGCAAAATGGCACCAAGACTCCTCATTAAAAAGACCGGCCTTCTTCTAAGATACACAAGTGATGAAATTTTGAAATCGATAAGAGGAATTTTCTCGTTATCACACAAACAAAATCTAGAAATGGCCTATGAAACATTGTCTATAGAGCACCCACGCATGGAAATGGTACCAGGACGTTTTCTTACACCAATTTTGCTAAGACACGTCGAATACAGAGGATGCAGCAAAAGTTATTAAAATATAAAAACGATGTAATTAGTTCATTATCCTCGGAGACGTAGTTTTTGAGGTCCATAAAAGTTTACTGCACTCTCGCTCAATGTTTGGGGGCCTGTAAATCACACTCAAGATTAGTTTTTCACGGCCCCCGAGAAGCTGTAACCAAACAATTCAGTGGAATAGTAGTAGTAGTTTGAGGTAATCAACATATGCTGTACTTAAATCAAGAGTATTGAACTGAACACATCCATTGCAGGCTGAGGAACTGATTACCGCAAACTACTACTACTCTCCTTACACCTCTGCATCAGTGTAACGGACAAGTGAAGTAGCAGTAGCAACAACACTCACAGCAAGAGGCATTCTTGAGCCTTCCCAGCGCTTGGGCCTCGGTCCAAAGCTGGGTTATGGCTCTAAAAAGATCCTGTAGTGCTTGCTGCCTTTGTACCTCCTAACATCGTCTGCTGCTGTGCAGCTGCCACACCCTTCGAGCCCAGTGTGGGCGGGGTTTCTGGCAGCACATGGTGCCTAGCTTCTTCCTTCGAGCCCCGTGGGTGCGGGGAATGGGGCTAGGCCTGGGGACAGCTAGTCCCAGAAGACGAGGAGGTACTTGTACCTCCTCCCATGGCAGACATTGGTATGGGACACTCCCTCGACAGGGAGCCAAAGCCGGGCCACTACTGGGAAAAGGCCCGGGCCGGGGGATTATACCGGCGAACCTACTACTACTACTAATACTACTACTAACACCTTTCTGCTCTGTACCGGACTGATGAAGCCACTGTGTGGCGAAACGTTTCCTTAATAAAAATTCGCATATGTTGCATAAGCGTCTCAATCTTCAAACGTATACATACATGCATAAATACTCTACGGGTACACATACACAGGCACATAAACACACACACACACACACACACGGGGCCAGGAGCTGTGAGTCGACCCCTGCAACCACAACTGGGCGAGTACAACTAGGTGAGTACACACACACACAGTCATTGAAGAGTTTATGGGATACGGGGATACCTTTCTGGGATCTCTCGCAGCGATTTTAACACTAATATAATAACCTAGAAACCAAGAAGCTATTTTTATTTTGTTCTATCACGCTAATACAGACCAGAAACTTTTGGTATGAGTGGATATATTTTGCTTCCAAATTACACGAGCATAATTTTCTACACTAATACCGATCAACAGGTGTTCACCTTCAGCGTACTTATTCAGATGATGAGGCCAAAGTCGTCGTCACCAGCAGCCATTATTTTTTTCTCTCATTGTACAGATGAGTTATATTTTCTTTTATCTATAAAACTGAGTTTTTTTTCTTCTTTCGAAACACTTGAAGAAGAAGAAGAAAAAAAGTTGCTGGCTGTTACAACCTTGGCCTCATCATCTGCACACTTACATTCTGAATGTGAACAGTCAGAGCTGCATTAGTGTAGAAACTTATGCTCATTATGCAAATTGTCATGTAGAGCCGTGATAAAACCCTTGGTGGATGAGCTTACACTTGTAACCTGTGTTATAAACACACCCACAGAGAAACATGTGCCACCGTAATGCAACACTTTGCTTGTGTAAGTTGTGAAAACAACATAAAGCACGTCGCGCTGTGAAACACTGTGGGGATGACTACACTTGTGGTTCGTGAAAACAACCACAGAGACAAACAATGCTATACAATTAGGTCACACTATTGCCAGCAGCAACAACTGAGTGACCTTCAACTCTCCGAGTCAAAATACATCACACGCCGTTACAATTTTGATGATACAGTATTAATGAAATCTTTACGACGTTCTTAACGAGTCAGTGAGTGGGTCGCTATATGATCAAGACGCAGTTCAGGTGTAATTTAGTGACGAATACACAAAAGTGAAACTGTATTCCTGGCTTGTTATCGTGAAGCACTGCAAGATGGCTACTAACCCACTGCTGAGTCAGGTCAGGTCTATTGGCTTCTCTGCTAATCCCTTCTATTATTAGGAACGGTGTGACCACTACATTTATTTAAAGCACACACACACAATATATATAAATATACATATACATATATATATATATATATATATATATAATATATATATATATATATATATATATATATATAATATATATATATATACCTGGAGGTTATTCCGGGGATCAACGCGCGCGGCCCGGTCCATGACCAGGCCTCCCGATGGATCAGGGCCTGGTCAACGAGGCTGTTACTGCTGGCCGCACGCAGTCCAACGTACGAGCCACAGCCCGGCTGATTCGGCACTGACTTTAGGTATCTGTCCAGCTCTCTCTTGAAGGCAGCCAGGGGTTTATTGGCAATTCCCCTAATGCTTGATGGGAGGCTGTTGAACAGTCTTGGGCCCCGGACACTTATGGTGTTTTCCCTTAGTGCACCAATGGCGCCCCTACTTTTTATTGGGGGCATTTTGCATCGCCTGCCCAGTCTTTTACTTTCGTAGGGAGTGATTTCTGTGTGCAGATTTGGGACCATTCCTTCCAGGATTTTCCAAGTGTAGATTATGATATATCTCTCCCTCCTGCGTTCCAACGACTACAAGTAAAGTGCTTCCAAGCGTTCCCAGTAGTTAAGGCGCTTGACAGAACTTATACGTGCAGTAAAGGATCTCTGTACACTCTCTGGATTTGCGATTTCACCTGCTTTGAATGGAGATGTTAATATACAGCAGTATTCCAGCCTAGAGAGAACAAGTGATTTGAAAAGGATCATCATTGGCTTGGCGTCTCTCGTTTTGAACATTCTCATTATCCATCCTATCATTGCACGTGCGATCGTGGCACTGTTATGATCCTTGAAAGTGAGATCCTCAGACATTACTACTCCCAGGTCCCTTACATTATTTTTCCGTTCTATTGTATGGCCAGAGTCTGTAGTATACTCTGTTCTAGTTATTATCTCCTCCAGTTTTCCATAACGGAGTAGTTGGAATTTGTCCTCATTGAACATCATATTGTTTACCGTTGCCCACTGGAAAACTTTGTTTATATCTTCTAGGAGATTAACCGCGTCCTCAGCAGATGACAGCCTCATGCAGATCCTAGTATCATCCGCAAAGGATGATACGATGCTGTGATGTATATCTCTATGTCTGATATGAGGATGAGGAATAAGATGGGGGCGAGTACTGTGCCTTGTGGAACAGAGCTCTTCACTATGGCAGCCTCCGATTTAACTCTGTTGACCACTACTCTTATATGTATTGTATATATATTATATACACACAACACGGTGTAGAGAAGCAAAAACTAGGTGTTCTAGAGAATGGAAAAGGTACAAAAGACAAAGGACCCAGGAAAATAAAGAGATCAGCCGAAGAGCTAGAAACGAATATGCACATAAAAAGGGAGGCTCAGCGACAATATGAAAATGGCATAGCATCGAAAGTCAAGTCTGACCCAAAGCTGTTTGTATAGCCACATCAGGAGAAAAACAACAGTCAAGGACCAAGTAATCAGAATGAGGAAGGATGATGGGGAGTTAACAAGAAACGACCAAGAGGTATGTGAGGAGCTCAACACGATATTTAAAGAAGTATTTACAGTGCAAACCGGTAGGACTCCAGGAAATCAGAACAGGGAGGTACACCAGCAAATGCTGGATGAGGTACACGTAACCGAGGAGGAGGTGAAGAAGCTGCTGTGTGAACTTGATACCTAAAAGGCGGTGGGACCAGACAGCATCTCTCCATGGGTCCTTAGAGAGGGAGCAGAGATGCTGTGTGTGCCACTAACAAAGATCTTCAACACATCCACTGAAACTGGGCAACTCCCTGAGGTATGGAGATGACATATGTAGTCCCAATTTTTAAAAAAAGAAACAGACACGAGGAATTAAACTACAGACCTGTGTCACTAACGTGTATAGTATGTAAAGTTATGTAGAAAATCATCAGGACGAGAGTGGTGGAGCACCTGGAAAGAAACAAGTGTATAATCGACAACCAGCACGGTTTCAGGGAAGGAAAATCCTGTGTCACAAACCTACTGGAGTTTTATGACAAGGTGACAGAAGACAGAGGGGTGGATAGACTGCATTTTCTTTGACTGCAAGAATGCCTTCAACACAGTTCTTCACAAGAGATTACTGCAAAAGCTAGAGTATCAGGCACTAATAACAGGAAAGGCACTGCAATGGATCAGAGAATACCTGTCAGGGAGGCAACAACGAGTCATGGTACGTGACGAGGTGTTAGAGCGGGCGCCTGTGACAAGCGGGGTTCCACAGGGGTCAGTCCTAGGACCTGTGCTGTTTTTGGTATATGTGAATGACATAACGGAAGGGATAGACTCAGAAGTGCCCTTGTTTGCAGATAATGTGAAGTTAATGAGGAGAATCAAATCGGTCGAGGATCAAGCAGGACTACAGAGACCTGGACAGGCTACAAGCCTAGTCCAGCAAGTGGCTCCTTGAATTTAACCCTGCCAAATGCAAAGTCATGAAGATCGGGGAAGGGCAAAGAAGACCGCAGGCAAAGCATAGTCTCTGGCGAAAGACTGCAAACTTCACTCAAGGAAAAAGATCTTGAGGTGAGTATAATACCGAGTACATCTCCTGAGGCGCACATCAATCAGATAACTGTTGCAGCGTACGGGCGTCTGGCAAACCTAAGGATAGCGTTCCAATACCTCAGCAAGGAATCGTTCAAGACTCTGTACACCACATACGTAAGGCCCATTCTGGAGTATGCAGCACCAGTTTGGAATCCACACCTGGTCAAGCACGTCAAGAAATTAGAGAAAGTGCAAAGGTTTGCAATAAGACTAGACCAAGAGCTAAGGGGATTGTCATACGAAGAAAGGTTAAGGGAAATTGGCCTGACGACACTGGAGGACGTGAGGATCAGACGAGACATGATAATGACATAAAATACCGAGCTGAATAGACAAGGTGGACTAAGGATGTTCTAGAGATGGGACACAGAAACAAGGGATCACAATTGGAAGTTGAAGACTCAGATGAGAAAGGGATGTTAGGAAGTATTTCTTCAGTCATAGAGACGTCAGACAGTGGAATAGCCCAGGCCCTAGAGAGTGACGTAGTGGAGGCGGGAACCATACATAGTTTTAAGACGAGGTTTGATAAAGCTCAGGGAGCAGGGAGAGAGAGGACCAAGAAGCAATCAGTGAAGAGGCAGGGCCAGGAGCTATGAATCGACCCCTGCAACCACAAATAAGTGCATACAAATAGGTGAGTACACACACACACATATATATACAACAGGCCTAGTGTCTAATCGACATGTGCCTAGGACAAAAATGGTACACACACACAGTGGCTACTTTACTAGTTGCACCTATACCCCTGCTCATTAACACAAATATCCAATCGGCAAATCACGTGTCAGCACCTCAATGCCTAAGAGCATGCAAACATGGCCAAAAGGTTTAAATATTCCTCAGACCTAACATCAAAATGGGGAAGAACTGAACTAAATGAATTAAGTAATAGAGATACTGTGTTTGGATTACTGTTACTTTTCATTGAGGTTATTTTGTTTATTAAGATAACACCTGTTTGTTATGATCTTACAGAATACACACCGGTGCAGGGAGCGCCTCTTTGTTTGTTGTGTTATTGTCAAAGGCACTTGTCGATCAGTGGCAGACCAGCAGCAAGTATGATCTAGTGGCTGGTCTTAGGACTATCAGCTACCCCACCTTCACAAGTGAAGTTTTTGTTTAGTTCTCGTGTATTTTCACCTTTAACAATAATTTTATATTCTAAATAATGTAGGAGACACAGAAAAACTCAATAAAATCAAACAACTTATTTCCATCGAGGTGCTTCTTACAATTATACAGTAAACCTTTGAATAAATTAAACAGTATATGTCGTCTCAACCTTTACCTTTAGTGATGCTAATAACAGTAAATCAACATAAAAATTAATAAATCAAATAAAAAGCAAATATTTTAATACAATAAATTACTATTCTTTCTGCAACTTTATTAATTAAATATTTATTGGCTGGCTTCTTAAATTTATATTAAGTTCTTTATCACTGTGTAATAGGTGTTTGAGGTCAGGCCACCTGATGTACTACAAAATGGGCGTCACTTGTCCTAATACAATAACAGATTTGGTTCCTAACCTTTACAAAGCTTGTTGCAAGATATTCTGGACACCGGTTACTAGCGAGTTTGTATATATCAGAGAGCTTCTGCGTTACTCTATCTGGGACTTTAAAACATTTCCAATTTTTCGTAATTCATTTTGGCCGACATGTTCTCGTGGAACCAGCTCCAGGATTTATCTCACTATCTTATCTTGGGTAATTTATAGTTTCGTTTTATATAATAAGCGATGGTTCACTGTAGGTCTATGTGACAATGCCTGTCAAATTACCTTTTGATACTAGGATTCTTGTACAATATAATGTATCAGGTTAATTAAGAAGGTATTCATGGAATGAGATTCTCTGAAAACTCACTGGTAACTATTTAGAATGTTATTTTCATTAGGATATTTAACTACTTGATAGTATATACGCTATTCTTCCTATTACTATGAACATGACGCTAACAGGCTTATTTGTTACTGATTTTCGACCTACTATTTGTCTTGAAAATAAGACTGGTTCTGGCTGATGCGTATTAATTAGGCACGGTATTAGAAATGACAAATTGATTATGTGAGCCATGGTTACTTTCAGTATGGAGGCACCATCGTTTAGAAATGAGGCTGAAATGCTATCAGGTCCGGTGCTTCAGATTGGATTGAATTTAGAATCTTTTGTACAAATTCGTAAGATACGTCTGATAGCTAGAAATTGTTTGGGATAACGCCTGGCAGTTTACTGATAATGATGCAACAATGGTGCAGTATGAATTTAAATATGCTGCCACTTTAGATGCTTCGTGGTGTACCTTGTTATCAATATTTAGTAGCATGTCAGAACGCTCTACTGGTTTATAACTATACCAAGGACTTTTAGTTGCTGCCAGAGCTTCCTAGAAATGTACCTACATTCTTCAATTTTAGAATTATAGTGCATTACCTTTGTCCGTTTTACATCTTTCTCCACTGTCTCTTAACCTGTGAAATTTATGGACCGCTGCAACATCCTGACTATTAGAATTAAACCTCAGCAACTGATCTCTGAATTTTATATTCTCTAGTACTCACCAGTTGTCTAGGGTTCTGTTCTATTATTTACCATAATCTATTACTGGTGCATTATTAAGGATTGTAGTGAAGACTGTTCTAAAAAGTTCCAAGATCCTTTATCATCTATGAATGCGGTATTACAGACCATTCACATTGTTGTAGCGTATATAATAGCGTTTCTTTGCTGTAATTTTGAGTTGATTTCATTCTTATTGTCCTAGGCTCTCCTATCGCTTCTCTAATGACTTTTCTGGTACAGTAAGTGAAACGAGGGTCACTAGCTCCTGTAGAAATAATACCTGGATGATTTTTCATAGCAGTTACATAACATGTGATCAACTGTGTTAGCCGAGAACTGCGTAATCCGAGAGAGTTCATTACACAGTTGTCTATATTTAGTGCTAGACTTTGCTTACATCTTCACATCACCCACTGTTTTATTGCTGAAATCAAATAATGAAGTAACCTAGTAATACTCTCTCATAATTTACCTCGATTTTGAACAATGCTATTGCAAAGTGTCCTAAGAATATTTAAAACTAGTATGGGTTTAGTTTCAAGCGGGAAACTTCATACAATAATTTCTCCAGATGCTAAGTTACTGCTTATACAAGCACATACCCACCATATGTTCACTGCCGCCTTCCATTTTAAGTTCGTATTCAGTTACTGTTATCTAGCCAAGATTCAGAAATTTCAATTACTGCAGCCTTAGTTTTATTTACAAGAAACCTAACTTCCAACATTTTAGGTGAAAGTGATACAGCACTGACAATGACAGTGTAGACTTTCATTGTCCAAGTCCAAGACTTAAAGTGCTGCAGAAAAGAATCAATCTAGGTCAGTACCACTAAATGGTAATATAGTTAAAGTATATTTATTGCATACAAACTGGTGAGAAGCATCTGTTATGGACACAACACTGTATTTACCGTAAGCTTTTCCTCAGACCATTATCACAATGTAGACATGTGAACCTGTGGGCTGGTGTGATATCTGTTCTCAAGTAATTTACTAAGCATGCATTACATACAGAGCTAAAAGTTAATACTCCTGGCCACTAATTCGTCATAATCTTTACGCACTGGACTCAGTGTACCCGGAACACCTCACATGCACCACACCTTTCAATCATCCACCATAGTTTTACCGCGCCGCCACCCCATCTCCATTGATTTCTTAAGACGAACGTGAACAAGCGAAGGCTCAGGGTTTTCCATTAATTCATTTTCCACTATCGTAGTTCCCTATTGCTGCAATAACACTGGTCAGCAATTTTTGAAACGTTGTATGCTTCTTAATTATTATAATCAAAGAAAGAGCTAAACCGACAAGGGTCAGGGCAGAAAATAGTGCTGAGGCTATAAACAGTTAAGTGGAGAGGGGATCAGAGGTGAGGGGAGAAATGAGTTGGAAGGGACGCTAAGGGCTGTGTGTCAAAGTTCGTACAGTAAAGCAGTTGCTGACAAAGTCAAAAAGTGATTGTAAGTCAAAGGCAGGGCCGTCTGTCGTTGGAGGTAAATCCTGCGAGCTCACTGGTAAACCGGCAATTGACAAGAAAGCGAAGAACTGAAATAAGAACCCGGCAAACCTCACAGAGGAATAGGACATTGTTCCACAAGATACCCATGGGTAAGGCAGTATGGCCAATGTGGAGCTGGGACAGCACTCCCGAGAACGGCAACTGTTGCAAGAATGAGAAGATGGCCACAAACTTAATAGAGTGCAATTTGTTATGGTGCATGCCTGACCACTGTTGTTGCCAATGGCTGTGAAGACAAGCCGAGATGACTGGAAAATAATCTCTGAACAGAATACAGTGGAACCTCAAATATCGAATGTATCACTTATCGAACTCTTCGAAAATCAAAGGCTTTTTTTGAACCAACTTTGTCCCTATTATCGAACTCGCCCCTATTTTCGAACCACCGGGTACCTGACCTGTCCGGCAGCCCGCTCTGTCCGCGTCCCCGTGCAGGCGCCGTGAGCCAGTCTGGTTTTGTTGATGCTTGAGTGAACACTAACCTGCACTCTCATTCAAACATTTTATGATTATTTCATTGTGTTTAGTGCTTGTGGGACTGTGAAATAAGCTACCATGGGCCCAATGGGCAAAAGGACTGGAAGGGCCATAGAATGGAGATGATGTAGCATACTGATATGAATATCATCAGGTCCAGCTGCCGATGGCTGGCAAGCGGAAAGCATTGACTAGCTCTAGGAGAGTTAAAGGCACGTTATACAGCTCCATTCCATTAGAGGAAAAATCCAAGGGCAATGCTCATTGGCAGACTTTGATGCAAGAAATGAGGGACAAAGGTGAAGCCCTTGGGAAACACAGACAAGACAGTTCCTGATTTCCATGGCAACTTCAAGAGGTTCTGCAACACTAACACCAGCAACCTGCAAAACGGGAGCTGGGCCCGGAATGTACTTGCCACACAACTTCCATACCTTCTTCCAAACAACACACACAGGGAAAGACAAGGCAATGGTAGACACAGTCTTGCCAACAAGTGCATTTAGCATTGCATATGATGCGGCAAGCAACTGCTCTTGCCCATTTAAAATCCAAAAGATGCCCCGAGATCTGATTATATCGATAACGGTCCCACACAGCAAGTTTCAAATGCACTGCACAGGCACGTGCTGGAGACCACCAAGGCACGCACGTCTGAGAATGCCTGCCTGAGGTTTGAGGAATGGAACATGATGCCTCAGGAAAAACTAAGGTTGAAAACTGGTGTACCAGTCCATCAACAGAGGACAAAAGGGGGTCCTCACAAAAGGTGGCAAGATGAGAGTATAAGTCCCAATTCGCTCCTGCAAATTGCCAACGAGGGCTATGAGGTAGTTGGGTCCCAATTCGCTCCTGCAAATTGCCAACGAGGGCTATGAGGTAGTTGGGAATATGTAGGAGTAAGAAGAATAGTAAAGTGATCACTGTCGTGTAAATCCGGGAGAAGAGACCAAGCATAAACAAGTGCAATTGACGAGGAACAGATAGAGATCAATGCAAGAGAGGCTGAGTGTGAGAGTCAAAATGGGTAGGAGCACCTGTATTTAAAACATGAAGAGGATGAGAAGAGAGAAGAGTCTCCAACTGATCACCAGGAGAGTCACAGTAGGACCCTCCCCACAGATGATGACGAGCGTTAAAATCACTCGATAAGATGAGTGGCGGTAGAAAAGAGATCGAAAATGCAATATCAGAGATACAGAATGCACAGGAGGAGGAAATATATAGAGAGCAAACTGTATACCATCTGTGTAAATAAATACGAGTTGCAGTATAATGAAGCAGAGAATGAATAAAAGCTTGCTGACACAGTATACCAACTGCTCAAGTGCGCTCGCATTAAATGATTCATCAGGAAAGGGATCAGAAGAATGTAACAGAATGTAGCCTGAAACGGGACAAATTACAAGTGAATGACTTTTTGGGCTTTTGTAACCTGACACACATTGGTGAAAACTGGGAGACCAACACTTGGAGTTCTCCCCGATTACCCCTGAGGCCACGAATATTCCATTGTTAATAAGACATTATTTACAAAGACAGGTATGCCAACAATAAGAAGCGATAAAATCCATGGGCTATTAGGGTCAGTGAGGTCAACGTGTGGGGGCAATGGTGTGTAAGCATGGAGGAATCAGAACGCTGTGAAGGAAAAGATTGTTGCGAGGGTTGTGAAAAAGAAGGGGTAGAAGGAGGCAGGTCAGCATCCATCGAGGGCTTTGTCTCTGCAATATAGTTGGAGATAGTGTCAAGTGTCTCAGCGGATAAGAAAGAGGCCGATAACATGATTTCAGAGACAGCTGAGGTAGAGCAAGTAGAGATCGAGGTAACTATGGAGGCAACCAAAGAGGTCTGAGAGGGGCAGGGAGTATGAACCTGGAGAGATGCATTGGTGGGGGCAGAAGAGTCCTGCAGTGGAACAGGAGAGGAAGGAGGTTGGAAGGTAACTAGGGAAGAAGACTGGGGTGGGGGGAACAGGAGAAGAGGGGACTACACGGGGGGGTGGTGAACCTTCACTTTCATGTGAGAGTTAGAAAGGGGGGCGAGAACTAGGCACAGAGGTAGATTCAATTTCAGAGGTGATAGACACAAAGGTGTAGGCTTGCGAGGTCTCAGAATGAGAAACTAGCGAGCAAGATGAAATAGAATTAGGTAGAGGTACTGAGGTAGGTGTCTGAGGATAAAGCCACAAAACAATTAGAAACGGGGGTGACCCCGGAAGACACGATAGCAGAGGAGCTGGTAGGCAGGAGGACCATCAAGGCTGGAGGTCACCGAGCTACTTGAGAATAAGGAACACGAGGAAGATTTCTCTGAAGGCAAAGCTGAGAGACAGCCATAGCGTAAGGCCTTCGCTCTCCTTAAGATAACGGATTTCTCGTTCATTACAATAGACTTGACAACAGCGTGAAAAAGGACAAGATTCATTGCAATTGAGACAAGAGGGAGGAACACTGCAAGATGTATTGGCATCATCTGTGGCACCGCAGATTTGCAGTATTTAGTGGGGTGTCCAAAGCACCAGCAATTATGACACTGCCGGGGAGTAGGGACTACTTTATGGACCTCTAGGTGATGGCCTGCAATATAAACAGAGGATGGGAGTTCACACCAGTCGAAGGTTAAGTTGGCGATATTACTGGAAAAGCACCTCCGCCCATGAGCAGGCAGGACATATGTATCCACTCTGAGAATAGGAAGGTCCTGAAGGGCTAATTGCTCTAAAATATTGCCACAAGACAGAAAATCACTCTGTACAATGGTACATGGTAAAACCACCATACCACTGAAAGAAATGAGAGTAGCATGCTTATGAACTGTGACTGGAATGTTATCTATGGAAGTTATGGGCTAAGATCATGAGCTAGTTTTGAATTCTGAACTGTAACAACACGTGTACCATTTCCAAGGGCATAAAAGGATATATTTTGGCCATCATGTCGTAAAAGAGCTTTACCAATACTATGATCAGAAAGATAATCAGTTGGAGATGTCAGTTGTGGAGAAAAGAATTTAGCCCACTGCATACTTGTAAACATGGTGTGCAAAGGAAGTGGGTGTTGCATAGGTCGTTTTTGGGTAGACATCAAAGAACCATCGTCAGTAGGTCTGAAATGTTTAGTAGTACCGCGGGCGGTCCGAAATGAGGGAGGTGGGCGATCCAAAAACAGCCACACCGTATTCAGGGAAGCCAGACGCATTGTTAAAGGCGTGCAAGAGGCAAAGGCATTAACAGAAATGGGTGGCACCTCAGCACCTGGAGCAGGTGATGAAGTGTCACCAGCAGAAGGTACAGGGGTAGAGAATGGTCCAATAACAAAGCCAAGTCAGAAACAGAATGTGGAAACAGAAAGGGGCCTGGGAGGAGAAAGGTTATCATAAAAAGAAGACTCCATGGTAGTGGTGCTTTTCTTGTTATTTTAAAGAAAATAAAAGAAAAAAGGAAAGAAAGAAAAAAGAGTGACAGTGGAGGGACAGTCACTAGAAGGCATGAAAGGGTTATAAGTTCTTCCCCTCATCTGAGAGGGCCTCAATCCCACAAGCAGTGAAGATGCAACATGGAATCCGTGCTATACCTTACCCTTCAAGCCAGTAAACCAGTGCTCTGGGATAGCAACCTCACATCTACTGAGCCACCTTGGCAGACAAAAGAAACCCGCCACAAAGCATACCTCCTTTGGCTGCCACCTTCCAGATCTGACAGGCAGCCTCTGGAGATACACCTATCATTTGCAGGACACCCCTCTCACTTCTCAGAAATCCAGGAAGGGAGCAGGGCACCTCCAGACAATTCAGATTCCATGGGAAACTACACCCCCGAGGAACCCTACAGAGTGGGATGAACCCCACCACACTTCCCCCTACCTAGAAACTAATGCCAGAGGGGAGGATCCCAGAGACTACAAATGGGACTGGGAAAGGGGAGGGAGGGGGGAGGGAGGGGAGAGGGGAGGAAAGGGGGAAAAAAGGGGGGAGATGGGGAGGATAGGATAGGGAAGGGAGGATTGGGGGTACTTAGACTCAGTCTGAGGAAGGAGACCAAAGGGTTTAATTCCTTAGATCAAGAGCCTCTTTGCTGCAGAAAGGAGCATCCCTTGAAGATGTATGCTTCTTAAATGAGATTAGTTAATTCTTGTGTATTTTCATGTCCTGAATCCAAATATCACTTTGAAAAATGCTTATTGGCTATAAGTTTCAAGATACAAGACCTGTAATATTTGATTATTTTATTACAATGTACAATATGTGTCATTATGTTTTAAACTATAATCCGTACCCACTGCCTTTTTGCTGACGCTTATAGTGGGCTGAGCCACTGAAGAATCATCTCTTGCCAATGTCCAAAAATAGTCTGCAAGCATTCTTGTGCCCCATTTGTCCTGGTACCATTTTTCCAAGGTTGAAATATCTTGGTGAAACCTTTCACCATGTTCGTCACTAACTGCCCCACAGTTCACTGGGAAAAAGTCATTGTGAGTCCAAAAAGTGGATTTTAAGTGACATGTTACATCCTATGTTCTTGTGAGCCTTGATGAGGTTTTCCACAAAGTCTTCATAGTTGCCTTCCCTTCTGTTTTCGAGAAATCCCTTCACCACTAACTTGAATGCTTCCCAAGCAGCTTTCTCCTCCCCATGAAGGTCTGATTCAAAGTCACCATCTTTAAGAAGCTCTCGAATCTGAGGACCATTGAAGACTCCCTTTCTTATCTTAGGGCCGCTCAGTGAAGGGAATTTTGATGTTAAATACTTGAATCCCTGACCGGATTTCTCCATAGCTTTTACAAAGTTTCTCATGAGCCCGTTTTGTGTGTTGTGGTGGTAGCAAAATTTTGTTTGGTTCAATGAGAGGTGGATGATGAACATTTTTCATCCCAGGCTCCAATGATTGACGAGGTGGCCAGTCTCTCCTGATGTAGTGGGAACCTCTTGCACAGCTGTCCCATTCACAGAGACAGCATATAAGTTTCAAAAGTGTTTGGCAAAGAAAATCACCTAACTTTCACCTCAAAATATAAACTTGTACAGCACAACCACCTTCTATGACTGCTGAAACAATAATGAAGGGCAGTGAGACTGAGTGTGGTAGGAAACACACTGCTACAAGCCTGTTGGAATCTGTTGAAACATGTAGGTGTATTGCTTAACAATTCGCCAACAGGCGAAATTGTTTACAAACATTGTCTACGTCCACAGCAGGACTCGAACCTGGTAAATAATTTCGCCTGTTTGCGAATTGTTAAGCATTTCAAATATTTTCGTTGTCCACTACATGTGGCAGGATTCGATGAAATAACTTTCAAAACTAGCTTGGTGCCTGGGGACATGGGAAACATCGCTTAGTTTTGGCTAAGTGCCCATACTTTTCGCAGGTCTAGTCTCCTGATAAAGTCCTGTGGACTCTGTATCAGAGTTAACAGGTACGAGTCCTGCTGTGGACGTAGAGACAATGTATGTAGGTGTATATTGAAAAGTAGAGATAACAAACAATTTTAACCATGATATTCATTATCAGTGACCTAAAATTAGTTGGAAATTGCTACTCTGGTCTCGGAAGCACTTTCGTTATTGACCAGTGTTACCTCTTTCCCATAGCCAGGTTGTGCTATTGACTCCTCATTTCGTTCTGTTGGGAACTTAAGTGTTGTAAAAACAGCCTTGTGGTCAGACAATCCAACGTAGCTGAGGGATTGACAAGTGACTATACCTTCTGCCATATCACTCACTACTGGGTCAAGGGAGGAGCCAGAGGTGTGAGTAGGGAAATCAACAAAGTTTCTCATGTCAAACACTGCAAGATCATCAAAGTCTCTCTGTATAAGATATTAGTTGAGGTCACCAACAATTATATGTCGACAGTTGTGCTGGAGCAGAAGGGAGTCCATATTTTCCATTAGGAAGTTGATAAGGTCTGCATGTTGCCACTGAGGTCTGTACAATGCACATACTAGTAAAGAGGCACTAGTGTTTATGCATAGCTTGAAAAAAATAATTTTTAGACGAGTAGGGATGGCAATATCAATGTGCTGGGCATGTACACTTTTAGAGAAGCACACAGCAACACCACCTCCTTGCCCTTACCTGTCTCTTCTCATCCATGAGGTGTAGCCAGCATTTCTTGCAAAATTTTCTGGAGTCCTGTCGTCCAAAAAAGTTTTAACACCACTCGGGATGTCAAGAGTCCACAAAACCGTGTGTAAGCTCTCCAACACTGGTAATGAAACCTCTAATGTTGGCCGACAGGATGCTGATAGACTGGCTCCTCATGATGTGCTCAGCTTAAGGTGGTGTGGGTGGGTGTGGGTGTGTGGGTGTGTGTGTGTGTGTGTGTGTGTGTGTGTGTGTGTGTGTGTGTGTGTGTGTGTGTGTGTGTGTGTGTGTGTGTGTGTGTGTGTGTGTGTGTGTGTGTGTGTGCGCGCGCGCGCGCGCAAGGCGGTAATGTGACTGCCCTTGAGGCAGGTAGGGCACCAAGGCAGCTGCTAGGATGTAGGTCTGTGGTCTTGTATAAAGGCACAAAACCATCTGCTGGAGTGGCTGAGTGGGTGATGTGTGTGTTCAATTCAGAGATCCTGCTGGTTTGTTCCGAGAACAGGTCTCTAAAGAGGTGGTCCTGTCTGTCCGACATTGGTCCTCCTGATGTCCCCTCTCGTGGCAGTAATTGCACCTGTTATCTTGCAGGCAGTTGTTAGTGGTGTGCCCCCTCCAGTGACAGCAAGAGCACTGCCTAGGTGCTTGGGAGGGTGGCCTCCTATTTGTTGCACCTGTGTTTCGCTGCTGATTTATCCACAGGGTCTGCCGCTGGTGAGCCTGATGATTGTGTATCTGATGAACGTTTTCCTGGGACTGTGTTGGTGGAAGGTGAGACGGCTGTAGATGTCTTCCTCCTCCACGTCCTCTACCACGCCTCTGTACAGTTCTGACAGATGTGTCTCTGCTGTTCGTACTTTGGTGCAGCACCTGTATCTGCGCGTACGTGCTTCCATATGCTAATTCTGTAGAACTAGAGTCGTTATACGACCGGAATGTCTTAGCAACCCACAAAGAACAGGTTAAAAATAACACCGATCAGTGATGCGTTGCAATACCAAATTTGAACACACCTAGTCTTCTATAAGGCTTCGTGCAACTCTGCAATAACTATTCTCCTTCACCTGTGTTGCAGAAAGATGAAGAATCTCAGATAAACTGTTTCACTCAAAGCAATCTCCAGGGCGTGTGACAGTATGGTTCACCAAATGCAACAGGAGATAAACTTGAGAACAAGAAGGAAGAAGCAAGGTAGAAGAGGCAGCAAGATGACAAGTATAACAAAGAAAAACGAAATTTTAGCCTTTATTATGACGTTTTGTTGACGGAGAGCTTCATTAACTTATGATAAATCCCTCATTGAGCGAAAAGTCGTTATGTCAGACGCTGCATGATGAAAGGTTGAGTATGTGTTGAAGAAAGCAGTGAACATTGTGTGATCACAGAAATGGTGAAGATGAGGGAAGATTTCAAAGACTATATATGTAAAGTGCAACTAATGTGACATTTTATTGTGGCAACTTTCGCTCTCCAGGAGCTTTGTCAAACCGTTACAAACAGTACATGGACACAGAGGGTATGAAGATTGAGACACTTATGCAACATATGGGAATCTTTATTCAGGAAACGTTTCGCCACACAGTGGCTTCATCAGTCCAATACAAAGCAGGTGTAAGGAGAGGAGGAGTTTGAGGTAATCAGTCCCTCAGCCTGGAGTCAGTGTGTTCAGTCCATCAATCTTGTAGAATGTACAACATAGGGCCGTAGATGTGGCTTATATACTGTAGTTAGGCGAGGCGAAGCAGGAGGAGGCAGGGTCATAGTGGTACCATCCACTAGTCGAAGTAGGTCTTCGTCCAAAGGTTGGACAAAGACCCCGCCGCCTCCTGCTTCGCCTCACCTGACTACAGTATATAAGCCACGTCTACGGCCCTATGCTGTGTATAGCTGCTGGGTTAAGCCCTGGCTCTATTTCTACGACTAAGAACACTCCTCTCCAGAGCTATTCTTCGTCTGTCCCGTCTTCCCCGCTCATCCCATTTGGGATCTTACCTGAACTTGTTCGTTTGTTCGTTCCTATGCTGTACATTCTACAAGATTGATGGACTGAACACCGACTCCAGGCTGAGGGACTGATTACCTCAATCTCCTCCTCACCTTACACCTTCTGCTTTGTATTGGACTGATGGAGCCACTGTGTGGCGAAACGTTTCCTGAATAAAGATTCCCATATGTTGCATAAGTGTCTCAATCTTGAACTGAACATCAAAATGGTATACAATACCGACAGGTTGGTAGGTAAGACACATAGGCAACAGTTAGGCAACTTTATTCCGAAACGTTTCGCCTACACAGTAGGCTTCTTCAGTCGAATACAGAAAGTAGGCAGGAACAGTAGAGATGTGAAGACGATGTAATCAGTCCATCACCCTTGAAGTCGTAGAATTTGAGGTTGTCAGTTCCTCGGCCTGGAGAAGTTCAGTTCCATAGTCAGGAACTATCTGGAGATCAAGCGACAGTGCGGAGACTTAAATACTGTTGTTAGGTAAGACACATATGCAACAGTTAGACAACTTTATTCCGAAACGTTTCGCCTACACAGTAGGCTTCTTCAGTCGAATACAGAAAATAGGCAGGAACAGTAGAGATGTGAAGACGATGTAATCAGTCCATCACCCTTGTAGTCGTAGAATTTGAGGTTGTCAGTCCCTCGGCCTGGAGAAGTTCAGTTCCATAGTCAGGAACTATCTGAAGATCAAGCGACAGTGCGGAGACTTAAATACTGTCGGAAGGAGAGGTGCAGACTAGTAGTAGTAGTAGTAGTAGTAGTAGTAGTAGTAGTAGTAGTAGTAGTGAGAATGTAACCACTGAAAGGTCATGTCCCTCTCAGATCCAACACTTCTCACTTGAAAAGCTTGTCCAAGGTGTTTTCTGTACCAAGATGCCATGTGTTGCAGTGTCTGACAAGATGAACTTAAATACTGTCGGAAGAAGATGTGCAGAGTAGTAGTAGTAGTAGTGAGAGTGTAGCCACTGAGAGGTCAGGTCCCTCTCAGATCCAACAGTTCTCACTAGAAAGGGTTGTCAAAGGCGTTTTCTGTACCAAGAGGCCATGTGTTGCAGTGTCTGACAAGATGAACATCAAAATGGTATACAATACCGACAGGTTGGTAGGTAAGACACATAGGCACCTCTCCTTCCGACAGTATTTAAGTCTCCGCACTGTCGATTGATCTCCAGATAGTTCCTGACTATGGAACTGAACTTCTCCAGGCCGAGGAACTGACAACCTCAAATTCTACGACTTCAAGGGTGATGGACTGATTACATCGTCTTCACATCTCTACTGTTCCTGCCTACTTTCTGTATTCGACTGAAGAAGCCTACTGTGTAGGCGAAACGTTTCGGAATAAAGTTGCCTAACTGTTGCCTATGTGTCTTACCTATCAATCTTCAACTCTTGGGTATCTTTATTGAGGAAACGTTTCGCCACAGTGGCTTCATCAGTCCATACAAAGGAGAATCATGAAGAACAGGAGGAGAATGAGGTACTCAGTCCCTCAACCTTGAGTCGATGTGGTCAGTCCATCAGTCTATTCAAGATTGATGGACTGACCACATCGACTCAAGGTTGAGGGACTGATTACCTCATTCTCCTCCTTATTCAATGTTGAAGTAGGTCGTGCCCAAGAATTAAGCAAGCGAAGAATTCCCAAGTATTAAGATCCCAAGAAGATGCAGTGTCTGACAGGTTTGTAGATGAATGGTTCAGAGAACAGACATGTTGATAAATTAGACACATGTGCAACTCTTGGGTATCTTTATTGAGGAAACGTTTCGCCACACAGTGGCTTCATCAGTCCATACAAAGGAGAATCTTGAAGAATAGGAGGAGAATGAGGTAATCAGTCCCTCAACTTTGAGTCGATGTGGTCAGTCCATCAATCTTGAATAGAATACGGCATACGTGCTGAGAAGGAGCTTATAAACCGTTGGCAGGAGAGGTGAAGCAGTCAGAGGCAGTGTAACACTTATTCAATGTTGAAGTAGGTCGTGCCCAAGAATTAAGCAAGCGAAGAATTCCCAAGTATTAAGATCCCAAGAAGATGCAGTGTCTGACAGGTTTGTAGATGAATGGTTCAGAGAACCTGTCAGACACTGCGTCTTCTTGGGATCTTAATACTTGGGAATTCTTCGCTTGCTTAATTCTTGGGCACGACCTACTTCAACATTGAATAAGTGTTACACTGCCTCTGACTGCTTCACCTCTCCTGCCAACGGTTTATAAGCTCCTTCTCAGCACGTATGCCGTATTCTATTCAAGATTGATGGACTGACCACATCGACTCAAGGTTGAGGGACTGATTACCTCATTCTCCTCCTATTCTTCAAGATTCTCCTTTGTATGGACTGATGAAGCCACTGTGTGGCGAAACGTTTCCTCAATAAAGATACCCAAGAGTTGCACATGTGTCTAATTTATCAACATGTCGGTTCTCTGAACCATTCATCTACAAACCACTATATACATTGAACATTAAAATGGTTAGGTAAAACAGTTAGGTATCTTTATTTCGAAACGTTTCGCCTACACAGTAGGCTTCTTCAGTCGAGTACAGAAAACATCAAAATGGTATACAATACCGACAGGTTGTTAGGTAAGACACATATGCAACAGTTAGACAACTTTATTCCGAAACGTTTCGCCACGAGTGGCTTCTTCAGTCCTAATACAGAGAAAACTAAGAAAACACACATATATATAGTGGTGGGAGTCAGGTGAGGTGAAGCGTGGGTAGAGGTGGTAGTAGTAGTAGTAGTAGTAATGGAACTAAGGAGGTGAGGTTAGAGAGGGACCTGCTGTCATCAAGTAACACCAGTTCCCAGGATGGGTAATATCCTCTTGCTTAGTAATTTTGAAATACTGTAACTACCGGATTTCTGCTTTATAGTGTTACTGACAGAAATTAGTGCAGCTTCAATGCATTTTCTCCGTCTTAAGTCGTCTTCTTTAATAACTAGTTTAGCTTCATTGAATTTCATGAGGTGTCCAACATCGTCTCTATGTTGAACACATGCGTTTTTGCGGTCATCATTTCTGCAAGCATTTTTGTGTTCTGCTATCCTAATGTCCAGAGTTCTGGCTGTTTCCCCTACATATACTTTGTCACACCCCCCACATGGTATAGTGTAGATTCCTGCACTTGTGCCAGAATCATGCTTGTGTTTTTGTATCAGGTTCCTAATAGTAGTTGAAGAGCTGGTAGATATTTTAGCCAGTTTTCTGTAAAGTAAAAGGACACAAGTGCAACTAATGTGACATTTATTGTGGCAACGTTTCGCTCTCCAGGAGCTTTATCAAGCCATAATTCTACCAACTTTATTACAGCCAGTTTTCTGTCCAACATTTTTGAAACATTAGTGGCAACGTTGCTGACCGGTAAAACGATGTAACTTGGAGGCTTTTCTTCAATTTGATAGGTGTTGGTCTTGCTGAGGATACGTGTTGCACGTTTCCTGCAGTCACGTATGAAGTGTAGGGGAAAGTGTAGTGAACTAAAAGAGTTGGTGATGTATGTACATTCTTCTTCGAGGAACTGCGGACTGGAAATTCTGTAGGCCCTCAGAAAGAAGCCAATAACTACCCCTCTTTTAGTTCTTGTGTCATGGTGAGAGAAGAAATGTAGAAGATCATTCTTGTAGGTAGGCTTCCGGTAGACTTTAAAAGAAAGTTTGCTTTCCCCTGTGCGTAAGAGAACGTCGAGAAAAGGTAACTGGTTGTCCTTCTCCTCCTCTAGGGTAACATAAACACAAATGCAGTATAATGTGATCCTTTATTGACTACGTTTCGCCCACACAGTGGGCTTTTTCAAGTCACAAACAGAACTACCTGGGGTGGAAGGAACGCGAGTATTTATAGTCCGGCTGAGGTCTGTGTGGGCGAAACGTAGTCAATAAAGGATCACATTATACTGCATTTGTGTTTATATTGCCATTGTGTCGGTATTTTATACCATTTATTTCCATCCTCTAGGGTAAATTTAATAGTAGGTTCCAGAGTGTTGATGGTGTTGAGGATGCCCTGTACGTCAAGATTTTTGGGTACAATGACCAAAATATCATCTACGTACCGCATCCAAGTAACTGAACGAGGGATGTTATTGAGGATCCTTCTTGATTCCAGGTCCTCCATATATAAATTGGCAAGAACTGCACTAAGGGGGGATCCCATGGCTAGTCTTTGGACTAGCCATGGGATCCCCCCTTAGTGCAGTTCTTGCCAATTTATATATGGAGGACCTGGAATCAAGAAGGATCCTCAATAACATCCCTCGTTCAGTTACTTGGATGCGGTACGTAGATGATATTTTGGTCATTGTACCCAAAAATCTTGACGTACAGGGCATCCTCAACACCATCAACACTCTGGAACCTACTATTAAATTTACCCTAGAGGAGGAGAAGGACAACCAGTTACCTTTTCTCGACGTTCTCTTACGCACAGGGGAAAGCAAACTTTCTTTTTAAGTCTACCGGAAGCCTACCTACAAGAATGATCTTCTACATTTCTTCTCTCACCATGACACAAGAACTAAAAGAGGGGTAGTTATTGGCTTCTTGTAAAGTAAAAGGACACAAGTGCAACTAATGTGACATTTATTGTGGCAACGTTTCGCTCTCCAGGAGCTTTATCAAGCCATTACAAACAATACATGGACACAGAGGGTATATAAAGGCTCAGAGTGAGGTGAATACTAGTGAGGTACCATTTCGATGTTCACTAGTGGTGGTAGTAGTAGTAGTAGTAGTAGTAGTAGTAGTAGTAGTAGTAGTAGTAGTAGTAGTAGTAGTAGTGGTAGTGACAAAAGTAATACAATATGTTAGAGCAATTAATTCGTACATGAGTAAAAGGATATAAAAGCTATTACTTGGGTAACATAAAAATAGGTTGGACAAATATAAACTGGAATGAGGCAGCTTGTTTCAGTGTTCACTCTCTGTGCTTTGTGTAGTATAACAGGAGAGACTATGTGATGGCAGGGTTTACTGTTTTCAGGAGGATTCTTGCTAAGACTTCGGAGATGGTGAAGCTGCCGTTGTTTTGTTTAATTGTATTTGAAACAGCGATCAGTGCTGATTCAAGGCACTTTCGTGTGCGGAAATTATTTTCTTTTATCACTAATTGGGCGTCTCCGAATTTCATAAGATGATTGGTGGAATTTCGGTGTTGTACACAGGCGTTGTTTAAGTTGTCGTTCCTGCATGCGTATATGTGTTCATTGAGGCGGGTGTCGAGGTTTCTTGCTGTTTCACCTACGTAGATCTTGTCACAGCCTCCACAGGGTATAGTGTAAACTCCTGCATTGACTGGTTCGTGGTGCTTGGGTTTTGTCCTGGTTAGATCCTTTATTGAAGTGGTAGAAGCGATGGCGACTCTGGTGTTAGCTTGTGAAAGTACTTTTGAGACGTTTAGTGCAACCTGGCTGTTGGGAAGAATTATAACTACTACTACTACCACTAGTGAACATCGAAATGGTACCTCACTAGTATTCACCTCACTCTGAGCCTTTATATACCCTCTGTGTCCATGTATTGTTTGTAATGGCTTGATAAAGCTCCTGGAGAGCGAAACGTTGCCACAATAAATGTCACATTAGTTGCACTTGTGTCCTTTTCTTTACATATTGTCGGTAATTCTACCAACTTTATTACATTCTGTCGGACACCGCAACATAATGGACATTTCATGCAGACGTTATTTGGACACCCTTCTTCGTGCTCACAGCTATCGCAACAGACACAACTTTTTACAAGATTGCCTGGCAGAGAAGGTGATCCCTAAGTCTACTCCTGCACAACTCTCCAACTCCAAGCACCCCTTCTCTCCAGCTACCCAAGCTTACTTAACTGAATGTGCCGAAGAACTTTCTAACATCGCTAAGGAAACCTTTGAAACTGCAAGGAATATGAGGGCCAGTCTTCAGATTGACCAACACACTGCTGAGCATATTCTCAGCACAGTCACAACAGCTAACCTCCAACAGAAGATCAAACTCAATCGCAAACTTCAGTACCTCTGCACTAACAGTCGATGGAAGGAAATGGGACGCGAATCCCTGATAAACAACTTATCGTCACGCACCTTAACCGACTACGAGAAACAAGCACTGAGTCTGGGACTCAAATTTACCACCAACATACGCAAACCTAACTATCAACTCAATCTTGTTACCAGGAACCATAGACACAGTGACAGCAACTTCCAGAAGGGTTATATACAGGGCCTTCTCACTGCAGCTTTATGTGAACCTTCTTCTTCTAATCTTCCTAGAAGATACATCACTGCCCTTAAGGACCTCGCCAACGACCCCAACTTTATCGTCACCACCGCCGACAAAGGAGGTGGAGTCGTCATACTCAACACCAGTGACTACAACACTAAAATGATGGACCTTTTGAATGATCAATCTACATACGAACCCATCAGCACTCAACAGTGGGAGACGCTCACCAAAGACTTTCTATACAAAACCAGACAAATACTCAAACGCACTAGAGAAGGGAAGAAACTTCTGTACTTGTTACCAAGCAACCCTAAACCAGCACACATGTATGGTTTACCCAAGACCCATAAACACAATATTCCTCTCAGACCAATCACGTCAGGAATAGGCAGTGCTCCACACAAACTAGCCGGAGTTCTTGCCAAACATCTTTCCTGCCTTCTGGGGACCATCAGCCCTGCTCATCTTAAACACTCAGGCGACCTTCTCAACCGCATCCGTAACCTCTCCATCCGTAACAAGAAACTAAGCAGTTTGGATGTGACTTCCCTCTTCACAAAAGTACCTACCAAAAAAGCCATCGAGGTTCTACGACGTAAAGTCAACCAGGACCTTAATCTTCCTTTACCTCCCGGAGATTTTGTTGACTTGATTGAACTCTGTGTTAACTTCAACTGTTTTTCCTTCAATAACAAGCTCTACAAACAAACCTACGGCATGGGAATGGGGTCCCCAATAAGTGCCGTCCTAGCCAACTTATACATGGAACACCTAGAGTCCGAACACTTCGCCAACATTATCCCTTCAAGCGTCACTTGGTTGCGTTACGTTGACGATGTCCTCGTAATAACTCCAAAACGTTTTGATGTACGGGATCTTCAGGCAAGGCTCAACGCAGTTGAACCAGCGATCCAGTTTACACTAGAAGAAGAGTCCAATGACAAGCTACCTTTCCTCGACGTCCTCATTCACAAAGTAGACAACAACCTAAGATTTCAAGTTTATCGGAAACCCACCAATAAAAATGATCTCACACACTTCTATTCCAGTCAAGATACCAAGACCAAAAGAGGCATCATCATCGGGTTTTTCCTAAGAGCATACCGAATTTGTAGTCCTGAGTTTCTTGACGAGGAATGTACTTACATTCACCAAACATTCACTGAGTTACAATTTCCTTCTTTTTTCATCAAAGACTGCAAGAAAAGAGCTCTTCAGATCATCAATTCTCCACGCATCAACACCGCTCCCAACAAAGTTATAATTCTTCCCAACAGCCAGGTTGCACTAAACGTCTCAAAAGTACTTTCACAAGCTAACACCAGAGTCGCCATCGCTTCTACCACTTCAATAAAGGATCTAACCAGGACAAAACCCAAGCACCACGAACCAGTCAATGCAGGAGTTTACACTATACCCTGTGGAGGCTGTGACAAGATCTACGTAGGTGAAACAGCAAGAAACCTCGACACCCGCCTCAATGAACACATATACGCATGCAGGAACGACAACTTAAACAACGCCTGTGTACAACACCGAAATTCCACCAATCATCTTATGAAATTCGGAGACGCCCAATTAGTGATAAAAGAAAATAATTTCCGCACACGAAAGTGCCTTGAATCAGCACTGATCGCTGTTTCAAATACAATTAAACAAAACAACGGCAGCTTCACCATCTCCGAAGTCTTAGCAAGAATCCTCCTGAAAACAGTAAACCCTGCCATCACATAGTCTCTCCTGTTATATTACACAAAGCACAGAGAGTGAACACTGAAACAAGCTGCCTCATTCCAGTTTATATTTGTCCAACCTATTTTTATGTTACCCAAGTAATAGCTTTTATATCCTTTTACTCATGTACGAATTAATTGCTCTAACATATTGTATTACTTTTGTCACTACCACTACTACTACTACCACTAGTGAACATCGAAATGGTACCTCACTAGTATTCACCTCACTCTGAGCCTTTATATACCCTCTGTGTCCATGTATTGTTTGTAATGGCTTGATAAAGCTCCTGGAGAGCGAAACGTTGCCACAATAAATGTCACATTAGTTGCACTTGTGTCCTTTTACTTTACATATTGTCGGTAATTCTACCAACTTTATTATTGGCTTCTTTCTGAGGGCCTACAGAATTTCCAGTCCGCAGTTCCTCGAAGAAGAATGTACATACATCACCAACTCTTTTAGTTCACTACACTTTCCCCTACACTTCATACGTGACTGCAGGAAACGTGCAACACGTATCCTCAGCAAGACCAACACCTATCAAATTGAAGAAAAGCCTCCAAGTTACATCGTTTTACCGGTCAGCAACGTTGCCACTAATGTTTCAAAAATGTTGGACAGAAAACTGGCTAAAATATCTACCAGCTCTTCAACTACTATTAGGAACCTGATACAAAAACACAAGCATGATTCTGGCACAAGTGCAGGAATCTACACTATACCATGTGGGGGGTGTGACAAAGTATATGTAGGGGAAACAGCCAGAACTCTGGACATTAGGATAGCAGAACACAAAAATGCTTGCAGAAATGATGACCGCAAAAACGCATGTGTTCAACATAGAGACGATGTTGGACACCTCATGAAATTCAATGAAGCTAAACTAGTTATTAAAGAAGACGACTTAAGACGGAGAAAATGCATTGAAGCTGCACTAATTTCTGTCAGTAACACTATAAAGCAGAAATCCGGTAGTTACAGTATTTCAAAATTACTAAGCAAGAGGATATTACCCATCCTGGGAACTGGTGTTACTTGATGACAGCAGGTCCCTCTCTAACCTCACCTCCTTAGTTCCATTACTACTACTACTACTACTACCACCTCTACCCACGCTTCACCTCACCTGACTCCCACCACTATATATATGTGTGTTTTCTTAGTTTTCTCTGTATTAGGACTGAAGAAGCCACTCGTGGCGAAACGTTTCCTTTAATAAATGTCCTGAACTGTACATAAGTGTCTTTTTCCACATCTTGTCGGTATCACCATACCATTTCCTAGTAGTAGTAGTGAGAGGCCACTTAGAGGTCATGTCCCTCTCAGATCCAACACTTCTCACTTGAAAAGCTTGTCCAGGGTGTTTTCTGTACCAAGATGCCACGTGTTGCAGTGTCTGACAAGATGAACATCAAAATGGTATACAATACCGACAGGTTGTTAGGTAAGACACATATGCAACAGTTAGACAACTTTATTCCGAAACGTTTCGCCTACACAGTAGGCTTCTTCAGTCGAATACAGAAAGTAGGCAGGAACAGTAGAGGGACTGACAACCTCAAATTCTACGACTTTAAGGGTGATGGACTGATTACATCGTCTTCACATCTCTACTGTTCCTGCCTACTTTCTGTATTCGACTGAAGAAGCCTACTGTGTAGGCGAAACGTTTCGGAATAAAGTTGTCTAACTGTTGCATATGTGTCTTACCTAACACAGAAAAGTTGATAGAAGCAGGAGATACTTGAAGACGATGTAATCAGTCCATCACCCTTAAAGTTTTGAGGTGGTCAGTCCCTCAGTCTGGAGAAGAGCATTGTTCCAAAGTCTGAAACAATATGGAGTGGAAGTGACAGGATGGAGCCTTATATAGCGCCAGGAGGTGAGACGTAGGTCACTAGAAGAGGTAAGAACGCAGATGTTGGGATTTGAGAGGGACCTGACCTCCCAACATCTGCGTTCTTACCTCTTCTAGTGACCTACGTCTCACCTCCTGGCGCTATATAAGGCTCCATCCTGTCACTTCCACTCCATATTGTTTCAGACTTTGGAACAATGCTCTTCTCCAGACTGAGGGACTGACCACCTCAAAACTTTAAGGGTGATGGACTGATTACATCGTCTTCAAGTATCTTCTGCTTCTATCAACTTTTCTGTACTCGACTGAAGAAGCCTACTGTGTAGGCGAAACGTTTCGAAATAAAGATACCTAACTGTTGCATATGTGTCTTACCTAACACACTATATACATGATGGATTTTTTGAGTTTACGAGTGACGTCAAGTTTCGCGAAATTTTATAATGTAAAGTGCGTAATATTGGCTAGTTAGTGCTATGGAAATAATTTGATTTTGTGCAAATAAAAAGAAGTAATTTGGGTTATTTTGTCTCCAGAAGAAATAAAAAAAAAAAGCCCCTTATTTAACTACTGTACCCAACCTAACCCAGCCCAGCCTAACATAATACAACTTAACCCAATATGCACACAGTCGAGATATTGCTGGAGTGCTGATATTTGATCAGTCTACATCACTGCCTTGTAAGTCAGGCGGGTTGGCTGGCCTGGCGTGTAATTTTCTTTATTTATTTATTCTACTGGGAGAGAGAATGTTTTTAATCTCCATCAAAAAAAATAAAAACAAATGCCCAATAATAAAGATTTTTGCGTATCTTTGGATATATTGTGTTATAGAAATTAAAATAAAGGAGTAATCAGATGGAGCCCCTAAATTAACATTAGCCCAGTCATACATGGCTTTTACCATAGTGTTCCTACTTAAGAACATAAGAATGTAGGAACACTGCAGAAGGCCTATTGGCCCATACGAGGTAGGTCCTTATCAAAACGACATCTACCTAAAGCTACTCAAGAAATAACTCCCGTACCCCTTGACACCAATCAAACCCAGCCCCTCCCACTCATATATTTGTCCAGTCACTTCTTAAAGCTACCCAAGGTCCTAGCCTCTATCACCCCACTGGGAAGACTGTTCCACGCATCTACAACTCTGTTAGAAAACCAGTACTTACTTATGTCCTTTCTAAATCTAAATTTATCCAACTTAAATCCATTATTCCTGGTTCTTACCTGGTTCGACACCCTCAGTACTTTATTAATGTCTCCCTTGTTTATGCCCGTCATCCACTTATACACTTCATTCTACGCCTCTCCAGAGAGTGGAGATTTAAGGCTTTAAGTCTATCTTCATACGGGAGGTTCCTTACACAATAAATCATTTTAGTCATTCTTCTCTGTATGTTCTCTAATGAGTATGTCCATCCTGTAGTAAGGGGACCAAAACTGAGCAGCATAATCTAAATGAGGCCTCACTAGTGATGTATAGAGCTGCAAAATAACTTCTGGGCTTCTGTTACTTATACTTCTTGAGATAAATCCAAGTAATCTGTTGGCCTTGTTGCGCACACTAAGGCACTGCTGTCTTGGCTTTAGATTTCTGCTTACCATGACTCCCAAGTCTTTTTCACATTCTGTATGACCAAGCTCTACTTCACCTAGATTATAGCTTCGAGGGTTATTTTCATTACCAAGGGCAAGTACCTTACACTTATCCACATTAAACTTCATCTGCCATTTTTCAGACCAAGACATTAATTTGTTCAAATCGTCCTGGAGTTCATTGATATCCTCCTCAGAGTGAATTATACGGCCTATCTTTGTATCATCAGCAAACTTACTCATGTCACTAGTAATCCCTTCATCAAGGTCATTGATGTAAATTATGAACAGGAGAGGGCCTAAAACTGATCCTTGTGGAACGCCACTAGTGACTAATCCCCATTCAGATTTCACTCCATTAATGGTAACTCTGCTTTCTATTGGTAAGCCATGCCTCAATCCATGCTAGAACTTTACCTCCTATACCATGAGCTGCCACTTTTCTTAAGAGTCTCTTGTGAGGTACTCTGTCGAAGGCTTTACTAAAATCCAAATAAACAATATCATATTCCTTATCACTGTCAACTGCCTCAAATGTTCTATTGAAGAATGTCAGTAAGTTTGTCAGGCAGGAACGACCTCTCGTGAATCCATGCTGAGATTCATTTATCAAGTTATGCTCTTCAAGGTGACTTCTGATAATGTCAGCTATAATTGATTCTAATAACTTGCCCACACACACACACTGAACCATTCATCTACAAACACACACACACACACACACACACACACTGTTCCTGCTTCAACCGTACACACAACAGTGTTCCTACACCACACACACACACACAACAGTGATGAACATCAAAATGGTATACAATACCGACAGGTTGTTAGGTAAGACACATATGCAACAGTTAGACAACTTTATTCCGAAACGTTTCGCCTACACAGTAGGCTTCTTCAGTCGAATACAGAAAGTAGGCAGGAACAGTAGAGATGTGAAGACGATGTAATCAGTCCATCACCTGTTCCTGCCTACTTTCTGTATTCGACTGAAGAAGCCTACTGTGTAGGCGAAACGTTTCGGAATAAAGTTGTCTAACTGTTGCATATGTGTCTTACCTAACAACCTGTCGGTATTGTATACCATTTTGATGTTCATCTTGTCAGACACTGCAACATGTGGCATCTTGGTACAGAAAACACATTGGACAAGCTTTTCAAGTGAGAAGGGTTGGATCTGAGAGGGACATGACCTCTCAGTTGCCTCTCACTACTACTACTACTACTACTACTACTACTACCCTGCACCTCTCCTTCCGACAGTATTTAAGTCTCCGCACTGTCGCTTGATCTTCAGATAGTTCCTGACTATGGAACTGAACTTCTCCAGGCCGAGGGACTGACAACCTCAAATTCTACGACTTTAAGGGTGATGGACTGATTACATCGTCTTCACATCTCTACTGTTCCTGCCTACTTTCTGTATTCGACTGAAGAAGCCTACTGTGTAGGCGAAACGTTTCGGAATAAAGTTGTCTAACTGTTGCATATGTGTCTTACCTAACACACACAACAGTGTTCCTACACCACACACACACAACAGTGTTCCTACACCACACACACACAACAGTGTTCCTACACCACACACACACAACAGTTCCTACGCCACACACACAACAGTGTTCCTACACCACACACATACAACAGTGTTCCACCATACACACACAACAGTGTTCCACCATACACACACAACAGTGTTCCTACACCACACACACAACAGTGTTCCACCATACACAACAGTGTTCTCTGTCATACCAGTTCGTCAAGCAGGTGTGATTAGACACCAGGGTGTGGGGGCGATGATCTTCGGTAGTTCTGCAATGTAATGCAGATGTTTATCTGGAACTGGTTTGCAAGGCTTGTCTCCAAGTGAACAAGTCTTAACACACGCCTGCCAGAGATCAATACAATACTTGCTACCCCCTCCACGCCCACCCTCCTCACGCCCACCTGCCAACCACACCATGCAGACGATACTAATGCATCCAGCCCCCTCTTAGTGACAAACTTACAAATTTGAACGGTTCATGGTTACACTTGCTCACTTCGTTTTTGTACTGATGTAAACTAAATCCAATTTAACCTAATGTAAAGAAAACAGAATACAAATAACCCGCACATAGAAGAGAGAAGCTTACGACGACGTTTCGCTTTGGAGCGAAACGTCATCATAAGTTCCTCTCTCCTATGTGCGGGTTATTTGTGTATCGTTCCAGTCACTGAATTGTGCCTTTTGGTTCTTTAAAGAAAATAACATTTGCAAGTCTAGAGAGAGGTTAAGAAAATAACACTGGACACTTCGTAAAAAAAAAAAAAAATAGAACATAAGAACACAAGAATGAAGGAGCACTGCAGCAGCCTACTGGTCCGTCCTATAAATGTTACAGAAGGCCGACAAGTTGATGGGTAAGACACATTAGCAACAGTAGGAATCTGACGAAACATTTCGCCTGCGGTCCCGGCTTCATCAGTCGAATACTGAATGGATTACACTCCTAGAGACATCAGTGTTGGTGGAAGACAGACTTACTCGTCAACTTGTCGGTATTGTTATACCATTTATATGATGCTTATCTGACAACACCACGGTATCTTGGTACAAGGGATGTTGTCCTCGGATATTCTTGCTAACATCTGTTTACTATTAATGGGCCCAACTCACTTGTGACTTCAACGCTAAGCTGCTACACCTCACTTTCTGGTTTATTAGCCTCTGGCCACGTGCTTTTGCAATAGGTTAAGATACTGATCATCTTGCGCCTAGGGTGACGGACTGATAACATCAAACTATGTCTCTACTTCGTCTACTTAGTTTTCCGTCAGAATTCAACTGATGTCTCATTCATCTACTGGTCCATACTAGGCAGGTCCAACTCTCACTTACCAACACTAACTCATGTACCCATCCAACCAATATTTAAAGCTACCCAAATTATTATTATAATCAAGGGGGAAGCGCTAAACCCGTAGGATTATACAGTGCCCAGGGGGAGGGGGATGTGGAAGGCATTCAGGCTTAATTCGGGGAACTGGTGCACAGATCCAATTCCCTAAATCAAGAGCCCCTCACCAACATCAAGGAACCTTCCATGAGGGGAAAGCTACCCAAAGTTCTCGCTGTAATGACGCTACCTGGCAGTTTGTTCCACTCGAGTCACAACTCTACTGTCAAACCAGTTCTTCCTTATAAGAACATAAGAATGTAGGAACACTGCAGAAGGCCTACTGGCCCATACGAGGCAGGTCCTTATCAAAACGACATCTACCTAAAGCTACTCAAGAAACAACTCCCGCACTCCCCAACACCAATCAAACCCAGCCCCTCCCGCTCATATATTTGTCCAGTCTCTTCTTAAAGCTACCCAAGGTCCTAGCCTCTATCACCCCACTGGGAAGACTGTTCCACGCATCTACAACTCTGTTAGAAAACCAGTACTTACCTATGTCCTTTCTAAATCTAAATTTATCCAACTTAAATCCATTATTCCTGGTTCTTACCTGGTTCGACACCCTCAGTACTTTATTAATGTCTCCCTTGTTTATGCCCGTCATCCACTTATACACTTCAATGATATCTCCTCTCATTCTACGCCTCTCCAGAGAGTGGAGATTTAAGGCTTTAAGTCTATCTTCATACGGGAGGTTCCTTACACAGTAAATCATTTTAGTCATTCTTCTCTGTATGTTCTCTAATGAGTCTATGTCCATCCTGTAGTAAGGGGACCAAAACTGAGCAGCATAATCTAAATGAGGCCTCACTAGTGATGTATACAGCTGTAAAATAACTTTTGGACTTCTGTTACTTATACTTCTTGAGATAAATCCAAGTAATCTGTTGGCCTTGTTGCGCACACTGAGGCACTGCTGTCTTGGCTTTAGATTTCTGCTTACCATGACTCCCAAGTCTTTTTCACATTCTGTATGACCAATCTCTACTTCACCTAGATTATAGCTTCGAGGGTTATTTTCATTACCAAGGGCAAGTACCTTACACTTATCCACATTAAACTTCATCTGCCATTTCTCAGACCAAGACATTAATTTGTTCAAATCGTCCTGGAGTTCATTGATATCCTCCTCAGAGTGAATTATACGGCCTATCTTTGTATCATCAGCAAACTTACTCATGTCACTAGTAATCCCTTCATCAAGGTCATTAATGTAAATTATGAACAAGAGAGGGCCTAAAACTGATCCTTGTGGAACGCCACTAGTGACTAATCCCCATTCAGATTTCACTCCATTAATGGTAACTCTCTGCTTTCTATTGGTAAGCCATGCCTCAATCCATGCTAGAACTTTACCTCCTATACCATGAGCTGCCACTTTTCTTAAGAGTCTCTTGTGAGGTACTCTGTCGAAGGCTTTACTAAAATCCAAATAAACAATATCATATTCCTTATCACTGTCAACTGCCTCAAATGTTGAACATTATGAACATTAAAATGGTATAAAATACCGACAGATTGTTAGGTAAGACACATATGCAACAGTTAGGTATCTTTATTTCGAAATAAAGATACCTAACTGTTGCATATGTGTCTTACCTAACAACCTGGAGTTTACCTGGAGAGAGTTCCGGGGGTCAACGCCCCCGCGGCCCGGTCTGAGACCAGGCCTCCTGGTGGATCAGAGCCTGATCAACCAGGCTGTTGCTGCTGGCTGCACGCAAACCAACATACGAGCCACAGCCCGGCTGATCCGGAACTGACTTTAGGTGCTTGTCCAGTGCCAGCTTGAAGACTGCCAGGGGTCTGTTGGTAATCCCCCTTATGTGTGCTGGGAGGCAGTTGAACAGTCTCGGGCCCCTGACACTTATTGTATGGTCTCTTAACGTGCTAGTGACACCCCTGCTTTTCATTGGGGGGATGGTGCATCGTCTGCCAAGTCTTTTGCTTTCGTAGTGGGTGATTTTCGTGTGCAAGTTCGGTACTAGTCCCTCTAGGATTTTCCAGGTGTATATAATCATGTATCTCTCCCTCCTGCGTTCTAGGGAATACAGGTTTAGGAACCTCAAGCGCTCCCAATAATTGAGGTGTTTTATCTCCGTTATGCGCGCCGTGAAAGTTCTCTGTACATTTTCTAGGTCGGCAATTTCACCTGCCTTGAAAGGTGCTGTTAGTGTGCAGCAATATTCCAGCCTAGATAGAACAAGTGACCTGAAGAGTGTCATCATGGGCTTGGCCTCCCTAGTTTTGAAGGTTCTCATTATCCATCCTGTCATTTTTCTAGCAGATGCGATTGATACAATGTTATGGTCCTTGAAGGTGAGATCCTCCGACATGATCACTCCCAGGTCTTTGACGTTGGTGTTTCGCTCTATTTTGTGCCCAGAATTTGTTTTGTACTCTGAAGTACAAAACAAATTCTGGCCACAAAATAGAGCGAAACACCAACGTCAAAGACCTGGGAGTGATCATGTCGGAGGATCTCACCTTCAAGGACCATAACATTGTATCAATCGCATCTGCTAGAAAAATGACAGGATGGATAATGAGAACCTTCAAAACTAGGGAGGTCAAGCCCATGATGACACTCTTCAGGTCACTTGTTCTATCTAGGCTGGAATATTGCTGCACACTAACAGCACCTTTCAAGGCAGGTGAAATTGCCAACCTAGAAAATGTACAGAGAACTTTCATGGCGCGCATAACGGAGATAAAACACCTCAATTATTGGGAGCGCTTGAGGTTCCTAAGAACGTCAGTAAGTTTGTCAGGCAGGAACGACCTCTCGTGAATCCATGCTGAGATTCATTTATCAAGTTATGCTCTTCAAGGTGACTTCTGATAATGTCAGCTATAATTGATTCTAATAACTTGCCCACTATAGATGTCAGGCTTATTGGACGGTAATTTGAAGGAGTGGACTTATCCCCTGATTTGAATATAGGAACCACATTAGCCATCTTCCACATCTCTGGCACAACACTGGTAAGGATGGACGCATTGAATACACTCGTTAATGGCTGACTAAGCTCCATCTTGCATTCCTTAAGTACCCTTGAAAACAACTCATCGGGTCCCGGGGACTTATTTTGTTTCAGTTTGTCTATCTGTTTAATAACCATGTCCCTCGTGACAGTAATATTAGTTAACTTAAATTCATCAGGAACTAAATAATTGTTAATTACTGGAATCTCATTTACATCTTCCTGTGTAAAAACTGACAAAAAATAGTCATTAAATAAGGAACACATTTCCAGTTCATTATCCGTCAGCTGTCCATTTCCAGATTTCAGAGGTCCTACTTTTTCCTTCACCTTCGTCCTACACACTTGAAAGAACCCCTTTGGATTAGTCTTTGATTCATTAGCAACTCTAATTTCATAGTCACGTTTAGCCTTTCTAATCGCCTTTTTTACTTCTCTTTTAAGCTGAACATATTGTTCAGTAAGGTTAACCTCTCCTCTTCTGATGCGCCTATAAATTCCCCTTTTCTCCCCTAATAGATGCTTTAGCCTCCTGTTAATCCATTTGGGATCGTTATTATTAGACCTAATTTCTCTCTGGGGAATGTATATACTCTGGGCACTGTGTACATTATCAAGAAAATAATCATAAAAGCAGATCCCTTCATATTCATAAGTATGATTATCGTCAATAAAATCATTAGCTAGATAACCCCAATCAAGATTAGACAGATGTTCCCTAAGTCCATTATAATCGGCAGAACGAAAATCGGGGATTTTTACTGTATTATCATTATTCTTGCATTCCCAATTAATGCTAAAGGTGATGGATTTGTGATCACTTGCGCCAAGCTCTTCAGTGATCTCCAGATTATTCACGAGTGTTTCCTTATTTGACAAGACTAGGTCTAGCAAATTATTACCCCTGGTAGGTTCAAATACACTCTGTTTCAGAAAACAGTCCTGAACTGTTTCCATGAAGTCACTGGACTCTAGATTACCTGTCAAAGAATTCCAGTCAATTTGGCTAAAGTTAAAGTCCCCTACTATGACTACGTTACTGTGTCCAGAAGCCCTAACAATTTCGTCCCAAAGAAGTCTCCCTCTATCGTGATCCAAGCCTGGAGGTCGGTATATTACACCTAGAATTAGTTTTTCTTGACCCTCCACGAACTCTACCCAAACAGACTCTGTTACTGCTCCATCTATTTTTATACCTTTTTTTATGCAACAATTAATATTTTCTCGAACATACAATGCAACTCCTCCCCCCTTCCCATTACATCTATCCACATTGAATAACTTAAATCCCTGAATATTACACTCAGCAGTCATATCCCGACTCTTTAAATCATACCACGTTTCAGTTAATGCAATGATATCAAAGTTCCCAGCACATGCTACCAAACGTAGTTCATTAATTTTATTTCTTGCACTTCGACTGTTAGCATAAAATACCATCATATGTTTTTTCTTCTGCACATTTTTCCTATTCATCTTTGTTTTTACACAATTTCTGAAATTATCATTACCCAGAGTTACTCCATGACAGTTACTATTAAGATTCTTAATATCAGAGCATAAGTCAATATATCCATATTCACTATTAATCATTTCAAAACCCATACCTCTAACTCTAAATTTCTCCAACTTAAATTCACTGCTGCAAGTCCCGTCTTGATTAGATATTTTCAACATGCTATTTAAATTATTATTATTATTATAATCAAAAAGAAGCACTAAGCCACAAGGGCTATACAGCGCTGCAGGGTAGGGAAGGAAGCAAGGGAATTGGATGGCAGAAGGGAGGGGGGATGATCAGCAGGTTACAGAAAACAGCGGGGCAGGGGATAGTACAGGGGTAGAGGGTAGCAAGAGATTGACGTAGAAAGGGCTGAAGGTATCAGAATTTGTGAAGTAAGTCAGTCGTTGTCAAAAAGTCAATGAGAGAGTCCGGATGAAAGGTGGGTCCATCAGCGAGAAGGGAAGGTAAAGAGAGAGCAGCGGAGCGAAGACGACGACAGAGGTAAATTCTGCGTGCTCGTTGATAAAGTGGGCAGTCCAACAGAATGTGGCTGACTGATAATGGAGCTTGGCAATTCTCACAGAGAGGAGCAAGACGCCTCTCCATGAGATATCCATGAGTAAGACGAGTATGGCCAATGCGAAGACGGGAGAGAGTAGTCTCCCAACCTCGACACTGGTGATAAGAAGACGGCCAGTAACCTATACTCGGTTTAATAGACTGAAGTTTGTTGCCGAGCATAGTAGACCAACGTTGTTGCCAACGGGTGTGAAGGTGGGAAGATATTGCAGCAAAATAGTCCGTAAATGGAATACCTCTATAAGAAACTGGTAGGTCATGTACTGCTGACCGCGCAGCAGTGTCTGCCTGTTCATTGCCCTGTACGTCAACATGACCAGGGACCCAACAAAAAACAATATCTTTATGCTTGGTAAAGATGCGGCATAGCCAAAGTTGGATACGGAGGACTAAGGGGTGAGGTGTATCAAATTTTTGTATAGCCTGTAAAGCACTAAGGGAGTCTGAGACAACCACAAATGATGACACAGGCATAGATGCAATACGGATAAGTGCTGTAAGGATGGCATATAATTCAGCAGTAAAAATACTAGCCGAAGATAGTAAATGCCCTTGTACGACGCTGTCCGGAAACATTGCTGCGAATCCTACGCCGTCAGAAGACTTAGAGCCATCTGTGTACACAGCAATGGCATGAGAATGAGAGTGAAAGTGGTCAAGAAAAAGAGAGCGGGAAGCGACCGTAGACAGTTGGGCTTTCGAGCAAGGGAGGGAGAAAGAACAGACTCGAACAGCTGGAACTTCCCAGGGGGGTAGGGAAAAGTGAGATGCTACATGTACATAGAAAGGTGGTAGTTGAAGTGAAGACAAGAGCGAATGAAGGCGAAGAGAGAAGGGACGGAGTAAACAGGGGCGGCGAACAAATAAAGAATGTCTACTAATATCAGTGACCATTCTATAAATGGAAGGATTGCGGAGATCATGAGAGCGTACATAGTAGCGCAGGCAATGGGCATCACGGCGATCGGATACGGATGGAACGTTCGCTTCTGCATAGAGGCTCTCGACAGGGGAAGAGCGGAAAGCACCAAGGCATAAACGTAATCCTTGGTGATGAATGGGGTTAAGGCTAGAGAGAGTAGCAGGAGATGCCGCTGAATAGATCTGGTCACCATAATCAAGTTTCGATAAAATAAGGGTGGAATGTAGGCGAAGGAGGGTTCGACGATCAGCTCCCCACGAAAGATGAGCAAGGGTTTTAAGAAGGTTCAGCCGGCTGTGACAAGTTGCCTTCAGAGAGGTAATGTGAGGTTTCCAGGATAACCTACGATCAAAGAGGAGGCCCAAAACTTGACTGTATCACGTTCAGGGATACGGGAGCCATAGAGGTACAAAGGATGATCGGAGATGACAGAGCGTCTAGTGAAAGTGATTTGGTGGGTTTTAGTGCTGGAAAATTTAAACCCATGTGTGGTGGCCCAATTGGAAACACGGTCGACTGCATGTTGGAGAGAAACTGTAAGGAGGTGACAGTCAGCGCCTGCACAGGCAATAGCGAAGTCATCAACATAGAGTGATGACCAAATATTTGATGGAAGACTAGAGGCCAAATCATTAATAGCAAGGAGAAAAAGTGTTGTGCTCAGAACACATCCCTGGGGGACACCTTCAGCTTGGATAAAGTCCGGGGAGAGCACATTATTAACCCGAACACGGAAATGCCTGTCAGTTAAAAAGTTCTTAAGGAAGGATGGTAGATTGCCTCGAAGGCCTAAGGAGTGGGCTTGGGCTAAAATATTATACCTCCAAGTTGTGTCATATGCCTTCTCAAGGTCAAAATATATATTATTGGATGGTAGAAGGGAGGAGGGATGATCAGTAGGTTACAGAAAACAGCGGGGCAGGGGATAGTACGGGGGTAGAGGGTAGCAAGAGATTGAAGTAGAAAGGGCTGAAGGTATCAGAATTTGTGAAGTCAGTCAGTTGTTGTATGCTATTTAAATCCGCCTTATTTATTTCAGTTTTTCATTTGTACACTGTAATATCTCCCTAAATCCTCCTTTGAAGCTTCTCATGCTTTGGCCTATCTTTACGTAACAGAAAAAACGTACAATTTCCGACGACTTAAACGACAATATATCCTCGCTGCCGAACTTCACCATCCTGTTTTATATAATTTGGTTGTTTGTAATTAATCGTTTAACAGCAGTAATTTGGTAACCTAGTATACAATATATTCATGATATCTGCTTAGATTCAGAAATGTTTGCACGCGAGTGTTAGAATTATATTCGACAATAACCATGCCACATATAAACTAAATAATGTAGATCTTAATATTATGGATTGCGAAAAAGATTTAGGAGTTCTGGTTAGCAGTAATCTGAAACCAAGACAACAGTGCATAAGTGTTCGCAATAAAGCTAATAGAATCCTTGGCTTTATATCAAGAAGCATAAATAATAGGAGTCCTCAGGTTGTTCTTCAACTCTATACATCCACATGTGCAACATCTGGATATCTTTATTGTAGACGTTTCGCCATCCAGTGGCTTTATCAATACAGATTCTAGGACATAATAGGAAGACAGTAGAACTATATACAAAAGATGAGGTAATCAGTCCCTCGGCCTTGGAGTTAGTGTTCACAGCATCGTGGTGGAGGAGAATCTGGAGCAAAGACAAGAAGACTGGCGGTTATATAGGCGTCAGTGGATAGGGACGGGCAGCAGACGAGGGCAAAGTCACTGGTAGGCGGGATTCCCCAGTGGAAGTAGGTCCTTCCCAAAGAGATGGGTTAGTTGCAGCAGCTGTGAAGAAACGTGGCGAAACGTCTACAATAAAGATATCCAGATGTTGCACATGTGTCTTAACTTTCATATTGTCGGTATTTTATACCTTTCTTGCACAACTCTATACATCCTTGGTTAGGCCTCATTTAGATTATGTTGCACAGTTTTGGTCACCGTATTACAGAATGGATATAAATGCTCTGGAAAATGTACAAAGGAGGATGACAAAGTTGATCCCATGTATCAGAAACCTTCCCTATGAGGATAGACTAAGGGCCCTGAATCTTCACTCTCTAGAAAGACGTAGAATTAGGGGGGATATGATTGAGGTGTATAAATGGAAGACAAGAATAAATAAAGGGGATGTAAATAGTGTGCTGAAAATATCTAGCCTAAACAGGACTCGCAGCAATGGTTTTAAGTTATAAAAATCCAGATTCAGGAAGGATATAGGAAAGTACTGGTTTGGTAATAGAGTTGTGGATGAGTGTAACAAACTCCCAAGTACAGTTATAGAGGCCAGAACGTTGTGTAGCTTTAAAAATAGGTTGGATAAATACATGAGTGGGTGTGGGTGTGTGAGAGTTGGACCTGATTAGCTTGTGCTACCAGGACGGTTGCCGTGCTCCTCCCTTAAGTCAAGGTGACCTGACCTGACTAGGTTGGGTGCATTGGCTTAGAACATAAGAACATAAGAACGAAGGAACACTGCAGAAGGCCTACTGGCCCATGCGAGGCAGGTCCAAGTCTCCTACCGGCTTAAGCCAATGCACCCAACCTAGTCAGGTCAGGTCACATTGACTTAAGGGAGGAACACGGCAACCGACCTGTTAGCACAAGCTATCAGGTCTAACTCACACCCACCCACATCTACTCATGTATTTATCCAACCTATTTTTAAAGCTACACAACGTTCTGGCCTCTATAACGGTACTTGGGAGTTTGTTCCACTCATCCACAACTCTATTACCAAACCAGTACTTTCCTATATCCCTCCTGAATCTGAATTTTTCCAACTTAAAACCATTGCTGCGAGTCCTGTCTAGGCTAGATATTTTCAGCACACTATTTACATCCCCTTTATTTATTCCTGTCTTCCACTTATACACCTCAATCATATCCCCCCTAATTCTACGTCTTTCTAGAGAGTGCAGTTTCAGGGCCCTTAGTCTATCCTCATAGGGAAGGTTTCTGATACATGGGATCATCTTTGTCATCCTCCTTTGTACATTTTCCAGAGAATTTATATCCATTCTGTAATACGGTGACCAAAACTGTGCAGCATAATCTAAATGAGGCCTAACCAAGGATGTATAGAGTTGAAGAACAACCTGAGGACTCCTATTATTTATGCTTCTTGATATGAAGCCAAGGATTCTATTAGCTTTATTGCGAACACTTATGCACTGTTGTCTTGGTTTCAGATTACTGCTAACCAGAACTCCTAAATCTTTTTCGCAATCCGTAATATTAAGATCTACATTATTTAGTTTATATGTGGCATGGTTATTGTCCTGTCCAACATTTAGAACTTTGCATTTGTCTATATTAAACTGCATCTGCCACTTCTCCGACCACTGCATCAGTCTATTCAAATCTTCCTGGAGTGCTCGAATGTCCTCGTCAGAATGAATTCGACGGCCTATTTTGGTGTCATCGGCAAACTTGCCGATGTCGCTCTTTATGCCCTCATCTATGTCGTTTATGTAGATTGTGAACAGCAGGGGGCCCAACACTGACCCCTGTGGAACACCGCTCGTGACGCTTCCCCACTCTGATTTTTCCCCATTTATGCAAACTCTCTGCTGCCTATTTGTCAACCATGCCTCTATCCAGGAAAAAATTTCTCCTCCTATTCCATGTGCTTTAATTTTCCTCAATAGTCTCTGATGTGGGACCCTGTCAAAAGCCTTACTGAAGTCCATATACACAATATCATATTCATTACCATGATACCCTTAAGCCGGTAGGAGACTTGGACCTGCCTCGCATGGGCCAGTAGGCCTGCTGCAGTGTTCCTTCGTTCTTATGTTCTTATAGAAGGGCTAAACCCGTATGGGAAATAGAGCCTGAGGAATTTAATGTAAAGTCTGATCGAAAGAAGGGTTGACAGAGCAGTTCACTAACACCAAGGTCCACCCTTGCAGGGAAGCTTGCCAGAAAACGAGAGGTGTATATGACAACTGAAGGTTTGCACGTTGACAACTGAATTATCTTAACTGGTATACAATACTGATAAGTTGATGAGTACGCCATGTGCAACATTAGGTATCTTAAGAGACTAATTATCTTCCACCAACCTCAAACTACTTCTCATCTTCGTCTACCGTCTCCAGGATTTCTCTCATGAAGTCTGAGGGACTGATTACCTCAAATTACCTCTCCACATCGTCTAATATCTCCAAGGTTGTAAATTAAGATACCTAGTGTCGCACTTGGATTATATTCATCACAGTGAAATTATAGTGACGAGGGTTGGTGCACCTGGAGAACCTGCCATCACTATAATAATGATTTTTTCCATCAGCAAACATGACAAATATATTACTGATGGCATATAATACCGTCATGTTGATGAATAAGACATGTGCAACACTTGGGTTTATAAAGATACACAGTGTTGCACACGTGTCTCAGTCAGAAACCTGAAATGTCGCTGACACGGCTCTGACATGATCTGTTAACTGGTCCAGCATTCAGCGGCCCACTCTGGCGAGGTCCCATAACCCCATTTCTAAAACATTATATTTACGAAGGAGTCATACAGCACCTGGGGAATGGGAGGTAATCAGGTCTGATCAAGAGCCCTTCATCAGCATCAAGGCGCCCCCTGAAAACAGACGGCTCTAGAATTTCTACATTGATGGAGTGTAGCTATCTGGTTGGAAAGGATAGGGAAAGGGGGGGGGGTATACTAAGAAACTTGTTTTGAACCAGAGTTATTAAAGTATAATTACTAATTTTATTTTTGGGCTGAAGCCCCTAAGACCCCCTACCTTGGCGCCGCCGCACTGTTGGAAGGCATAGCAATATTGTAAAACAAAGGGTCACTACGAGATATCAGAGCTGGAACAGTGTCCTAAGATGGGTCTAGTTAACTAACTGGTTGGCTAACTAGGTTGAAAGACTATTGACTACAGGACCGTCATTAAAAATTACATAACCTCTTCATCACTAGTCAAATATACCCTAATACATGAAATAAGAATCAACTCTCAGCGTGTATATATATTGATACAGTAAGCATACAGGCTGATACACATCCCGGTGTATATACTAATACACACGTCTCGGCATACATGCTAATAATACATACGTTTGTGTGTATATCCTTGATGAGTGTGATCAGCTCACTCATCTTACATTCTTTGAGTTATTATATTCATAAGGAGCGCCAAACCCGTAGAGGTCACAGAGCCTGGGGGAATGAGAGGCATTCACGTTCCATGTAAGAAAAAAAACAGGTCCCATTCCTTAGATCAAGAGCCCCATACTAGTATCAAGGAACCTCCCTTGAGCGCCACGTCACTAAAATGAACGTGTGTTTTAGAAACCTGGAGTCCAAATATTTCGATTCGATCATGTTTTACCATGTGTGTGCTAGAATACTTGTTTGTGTGTCTTGCTTTTTACTCCTGTTTGTGCAAGAATCGCTAAACCCGTAAGGTATACACCTTGGTAATCGATACCGACAAAATGTTTGAAAAAAAGATATTAGCAAACACTAGAACATGTTCATTAGTAAACATTTCGGTTCTGGGGCCTTCACATCTTCTAGAAGAGAACTTGTCCCAGGGCCTAAACGTATCAGCAAACAATAATAGTAACGTGCAACAATACTTATCAATGATCAACCTGGTTTGCTCACGTTTCTTTTTAAACCACTAAATCCGTAGTGGCCATACAGCGACTGGGAAAGAGCAGGAAATCGGGTTCGATCTAAGGAAGGGGCAGGCCTTGCGATCCTGGCTTGTAAATGCAACAATTTCGTGAATATCAGTCTGACTTTTTTTTTTTACCCGTGACTAGTTTCGAGGGTGGGATTTTCTAACTTGCCGGTTATGTTAAATATGAACTAATTCTGGTTAACTTTAACGTTAATTTTAGGATGGCTAGGTTAAACTGTTAGACTAGTTTTGGTACCTAATTAAAAACTTGTGTATATTGTTAAATACAAACTTAGTATACGTATAAAAAGCGAAATATATCTAAGGTAAAGCAGGGAAGATATAATTGAGGCAAACTAGCAAGCAAGGTAAAACCGAGGCAAACTAGCAAGCAAGGTATAACTGAGGCGAACTAACAAGCACGGTATAACTGAGGCAAACTAGTGAGCAAGGTATATCTGAATTAAACTAGCAAGGTATAACTGAGGTAAACTCAGGGAAGGTGTAACGAGGGTAAACTCGGGAGGGAGAGTGGGCGTGGGCAACAGTTGCTGCTGGTATTTTGAGCCAGATTGCCGAGGGTGGGGGGTCTAAAATTGTGTGTTAGCCAAGTGCGTCACGTGTTGCAGGTGTTTCACCTGTAGAACTGTCACGTGTAAATGTAAGCGAAAAGACACACATACAGGAGTAATAAGCAGACCTGTGTCCCACGGGCTGGTATGTCTCGTGTGTGTGTGTGTGTGTGTGTGTGTGTGTGTGTGTGTGTGTGTGTGTGTGTGTGTGTGTGTGTGTGTGTGTGTGTGTGTGTGTGTGTGTGTGTGTGTGTGTGTGTGTGTGTGTGTGTGTGTGTGTGTGTGTGTGTGTGTGTGTGTGTGTGTGTGTGTGCGCGCGCGCGCGCTGATGCAGGTGTTTTAGGCCTTTCGGCAGGTGTACATGCTACTGCATGTATATTACTCTGTTGTCGCGTATGTCACGTTTTGTTGCAGATGTATCAGGGAGGTTGCAGCTGTCATTTGTTGCTGACACAGATGTCACGTTAGGTTGCGGATCTGTCAGATGAATGATAGTCACTTATACGTATTTTCGGTTACTTCAGCATTATTGCACAGGGATTCGACAAGTGCCATACATGCTGTTTTAAGATGCAGGTTGACGACTCTGTAGGTCATGCTGGGTCGGGTTTATGAATAAGACACGTGGGTATCTTTATTATGACACATGCCGGAACGGCAATAAAGTTGATATGTTAGCCAAGAAGAGTACCCTGCAGGAGAAGGCAGAATATAACTTTGGTATATCTGTGTCTAGCATTAGGAATATTATTAGGAGAGAAGTCATTAATAAAAATGAGTGTTACAGGAATGCAATTAGAAGCCTGAGTAGATCTATAACCCACTATGACAACATGAACGTAGATAAGTATGTTTATGGAGCAACTTGTAATGTGAACAGACCGACTGATGTAGCCAGCCTTAGGCTTGGTTACAAGTACTTCTGGCAGTTTGGGAGACACACATGAACATACCAAATGCAAATTATGTGGTCAGGCATATGGTTACTGTCTTGAACACTATGTGCTTAATTGTCCACTTATTGTGGAACATAGTGATAGTATAATGACCTATGTGACATGTCAAGATATCTTATTAATGAAAATAAGATACCAAATATACTAAGCAAATTCCCTAAATTTGCTTGCAACAGATAAGTGAACTGTAGATATAAATCCAATATATTCCTGTTAACCCTTTTGGGGCCTAGTTCCTAGGCCTTTTGTGTATCCATATACTCTTGCGCTACCGTCCACAAGATGGATATGGGATGCACAATAAACTAGCCACTTCGGTGGCAAAATCTAATCAGTATATCAATAATTTGCTACATGTTGGGTGAGAACAGAAACGTTCATTGATCTTAGATTACCTCTGACCTCAGTGCACTGGGCAAGTTTTTTCATGACGTGGCAGCACACAGCCCCGAGATTGGTAGTCAAAGTTTATCTCTGAAAGGTTTCGTCTCATAGGCTATGACTGACAAAAGCGCTGCCGCCCCTATACAGTTTAAGTAGGAGCCCGCTCTCAAATATTCTGTACCCTCAAGACGCTCTGATGCTCACTGAGCTCAATAGCTTATCAAGATTCTCATCCGGGTGCAGCATCGCTGACGTCAATGAACTTGCGAACTGATGGTGTAATAAGTCCATGGGGCCTGATCACACTTTTCACATTTCGATACCACAAAAGATGGCAAATTCTATATATTTTGAAATGGTCTATATTTATAGATTATATTTCCGTGATAGCCATTTGAGATTGGCAGCTTTGACAGAGTATTGAGCTACTGAATGAACCAACTCACAACAAAAGTAAAAATCATCACATTAAATTGTCGTTATCGTTGTGTATGTTTGAGTTAGACATCCCCTATTGATGACTTTTATTACAAAACTTGAATTTGGCAAATGTGAAATTTAAATGCATTAGCAATCTTATAATTTGACGAATTAAAAAAAATAAATTTTTTTGTTTGTTTTACAGTCAACTTCAATAAAAAAAAATCACCTCAGTAACAAATCTGGGCCTGTTTAGTAAAGTTTTCCTGAAAGTTTATGCCATAATATGTTTTTTACTTTAGCGACTTCAAGGTTAGTGATTTGGCAGGATGTAGCTATATGTGCTAAATAAAAGCCTCTCTAATATAAAGGGCTATCTACAGAGTGGCTAACTTACCCTTCCTCAGATCATACCTGACTACCTCTCGATCCTCAAGTGGATTTAGAGTTTCCCGGTGAATATGAAAAACAGTAATTGTTGCATTCCGGTGTCATCATGGATAGGTGTGATAACAAGACAAGCACCCAGTTATGTCTGAAGGTAAGTACATCAAGCATTGGCGTGTCCTGGTGTCATCATCCGTGCCTTCATTATTCACTGACGTCACTGATAGCACCACAGCCACCTGGTAAGGTCTCAAGGATATCAGCGGATCTGTATCTGCAGCACGCACACACACCTACCTTCAATGCTTACATTACGTACTTACCGTAGAAGTTTATTTCTGTTTGACAGGATTCAAATTCCTTTCAAGTGTTTAGGGAACATGTCAGTATAAAATAGCACATTTATATACCCATAACAAGTATATGCAATACTGTAGTTCATAACTCATACACAGTTTACTAGCACGTGGCTTAATAACAGGGGCGGCTCCACAAGTTTTATATAAGGGCTTGGGGTACGCAGTGTTCTTGTAAGAGGGAAGGAGGGGGTTGGGGACTTGTCTTTAAACAGGGTGGTGGGGGTGGGGGTGGTGGTGGTGGTGGTGGTGGTGGTAGTAGTAGTAGTAGTAGTAGTAGTAGCAGTAGCAGTAGCAGTAGTAGTAGTAGTAGTAGTAGTAGTAGTAGTAGTAGTAGTAGCAGCAGCAGTAGTAGCAGTAGCAGTAGTAGTACAGGAGGCTTTGGGGGCTGATGAAATTTTGGCCCTTCAACCCCCCTTGCTGCCGCTCCTGCTTAATGAGAATAAAGAACTATCGAGTAAATTCAATGGCCTGTGAAGGAGTTTCCCCAGTTGGTCTGATGAGCAGTTTTAGAGATTTAAGGTCTACAAGCTCTAGTTCAAGACTGGGCAGTTGGAGGCAATAAACTCCCAGAAACATCAAGCAGTCAACAGGTGGCCGTTTATTTGTATGCGCGCTTAAATAGTCGGAATTCTAAATTACTTTAAGATAATCTAAGGATCATGATCTCCAAGACCTGGTCCCAGAGCAAGCCTCCTTGCTGACAAGGAGCCAGGTCAGTGACACTTAATTAGTACAAGATACACATTCAGCGTAGTTTTTTGAAGTTTAAATCTGCTCTGCTACTAGTTTTGTGATGGTATGTTCAACCGAGTTTCCGTAGTGAGGTTTTCTCGGTTTACATGAATGGAAATTAGAGGTATGGGTATTTGCAGAGAAAGGTAAAAGACAAATGCATTACTAAATTTTAAGATAAAATACAAATTTGACAATTTTGATAAAAATCTTAGGGAAGCGGGGTTTCGAGAGGTGTCCTTATATTGATGTATGTAATGACAGAGTGCTACAGTGCACTTGTGTAGTTTAACGAGTGTCTGGGAGGCAGAAAGTAATGATTAGAGATTAAGGATAGTCCCCCAGTTTTCTTCCTAGGCATGTGTGTGTACTATTTCTAATATAAGAGTCATGTCGAAGAATATCAAAATGGTAGACAATACCGACAGGTTGGTTGGTAAGACACACAAGCAACAAATGGTATACAATACCTACCAACCTGTCGGTATTGTATACTATTTTGATATTCACTGTCAGACACTGCAACACAATGGCATCTTGGTACAGAAAACACCTTTGACAACTTTTTCAAGTGAGAATTGTTTGATCTGAGAGGAACGTGACCTCTCAGTGGCTACATTCTCTCTACTACTACTCTGCACCTCTCCTTCCGACAATATGTAAGTCTCCACACTGTCGCTTGATCTTCAGATTGTTTCAGACTATTGAACAGAACATTTCTCCAGGCTGAGGGACTGAACCTCGAATATACAACTTCACGGGTGGTGGACTGATTACATCGTCTTCACATCTCTACTGCTCCTTCCTACCTCCTGTATTCGACTGAAGAAGCCGACTATGTAAGCGAAACGTTTCGGAATAAAGTTTCCTAACTGTTGCCTATGTGTCCTACCTACCAATAGGGTATTCTCCGTCAACGATACAAGATTATACGAGAAATATACGAAGGAAAGAATGAAAAAATGCAATATTTAGACACAGTGAAAGAATACTTCGAAAACTGGATGCTGAATTTTAACTCTACGTGTCCAAAGTATATTTAGAATGAGAAAGAAAAGCGACCGATTTAGAATACCACTTGAGATGTTACGCCAAAGCTCTCTCCGGAGGCTTATATTAACCTTGTGTATTACATCAACTGTGTATGCAAGGTTGCTAAATGCGAGAAATGCTTTCATGAACATACTGAAGAAGTGGTTCAAGATACTATACGCAATGTTAATTAGGTCAATCACTGAGTAATGCATGGGTGTGGAGCCCACTGTAATATATATACAGCTGTATAATATTTTATAATAATCTGTTTAGTGTTTAATTACATATTAATGTCTAATGTTATTTAGCAAATTACCTGTCACTGCTTGTCAGCGGGAGATAATGATGAAGCTCATTATTGTAATAGCCCATATTATCCTCTCATTATTTATCATTTTTATTATATTAAACAAGTTTGTTATTAATTTGTAATATTGACTGAGCCAGTGGCAGTGACTGTTGCCGCTTTACACCATCTACTGTACATAACGAACTCTAGCGAGGATCAACTCTTGCAGCCTTCTCCCCCCTCCCCGACACACAGGTCAGGTGGCTTGATAAAGCTCCTGGAGAGCGAAACGTTACCACAATGAAATGTCATACGAGTTGCACTTGTGTCCTTTTACCTAACATAATGTCGGTAATTCTATCAATATTAATACAGTCTATTACTGCTGGCAGCACGCTGTCCAACGTATGAACCCGAGCCCCGCTGATCAGGAACTGACTTGGTTTTCTTCCGTAGCCTTGACTCATCAGTTAAGTGATGTGGCGACTTACTCCCTGCCATGACGAACATTCTAGTATCTACTTGAAGGATCTTTGGAGTTATCCTCTCGCATTTAACACGAAGGCCTTACAATTCCTCACTACCCTCACAGTGAGAGAATTCTTTGTCCTTCTGTAGCTTGTTTGAACGAGCGTGCTACTGCATTTACAGAATTGTATTTGCAGGGGTTAGGTCTAGGTACCTTCTCACATCCCTCTCCCCTGTTAACCTTCGGTCGATCGATAGACGTAGCTAGCTCATAGCACCTTGGTCCCTATTGTTCATAACATTTTGGAGTGCTGTTCATAGTATCTTGGGCCCTTAATCTTCATAGCACCCTGAGACCTCTTCCTAACCGCCCCCCCCCCACCTGACCTATTCATCATAACCCCTTGTCCTATTCATAGGCACTCGGGACCTATTCTTAACCCCTGGATTCGTTCATGGCCCCTTGGGAATTATTCGTGTCACCTTGGGACCTATTCATGCCTTCTTACAGTTTATTCTTCATAGCATCTCGACATATTTCATATCTACTTTGGAAACCATTATTTGCTTTGTTTCTTCATCCAGTTCGTTCCATATTTCTTAATCAAGCCTAAGGGATAGATAAAGCTCCTGGAGAGGGAAACGTTACCACAATAAAATGTCACATTAGTTGCCCGTATGTCCTTTTACCTAGTAATAGACTGGTTGATCAGGCATTCATCCACCAGGCCTAGTCTGTGACCAGACCGCGCAGGCACTGACCCCCGAAAAGTCTTTAGATATGCTGCAAGTACCAGAAAAAAAATACATTACAACAATTTTAAAAGAAAAAAAAAAGTCAGGAAATAATTAAGGAAACAAATAAAGAAAAACGAGAAATATAATGTACATTATCGTCTGATTAGAGATACCGTGATTACACGAAGAAAACTGAGAAAAAAATTAATACAGGAAATCTGCCAGATTTAAAAATTCACATTTCAGAGCAAGACACAGATTAGCAGACTAGAACTTCTTATAATAAACGGTGTAGGAAACAAATATTATGAGGGGAGCGGAGGAAGGGAGAAAACTAGGCAACAATAACAATATTCCAACACGGCTCAGCCTCTTTCCTCGTAAATATCTCCTTTCCTTAACTTTAGCCCTTCTCATATTACTTACAGTTACAATGAGCTGCAAACACTCGTCCAAGGTACGCCTTCGGCTGAAATATTCTACATTTACCTTCCGCTATATTTTAACCCCTCAAACTCAGCCACACCGTACAGAAGCCATCCCTTTATCCAATGTGCCTCCCCCCATCCCGTCTATTCTCCCATATACAGAATTTCACCTTTACCACCCGCCAACACCTCATTAAACCCCCTTTCTCCTTTCCCAGATTTCCTGTCACAATACAGTCGGTATTCCCATAAAGCCATCATTTATTGGGAAGCAAACGATACTTGAGGAAAGGAATCAATAGACACTTTTAGAAACCTAATTAACAAGACTTCAACAGGTTCAGAAATTATATTTCTGGGACGTTAAGATAAACAAGAGCAGTAGGTGCTGTAGTCTACAACCACACCCTTACTCACAAAATTAACAAGAGACCCAGAAAATAGTAATATAATTCAGTCACAAACATCACAGTAGGTGTACTTACTATAGAACAAAGCACAGGAAGAAAGCTAGTGAATATTACAACGTAGAACTTATCCAACACAATAGAGACTCCACAAGGAAAATGGGAGATAAACCAAGTAAGTTGTATTTAATATTCAGAAACAGTGAATGTGACAAGGAAGTAGAATACAAAGTGTGTCTAGGAGCAAGCCATCATGACATCTTTATGTACGAGTAAATGCCGGAATTGACAAAACATAAAAAGCAATAAACCATCTTACTTTAGATGTAAATATGAGGATAAGAATGCCTTTCGCAAATACTATGGGACAAAACAGTAAATGAAAGAACTACACAAGATATAATGGGTAACTGCATCGAGAAGTGCAAAAAAAAAAAAAAAACATTCCGATACATAAAGAAGGCAAGTGGGTGATGAATACAAGGAAACCGCATGTACAAAAAAGTGAAAGACGAGAAGACAGCAAGGAGGGGTGAGCAAGCAAGTGAGCGCACAAACTGGATTACACAAGCAACAAATACAAGGCTGGTAGATAAATAGGAACTGCCTTCCGGACATTGAACAAATTTAGAACACTGCTTATTAACTATTTAAGAGCAATTCTTTAATAAATGACAAGAGTGTGCAGCCCTTACCTGGTCAAACAGACAAAATACCCGGAAAGATCCTAAGTCTTCCTTCCATATTTGGAAGGAAGACCTAGGAAAAATATAATCACAACGTACAAAACATTCAGGAACGCTGACAAATTTAGAAACAAGAAGGCTGATGTATAAAGGATTAAAACGTAGGGATAGAAATGGAAGCTAAATGACCAAAGGAGCCAAAGTTACATTATCTATTAAAAAAAAAAACCCTAGGGCTGGGAGGTAGGGCCCAGAGCTAAAGATAAATCTCCACAAACAAAGATAGGCGAGAATACTGGAGATAGATGAGATGATCACGAGTGGGTGAGGCGAGATGGGGCGGGGTGAACGGATGAGGTAATGCAGGCAGACTCTCAAGGTCTTCCCTCTCACGGCTGAGTAACTCACAGGGAAAAGTGGTGGCCCTGCCTCCCTCACCTTACACCTTACCTTGGTTCTTCACGTGTGTCACAGTAACTCATCTGATCACATATACATTATGGTTCATAGCGTAGTGTTAGGGCCTTCGTCCCACAACAGAAGTACCCCAGGTTAAATCTCTGATGGATGCAGACATGTGGACAAATCTTACACCTGTTGCCCCTTTCACCTAGCAATAATTATCTGGATGTTAGCCAACTGTTGTAGGTCGTATCCTGGGTTGTGGTATTTTGTTTTAATAACCAACTGTCTCCCATCGAGGTAGGGTAACCTTAAAAAAAATAAAAAGGAAAGACATTCACCAACATTCATTCAACTGCTGTCTTGTCTGAAACGTGTTAATATCAGTTATAAATGGCTCTCCGAACCAACATTCACAGCTTCCCTTTAGAGTGCAATCAGCGGACTTCCCACCTCCGGAACTCAAATCTTGGGTGGCAGAATACTTTAGATATAGTTGGGCTTTGAAATAAGCGAAGGTACGATAACAGCTAGGAGACTGTAAAATTAAATACAAAGTTAAAAAAAAAAAAACACACAAGCCAAGCTAATATACACTACCTCTCTCCCTTACCCGACACTCAGGCAAACTTAAATTTCTAAGGACGACCATGCCTGTTAGAAAGTTTGAAGTTATTTAGGCCATGCATTGTCATTGTAGGTAAAATTTTCAAATATTCTTATATTTAAAAACCAGAATTTAATTTTGAAGGAACTTATCCATTTTAATACACAATTAAAATAACATCAATTCAACATCTAATGTCTTCTGTGGCTGAGTTAGGCGAAGCAAACAACTAGACTCAATAAACATATTTCTGATCTTATGACTACTCCCTCATGAGAAACTAAAATATTTACAATATAACTGCAGTAGATGTGTCATTTATTACATTTATACATGAATGATTGGTATAATTATTAATTTCCCCATAGTACAACTGGATACTTTAATTCCTCACCATTCCCCCCATGCGTCACCGCATTCTAGTCATTCCTATGTCAAGTCAACATCCTCACATCACGTCCTTCAGGTGTGGGAGCTCAGGTCCTTATGTGGTGGATAAGGTAAGGATTCCATGTGGAGATGTATACTCAAGAATTCCTGTACAATACGTGAAAAAAAATATAGTCTTGATTCCTAAAATTATACCAATTTATTCATAAAAAGAATAGAAACCAGAGGGTCATGAATTAATGAAAAAAACATCGCAGGTGTTTTCCCTCGATCTAAAGCTTCATCGCTGATTTATAAAGTTCTTCATAGTGAGAAACTTTGTCAAAATACAAGTCTGATTATCACCCGTGTCTTTTTCTTTACTGTCGACAGTATGGTTTGTATCTAGGATCATTGAACACTATCAAGAAATTAGTCGTTATGTTAACCGTCGATGTTACCCGTTGTGCTGCTTGCTTTGTAAGACTCCTGGCATTGTACTGACATGTATGTAAATAAGATACAACATGCAGGTTATAGCAAACGTCTTCCACATATGATTCCTCACACACCCAGGCCTGCACACTTGTACGGTTTGCCCAGGATGCACAAACCAGGAATACCCACGAGACTTAGGGTTTTTGTAGCGTCCCAGAGACTAGCGGTGGTCTATTGGCTAAGCGTTTCACAGCATGAAAGGTATAGCCAATAGACCACCTTCAGTTAATATAATGATTGTGCACATATGCATAATGAATATATTAAGTGAAGGATACTTGTTGCCACTGGTGGATTGCATCACCAGTGGCAAAACGTCTCCCTCAATAAATGTCTTGTTGCATATATGCATCATATTCCCACAATCTGTAGGTATTAACATACCTGTAGTTGTAAAACCTCTCAGAGGTCCTAGGAACCATCAGTAGAGCACACCTTAAGTGCTTTGGGGACCTCTTCAACAAAATCAAAGAAACTTATCAAACCAAGAAACTTAGAACTTTGACGTTATGTCGCTCTTAACAATGGCACTTATTGCACAATCCACTGACTATCCACACCAAAAGATTCACAAGGATCTTTATCATCTTATCCCTGCAAAGAACTTCCTCACCGCAACTGAGATGTTTATCAACCACAATTACTTCTCTTACGAGTACAAACATTCCTTTGACATAGCCATGGGCTCACCAGTGATTGCAGTCCTGGCCAACTTGTCTACAGAACATATGGAGGAGAGGAAGTTAAAAGTCTACATTACTAGAGACAAAACAAGGCTGAGATCAGTTCGAGACGTCTCAACATTTTGATCCTATTTAACAACAAACTATTAGTTTTGCATCAGCAAGGCTGCACCAATTAATAATTTTATAACGGAAGTCAAACAGTAAGCCTTACGCACAAAACTAGGCCGTTTATGGAGAGATTTAAACAGCAGCAATATTATGATTATTATAATTAACAAGAAAGCGTTAAACCCGTATGGGCTATACACCTATTATGCTAATTTACAGAAAATCATTTACTTGTTCCCATTACGTAGTCAATCAAATTTAGGTCATTATTCATTGCTACAGTGACAGTACTTAGCTGAACGAGCAATTCTCTAATAAATCATACCACAGAGAAACTATCAAGTTGTCTGTTAACACGGATTATTATTATTATAATCAAGGAGGAAGCGCTAAACCCGGAGGATTATACAGCGCCTGGGGGGGGGATGTGGAAGGCATTCAGGCTTAATTCGGGGAACTGGAGCACAGATCCAATTCCCTAAATCAAGAGCCCCTCACCAACATCAAGGAACCTTCCTTGAGGGGTGTTAACACGGAGAGCGCCAGCCACCTCTCCACTCCACGGTCACCCTTTCATTAATATTTCAACCGATGAACTACAACCTTTAATAATACTTTTAGTCTACCGATGTACAAGGAAATTCAAATAGGACTTCTAGCCTCCAACTCCTGGGAAACACCACACCGACTTCACTGTATATACTAAAGAGGCATGTATACATAAAGGTATGTATACTAAAGGGGTATATACACTCCTTTAGTATACTGAAGGGAAATGCTGGACCTGCAGAGATCTTCCCTACCATTACCTGTATATATTTAACTCCCAGTGTAACATCTCTTACGTAAATTTATCAAAACCTTAAAGAGAGGCAGGACAGACACACCTAGTTTGAAGGTATCAGTAAATCCAGGCATGCATGAGATCAATTAATAAACCCTGCTGCGCGAGAGAAACATTTACCCAGTAAAAGTAATTAGGTGTTGCATGTGTGTCTTATTCATAAAATCGAGACATGGCTGACACTGCCTACATATGTGCTACGGATCAGAACTTGCAGTAACTGAGTGCTTCTAGGTTAGTTTCTTCTAGTCAGGATGGACTGTCATGCTTAACACCCGCATACAACTTGAGTGAAAATTGGAAAAAAAAAAACAGGTGTTGACTCCATGTTGTATCAGGAGGGAGAGTGACCATGTTGTATCAGGAGGGAGAGTGACCATGTTGTATCAGGAGGGAGAGTGACCATGTTGTGTCAGGAGGGAGAGTGACCATGTTGTGTCAGGAGGGAGAGTGACCATGTTGTGTCAGGAGGGAGAGTGACCATGTTGTGTCAGGAGGGAGAGTGACCATGTTGTGTCAGGAGGGAGAGTGACCATGTTGTGTCAGGAGGGAGAGTGACCATGTTGTGTCAGGAGGGAGAGTGACCATGTTGTGTCAGGAGGGAGAGTGACCATGTTGTGTCAGGAGGGAGAGTGACCATGTTGTGTCAGGAGGGAGAGTGACCATGTTGTGTCAGGAGGGAGAGTGACCATGTTGTGTCAGGAGGGAGAGTGACCATGTTGTATCAGGAGGGAGAGTGACCATGTTGTATCAGGAGGGAGAGTGACCATGTTGTGTCAGGAGGGAGAGTGACCATGTTGTGTCAGGAGGGAGAGTGACCATGTTGTGTCAGGAGGGAGAGTGACCATGTTGCATCAGGAGGGAGAGTGACCATGTTGCATCAGGAGGGAGAGTGACCATGTTGCATCAGGAGGGAGAGTGACCATGTTGTATCAGGAGGGAGAGTGACCATGTTGTGTCAGGAGGGAGAGTGACCATGTTGTGTCAGGAGGGAGAGTGACCATGTTGTGTCAGGAGGGAGAGTGACCATGTTGTGTCAGGAGGGAGAGTGACCATGTTGTGTCAGGAGGGAGAGTGACCATGTTGTGTCAGGAGGGAGAGTGACCATGTTGTGTCAGGAGGGAGAGTGACCATGTTGTGTCAGGAGGGAGAGTGACCATGTTGTGTCAGGAGGGAGAGTGACCATGTTGTGTCAGGAGGGAGAGTGACCATGTTGTGTCAGGAGGGAGAGTGACCATGTTGTGTCAGGAGGGAGAGTGACCATGTTGTGTCAGGAGGGAGAGTGACCATGTTGTGTCAGGAGGGAGAGTGACCATGTTGTGTCAGGAGGGAGAGTGACCATGTTGTGTCAGGAGGGAGAGTGACCATGTTGTGTCAGGAGGGAGAGTGACCATGTTGTGTCAGGAGGGAGAGTGACCATGTTGTGTCAGGAGGGAGAGTGACCATGTTGTGTCAGGAGGGAGAGTGACCATGTTGTGTCAGGAGGGAGAGTGACCATGTTGTGTCAGGAGGGAGAGTGACCATGTTGTGTCAGGAGGGAGAGTGACCATGTTGTGTCAGGAGGGAGAGTGACCATGTTGTGTCAGGAGGGAGAGTGACCATGTTGTGTCAGGAGGGAGAGTGACCATGTTGTGTCAGGAGGGAGAGTGACTATGTTGTGTCAGGAGGGAGAGTGACCATGTTGTATCAGGAGGGAGAGTGACCATGTTGTGTCAAGAGGGAGAGTGACCATGTTGTGTCAGGAGGGAGAGTGACCATGTTGTATCAGGAGGGAGAGTGACCATGTTGTATCAGGAGGGAGAGTGACCATGTTGTATCAGGAGGGAGAGTGACCATGTTGTATCAGGAGGGAGAGTGACCATGTTGTATCAGGAGGGAGAGTGACCATGTTGTATCAGGAGGGAGAGTGACCATGTTGTATCAGGAGGGAGAGTGACCATGTTGTATCAGGGAAGAGAGTGACCATGTTGTATCAGGGAAGAGAGTGACCATGTTGTATCAGGGAAGAGAGTGACCATGTTGTATCAGGGAAGAGAGTGACCATGTTGTATCAGGGAAGAGAGTGACCATGTTGTATCAGGGAAGAGAGTGACCATGTTGTATCAGGGAAGAGAGTGACCATGTTGTATCAGGGAAGAGAGTGACCATGTTGTATCAGGGAAGAGAGTGACCATGTTGTATCAGGGAAGAGAGTGACCATGTTGTATCAGGGAAGAGAGTGACCATGTTGTATCAGGGAAGAGAGTGACCATGTTGTATCAGGGAAGAGAGTGACCATGTTGTATCAGGGAAGAGAGTGACCATGTTGTATCACGGAAGAGAGTGACCATGTTGTATCACGGAAGAGTGACCATGTTGTATCAGGAGGGAGAGTGACCATGTTGTATCAGGAGGGAGAGTGACCATGTTGTATCAGTAGGGAGAGTGACCATGTTGCATCAAGAGGGAGAGTGACCATGTTGTATCAAGAGGGAGAGTGACCATGTTGTATCAAGAGGGAGAGTGACCATGTTGTATCAAGAGGGAGAGTGACCATGTTGTATCAAGAGGGAGAGTGACCATGTTGTATCAAGAGGGAGAGTGGCCATGTTGTATCAGGAGGGCGAGTGGCCATGTTGTATCAGGAGGGAGAGTGATCATGTTTTATCAGGAACGCATCGAAAATATTTGTGTAAACAAAATATACCTCCGTAGGCGAAATTTAAATGCCATGGGGCGCGGTATACTGACCTGAGAAATGGAAGATAATCATGGTCTGTACAAAGAAAGATAGCTCCAGTGCCTTGGGTCAAAAACCAACATCAAATCACCCCTTGAAGCTCTACTTATTATCACATTTTGTCAGCCTTATAACACTGTGACGAGTCTCTCCCAACACGCTGATAACGTTGCATAATACAACTAAACCCGTAAGTGTTATCCAGTTCCTGGGGAGTTGGAAGCAATCAGGCTCTATTCTAAGAGGGGTGGAATAGCTTTAAATCTTTGGATCAAGAGCCCTTCACTAGTACCAGGGCATCCCACGACCCTTGAAAGGCTCTTAAATTTGTCTACGACTTCATCTGTAGTTTCTACAATACTGTCAACTTAATATCTATGCAGAAGGCACAGATATTCAGTTTTAACCAGCACAAACACACTAGTACAGGCATAATGTTCACATGCATCAGCCTGGAGACACGAGACCAAACTGGAATGAATATTTCTGCATGCAGAAACAGGCCGATGGCTCTATGAGCATGCCAAAGTCTGATATACGTAAAAAAGACCCATAGTAGTCTGATATACGTAATAAAGACCCATAGTAGTCTGATATACGTAATAAAGACCCCTAGTAGTCTGATATACGTAATAAAGACCCCTTGTAGTTAGCTGCCAAACCCAGTTTTTTCTGAACCTTTAATTCTGAGGAACAGTTTTCAGCAAATCTGAGTCTTTTAGGCGTCTAGACTATCCAATGGATGCCACTATCATTCTTGCTTCAAATTTGGGGACTTTTCTAAACTAGAGTATTAATATTATTATATTTTCACTTTTGTTTTATAGATGGTAACAAATGTCTTTATTCACTTCTTCCAAAAAGGTAGAAGTGAATGAAGACGTTTTTTGCAAGTGTAGTAATCCATCAACACACTGCAATGCTCAGGTAAAAAAAAAAGAGCTATGAACCAGCACCAGTTCCAGCCTCAATGTTGACGAAAAAACAGGTACACGAATTGATAACGCAAGAGTCAATATTGAAGGCAAAACTTCAAGGTAGAGCAGTCACCCCGTGCAACTGGCAAGCTGATGCCACTGTCAGAGATGGACGTGCCATACCTTTGAAAAGTTCCGAGAGTTTTTCTACTCCCAGAGCCCGGCCTTGAGCCAGGCTCATCTCGCGCTTGCCTGTTCAACCAGGCTGTTGCTGCTGGTTTATCAGACAAGCGCTGACCCACATATCTGTCACAGCCTGGAAGACCTGGCAGCTGGTGATGATACTTATCCAGTTTCCTCTTGAAGACTTCTACACTAGTCATACATAATTTGGATAGTTCATTCGCCAAATTAAGGACAGTATAAAAGACTTAAATATATTCAAAACAAAATTAAAGAGCATCAGGGTGCATGTAATCTTAACCCGATACCATGAGTACAGTATCAAAAATGGTATTAAATGTGATCGTGCAACTCGTGTTTCTGAAGATCATTAACTGCATTTGAGCTTTCCTCTTCGTCTTCCTCTTTAGCAGGTTCTGCTAACTGTTGATTGTTGTGGTGCATCATGAACTTAGGACTACAATGTAGGAGTCAAACAGCCCAAGGAGTTTAGTGCTTACTAACAGATCATGTATACATAGATGTGCAGTGGCCTAGCTGTCAAAAGTCACGACTCGAATATCATACCGAGAGTTGCCATTGATACCAAGTGTTATCAATGGCAACTCTCGGATGTTGGAATATTTGAGTTATCACTTATGACAAGTATGTTTTGTTAGCTCATTAATATGCAGAGAAACAGCTGAAAATGAGTCAAAGACTTTCGTCACTGAACATAGGTGCCACGATTGCTAAACATCTATAGACGTATTGCTTCATAACTGTTGTTAGATCATATACTCACTGGGTATGATATGGTGACATGTTACTGTGGCAGAGGTAAGGCAAAGTCTGTCAAGGTTCTTGAAGCACGAAATTGAAAATATAAAAAACAGTATACATGAAAGATGTTATTCATGAATGAAGAGCCTTCATTGCATCTTGCTATGGTCAGAAGTGTGAGACAGGAGAAAATGTCTGATGAACGCTACAAAGTTTGACTTCGAAAATTTAAAAATTTATCTCCGAAGAAGCAAGATCGCCACCCATCTAGATACCCATCAGTTACATTACCCAGGGCAACGCGGGCTAAGAGCAGGTCACTCCTGCCTATCCCAACTACTGGACCATTATGACAAAATCGAAGATGCTCCAGAGGACAAATAAAATGCAGATGTATACACAGACTTTGCTAAAGCCTTCGACAAGTGCGACCATGATGTAATAGCGCACAAAATGCGTGATATAACTTCTTAACAAACAGAACAAAGAGTAACAGTAAAGTGTGCGGTGGCTACAGTGAAAAGCTCTTCCTCCCATCCTGTTCCTCTTCCTCATATCTGCCAGACAGGGATGCAAGCCACAGCACCGTGTCATCATTAGCGGATGACACCCGAATTTGCATGACAGTGTCCTTCATCTAAGACACTGCAAAACTCCAAGCGGACATTAACCAAATCTTTAAATGGGCCGCAGACAAAAATATGAAGTTCAATGAAGAGAAATTTCGACTACTTCGATATGGAAAACTTGACGGAATCAAAACTACATCGGAGTATAAAACAAATTCCAACCACACAATTGAGCGGAAAACTAATGTGAAGATCTGGGAGGAATAATGTCAAGATGATCTCACTTTCAAAGATCACAACAATGTAGCTACCACATATGTTAAAAAAATAACAGGATGGATAATGAGAACCCTCAAAACTAGGAATCCCAAGCCCATGATGATTCTCTTCAAATCGCTTGTTCTCTCTAGGCTGGAATATTGCTGTACACTAACAGCACCTTTCAAGGCAGGTGAAATTGCTGACCTGGAAATGTACAGAGAACCTTCATGGCACACAGGTATTATAAAACACTGAAATTACTGGGAACGGTTGAATTTCCCTGACTTGTATTCCCTGGAATGCAGGTGAGAAAGTTATATAATATTATTTTTTTTATTATCACACTGGCCGATTCCCACCAAGGCAGGGTGGCCCGAAAAAGAAAAACTTTCACCATCATTCACTCCATCACTGTCTTGCCAGAAGGGTGCTTTACACTACAGTTTTTAAACTGCAACATTAACACCCCTCCTTCAGAGTGCAGGCACTGTACTTCCCATCTCCAGGACTCAAGTCCGGCCTGCCGGTTTCCCTGAATCCCTTCATAAATGTTACTTTGCTCACACTCCAACAGCACGTCAAGTATTAAAAACCATTTGTCTCCATTCACTCCTATCAAACACGCTCACGCATGCCTGCTGGAAGTCCAAGCCCCTCGCACACAAAACCTCCTTTACCCCCTCCCTCCAACCCTTCCTAGGCCGACCCCTACCCCGCCTTCCTTCCACTACAGACTGATACACTCTTGAAGTCATTCTGTTTCGCTCCATTCTCTCTACATGTCCGAACCACCTCAACAACCCTTCCTCAGCCCTCTGGACAACAGTTTTGGTAATCCCGCACCTCCTCCTAACTTCCAAACTACGAATTCTCTGCATTATATTCACACCACACATTGCCCTCAGACACGACATCTCCACTGCCTCCAGCCTTCTCCTCGCTGCAACATTCATCACCCACGCTTCACACCCATATAAGAGCGTTGGTAAAACTATACTCTCATACATTCCCCTCTTTGCCTCCAAGGACAAAGTTCTTTGTCTCCACAGACTCCTAAGTGCACCACTCACTCTTTTTCCCTCATCAATTCTATGATTCACCTCATCTTTCATAGACCCATCCGCTGACACGTCCACTCCCAAATATCTGAATACGTTCACCTCCTCCATACTCTCTCCCTCCAATCTGATATTCAATCTTTCATCACCTAATCTTTTTGTTATCCTCATAACCTTACTCTTTCCTGTATTCACCTTTAATTTTCTTTTGCACACCCTACCAAATTCATCCACCAATCTCTGCAACTTCTCTTCAGAATCTCCCAAGAGCACAGTGTCATCAGCAAAGAGCAGCTGTGACAACTCCCACTTTGTGTGTGATTCTTTATCTTTTAACTCCACGCCTCTTGCCAAGACCCTCGCATTTACTTCTCTTACAACCCCATCTATAAATATATTAAACAACCACGGTGACATCACACATCCTTGTCTAAGGCCTACTTTTACTGGGAAATAATTTCCCTCTTTCCTACATACTCTAACTTGAGCCTCACTATCCTCGTAAAAACTCTTCACTGCTTTCAGTAACCTACCTCCTACACCATACACTTGCAACATCTGCCACATTGCCCCCCTATCCACCCTGTCATACGCCTTTTCCAAATCCATAAATGCCACAAAGACCTCTTTAGCCTTATCTAAATACTGTTCACTTATATGTTTCACTGTAAACACCTGGTCCACACATCCCCTACCTTTCCTAAAGCCTCCTTGTTCATCTGCTATCCTATTCTCCGTCTTACTCTTAATTCTTTCAATTATAACTCTACCATACACTTTACCAGGTACACTCAACAGACTTATCCCCCTATAATTTTTGCACTCTCTTTTGTCCCCTTTGCCTTTATACAAAGGAACTATGCATGCTCTCTGCCAATCCCTAGGTACCTTACCCTCTTCCATACATTTATTAAATAATTGCACCAACCACTCCAAAACTATATCCCCACCTGCTTTTAACATTTCTATCTTTATCCCATCAATCCCGGCTGCCTTACCCCCTTTCATTTTACCTACTGCCTCACGAACTTCCCCCACACTCACAACTGGCTCTTCCTCACTCCTACAAGATGTTATTCCTCCTTGCCCTATACACGAAATCACAGCTTCCCTATCTTCATCAACATTTAACAATTCCTCAAAATATTCCCTCCATCTTCCCAATACCTCTAACTCTCCATTTAATAACTCTCCTCTCCTATTTTTAACTGACAAATCCATTTGTTCTCTAGGCTTTCTTAACTTGTTAATCTCACTCCAAAACTTTTTCTTATTTTCAACAAAATTTGTTGATAACATCTCACCCACTCTCTCATTTGCTCTCTTTTTACATTGCTTCACCACTCTCTTAACTTCTCTCTTTTTCTCCATATACTCTTCCCTCCTTGCATCACTTCTACTTTGTAAAAACTTCTCATATGCTATATAATATATACCTGGAAAATACTAGAGGGATTAATACCAAATTTGCACACGAAATATCACTCCCTGCGAAAGTAAGACTCTGCAGGTGGTGCAACATCCCCCTCAATGAAAAGCAGGGGCACCACGAGTGCGCTAAGAGACAACACAATAAGTGTCAGGGGGCCACGACTATTCAACTGCCTCCCAGCATACATAAGGGGGAATTACCAATAAACCCCTAGCTGTCTTGACGGCGCTGGAAAGGCACAAAGTCAGTACCTCACCTGCCGGGATGTGGTTCGTACGTCGATTTGCGTGCGGCTAACAGTAACAACCTGGTTGATCAGGCCCTGATCCACCACTTGGCCTGGTCACAGACTGGGCCGCAGGGGCGTTGACCCCCGAAACCCTCTCCAGATATTCTGCTGAGGAATTCACCGAAAACTTAAGAGATCATTTTCAGTCATGCATATAGAGGGATTCACTGTATGAGGAACCTCCAGCTCTAATTCAGTGAAGTTTGTATGGAGAAGGATGAACTTGCCAAGCCTATGTAGTGTTCCTTTACCTCAGGATGTCTGGGTTGCACCACAAGAGTGACCTTAAATTAATCCACAAAAGTTGCTTATCTCTTAAATGTGGAAGTGCAGCTGCTAGTCTTGCAAGTCCCACTCAAATCCAACCCCTCCCACCTTAAATTAACTGCTTATCTCTTGGAAGTGCAGCTGCTAGTCTTACTTGTTCCATGTTATACAAATGTTTAAGGATCTGACAAAAATCTGCATGATGCAGAGGATACTCGTAATGATGATGATGATGATACTCGTAATGGTGATGATACTCGTAATGATGATGAAGAGGAGACTCGCGATGATAGTGATGATGGTGGTGGTGGTGGTGATGATGAGATTCATGATGAAAATGAAGAGATTCATGAAGATACTCCTGACGATGCCCCGTGGTCTGGTGGCTAAAGCTCTCGCTTCACACGGCGAGGGGTCTGGGTTCGATTCCCAGCCAGGGTAGAAACATTGGGCGTGTTTCTTTACACCGGCTGCCTATGTTCGCTCATCATTAAAATGGGTACCTGGGAGTTAGTTGACTGGTATGGGTCGCATCCTGGGACAAAAGTGACCTAATTTGCCCGAAATGCTCTGCATAACAAGCGGCTTTCTATATAGTAGTATGTCATCTATGTCAGCTAGGCCTGTATACCTTGTACATGTACTTGTAGAAATAAAGATATTATGAAGAGGAGGAGACTCACGATGCAGAGACAACGACTCCCGAGGATGATGATAATGCATAAGTAGAAACGCGTGATGATAATGGAAAAATAAACAAAAATGCAGTATAATGCGATCCTTTGACAACGTTCCACCCACACAGTAGGCTTTATAAAGTCACAAGCAGATCTACTTCGGTGAATATAGTACCCGAGTATTTATAGGGTAGAAAGTCAGGTGGAGAATACTGGGTAGGTTGGCTCTGAGGCGGACCTGTAAGGAACAGCAGAGAATGGTAGGTTGAATCTGATATGAACCCCCACGGGACGGGTGTTCATGTAGTTATATAGGAAAACGATGAAGTTTCTTGGCAAAGGGTTCAGCTATGTTATAGAAGCCGTTGTTCTAGATGAAACTGTTAGATATACAGTTAAGTGTTGATTCTAGGATTCTGCGGTACTGTTTTCTTCTCTGGCGATGAGTCTTGCGCTTCTGTAGTTGAATAAATGGTTGTGGAATTTTCAGTGTTGAACGCAGGCGTTCCTTAAATCCTCCGATCTGTCTGCGTACTAGTGTTCTAAAATACGTGTTTGGAGGTCTTTTGATGTTTAGCCCACGTATCACTGATGTCCTTGATTGTGGTGGATGTGGAGGTAGACACTTGGAATAAGATATTGGGAAAGATGTTGGAAACGTGTTTGGCAAAGGAGTTGATGGGGAGAACTATGCATCTCTTCTCGGCAGTCTCTTCTCCGAGTGAGTTAAAGATGTTATATGCCTGGCGTCTGCAGTCTCTAATGAAGTGACGAGGATAGTGAAGTTTAGAAAATACTTGCTCGATGAGAGAGCATTCTTCCTCAAGGAACTCCCTGCTACAGATTTGGAGTGCACGAAGCAAAAAGCCTATAATTACACCACGTTTGGTTTTGGTGTCGTGGTGAGAGTAGAAGTAGAGAAGATCGTGTTGGTTGGTAGGTTTCCGAGACTTCAAAACGAAGTTCTTGGTCAGTTTTGCAGTGAACCTCATCAATTAAAGGAAGAGTGTTGTCGACTTCTAGTGTCAACTGGATTGAGGGCTCGACCTGGTTGAACTTGTGTTGGAGAGCTTGAACGTTGAAGCGTCTGGGAGTTATGATAAGAATGTCAACATAACTGAGCCAGGTGACCGAAAAGGGAATAATTAGAGGAAAATCGCTCGACTTCCAGATGTTCCAGGCACAGGCACCTAAAGTTAGTACCTGACTAGCTGGGCTGTGGTTCGTACGTCGGGTTGCTTGCGGCCAACAGTAACAGCCTAGTTTATCAGACCCTGATCCACCATGAGGCCTGGTCACAGACCGGGTCGTGGGGGCGTTGACCCCCGAAACTCTCTAGGTATGTTCCAGGTAGAGGTTCGCCAGTACGCCACTACGCCACTAAGTGGGAAACCCATGGGTAGCCCAAAGGTATGCTGAAAAGTGATTTTTCGAAAGACATATGCAACAGTTCAACAAGGTCGATGAAATCGCTGGCTGGAGTAGGAAGGTCAAGGGAGTCGTCAACTTTCTTGCGCAGATCAATGGTTTGTATAGTAGGTACCTTGGTGAATAGGGATGTTACACCTAGGCTAGACTGTTTCTTGGTCTTGACGTGAATGTTGCGAATACGATCGAGGGGATCAGCAGTGTGTTTAAGATGTGCTTGACTGATTGTGCCCAAGAGTTTAGAGAGGTGTTTAGCCAAAAACCCTGGGAGTTGGTGGGGAGCACTGCCTATTCCAGAGGAGATGAGCCTCAAGTGTAATTCTAGGTTTGTGAGTTTTGGACAGGCCTTACATTCTGGCGGGTCTGGAGTTACTTGGAATTATTTGTAGAAGTTTCTTTCCTCGTTCTTACTTTAGTGGAATTATTTTGCACTATCTTTCAATGTCTCTTGACACACAGTGATATCAGTGTTTAGTTTTGGGACCGGACCCTCCACGATTTTCCAGATGTGAATTATAATGCATCTTTCTCTCTTACGTTCCAGGGAACTCAGTTGAAGAGACTTAATTAAATCATTCCCAATAGTTCTGATGCTTACCTTTAACAAGAGTTTTTTTTTTTTTTTGGCCTATGCCCTTGGGCCAGTAGTTCCCCTGTAGTGCTCGTCTGTTCCTCTGTTATGTATTAATACTATTGTTACTACTTTAGCATTTATTCACTAATACACTAATTATTTTCCTCGTAGTTATTCCACTATTACTGTTACATTTTTATTACTACCTCTATCGCATTACTACTTGTACCACTGCTGCCTTACTACTACTATTGCTGCAGCATTACTACCACTGCTGCCTTACTACTACTATTGCTGCAGCATTACTACTACCACTGCTGCCTTACTACTACTATTGCTGCAGCATTACTACCACTGCTGCCTTACTACTACTATTGCTGCAGCATTACTACTACCACTGCTGCCTTACTACTACTATTGCTGCAGCATTACTACCACTGCTGCCTTACTACTACTATTGCTGCAGCATTACTACTACCACTGCTGCCTTACTACTACTATTGCTGCAGCATTACTACTACCACTGCTGCCTTACTACTACTATTGCTGCAGCATTACTACTACCACTGCTGCCTTACTACTATTGCTGCAGCATTATTACTACCACTGCTGCCTTACTATTATTGCTGCAGCATTACTATCACTGCTGCCTTACTACTACTACTATTGCTGCAGCATTACTACTACCACTGCTTCCTTACTACTATTGCTGCAGCATTACTACTACCACTGCTGCCTTACTACTATTGCTGCAGCATTACTACTACCACTGCTGCCTTACTACTATTGCTGCAGCATTACTACTACCACTGCTGCCTTACTACTACTATTGCTGCAGCATTACTACTACCACTGCTGCCTTACTACTACTAATGCTGCAGCATTACTACTACCACTGCTGCCTTACTACTACTATTGCTGCAGCATTACTACTACCACTGCTGCCTTACTACTACTATTGCTGCAGCATTACTACTACCACTGCTGCCTTACTACTACTATTGCTGCAGCATTACTACTACCACTGCTGCCTTACTACTATTGCTGCAGCATTACTACTACCACTGCTGCCTTACTACTACTATTGCTGCAGCATTACTACTACCACTGCTGCCTTACTACTACTATTGCTGCAGCATTACTACTACCACTGCTGCCTTACTACTACTATTGCTGCAGCATTACTACTACCACTGCTGCCTTACTACTACTATTGCTGCAGCATTACTACTACCACTGCTGCCTTACTACTACTATTGCTGCAGCATTACTACTACCACTGCTGCCTTACTACTACTATTGCTGCAGCATTACTACTACCACTGCTGCCTTACTACTACTATTGCTGCAGCATTACTACTACCACTGCTGCCTTACTACTACTATTGCTGCAGCATTACTACTACCACTGCTGCCTTACTACTACTATTGCTGCAGCATTACTACTACCACTGCTGCCTTACTACTATTGCTGCAGCATTACTACTACCACTGCTGCCTTACTACTATTGCTGCAGCATTACTACTACCACTGCTGCCTTACTACTACTATTGCTGCAGCATTACTACTACCACTGCTGCCTTACTACTACTATTGCTGCAGCATTACTACTACCACTGCTGCCTTACTACTACTATTGCTGCAGCATTACTACCACTGCTGCCTTACTACTACTATTGCTGCAGCATTACTACTACCACTGCTGCCTTACTACTATTGCTGCAGCATTACTACCACTGCTGCCTTACTACTACTATTGCTGCAGCATTACTACTACCACTGCTGCCTTACTACTACTATTGCTGCAGCATTACTACTACCACTGCTGCCTTACTATTGCTGCAGCATTACTACTATTGCTGCAGCATTACTACTATTGCTGCAGCATTACTACTATTGCTGCAGCATTACTACTATTGCTGCAGCATTACTACTATTGCTGCAGCATTACTACTATTGCTACAGCATTACTACTATTGCTACAGCATTACTACTATTGCTGCAGCATTACCATTGCTGCAGCATTACTGCCTTACTACTATTACTGCAGCATTACTACTATTGCTGCAGCATTACTACTATTGCTGCAGCATTACTGCTATTGCTGCAGCATTACTGCTATTGCTGCAGCATTACTGCTGCCTTACTACTACTATCGCTGCAGCATTACTACCACTGCTGCCTTACTACTATTGCTGCAGCATTACTACTACCACTGCTGCCTTACTACTACTATTGCTGCAGCATTACTACTACCACTGCTGCCTTACTACTACTATTGCTGCAGCATTACTACTACCACTGCTGCCTTACTACTACTATTGCTGCAGCATTACTACTACCACTGCTGCCTTACTACTACTATTGCTGCAGCATTACTACCACTGCTGCCTTACTACTACTATTGCTGCAGCATTACTACTACCACTGCTGCCTTACTACTATTGCTGCAGCATTACTACTACCACTGCTGCCTTACTACTACTATTGCTGCAGCATTACTACTACCACTGCTGCCTTACTACTACTATTGCTGCAGCATTACTACTACCACTGCTGCCTTACTACTACTATTGCTGCAGCATTACTACTACCACTGCTGCCTTACTATTGCTGCAGCATTACTACTATTGCTGCAGCATTACTACTATTGCTGCAGCATTACTACTATTGCTACAGCATTACTATTGCTACAGCATTACTACTATTGCTGCAGCATTACCATTGCTGCAGCATTACCATTGCTGCAGCATTACTGCCTTACAAATATTACTGCAGCATTACTACTATTGCTGCAGCATTACTGCTATTGCTGCAGCATTACTGCTATTGCTGCAGCATTACTGCTATTGCTGCAGCATTACTGCTGCCTTACTACTACTATCGCTGCAGCATTACTACTACTGCAGCATTACTACTACTGCAGCATTACTACTACTGCAGCATTACTACTACTGCATCATTACTACTACTGCATCATTACTACTACTGCATCATTACTACTGCATCATTACTACTACTGCTGCTGCAGCATTACTACTACTGCAGCATTACTACTGCAGCATTACTACTACTGCAGCATTACTACTGCAGCATTACTACTACTGCAGCATTACTACTACTGCAGCATTACTACTGCAGCAGCATTGCTACTGCAGCATTACTACTACTGCTGCTGCAGCATTACTACTACTGCAGCATTACTACTACGGCAGCATTACTACTACTGCAGCATTACAACTACTGCATCATTACTACTACTGCATCATTACTACTACTGCATCATTACTACTACTGCATCATTACTACTACTGCATCATTACTATTGCTGCAGCATTACTACTACTATTGCTGCAGCATTACTACTACTATTGCTGCAGCATTACTACTACTATTGCTGCAGCATTACTACTACTATTGCTGCAGCATTACTACTACTATTGCTGCAGCATTACTACTACTATTGCTGCAGCATTACTACTATTGCTGCAGCATTACTACTACTATTGCTGCAGCATTACTACTATTGCTGCAGCATTACTACTATTGCTGCAGCATTACTACTATTGCTGCAGCATTACTACTATTGCTGCAGCATTACTACTATTGCTGCAGCATTACTACTATTGCTGCAGCATTACTACTATTGCTGCAGCATTACTACTATTGTTGCAGCATTACTGCTTTACTACTACTATTGCTGCAGCATTACTACTACTGCTGCCTTACTACTACTATTGCTGCAGCATTACTACCACTGTTGCCTTACTACTACTATTGCTGCAGCATTACTACCACTGTTGCCTTACTACTACTATTGCTGCAGCATTACTACTGCTTTACTACTATTGCTGCAGCATTACTACTACTGCTTTACTACTACTATTCCTGCAGCATTACTACCACTGTTGCCTTACTACTACTATTGCTGCAGCATTACTACCACTGTTGCCTTACTACTACTATTGCTGCAGCATTACTACCACTGTTGCCTTACTACTACTATTGCTGCAGCATTACTACCACTGTTGCCTTACTACTACTATTGCTGCAGCATTACTACCACTGTTGCCTTACTACTACTATTGCTGCAGCATTACTACCACTGTTGCCTTACTACTACTATTGCTGCAGCATTACTACCACTGTTGCCTTACTACTACTATTGCTGCAGCATTACTACCACTGTTGCCTTACTACTACTATTGCTGCAGCATTACTACCACTGTTGCCTTACTACTACTATTGCTGCAGCATTACTACCACTGTTGCCTTACTACTACTATTGCTGCAGCATTACTACCACTGTTTCCTTACTACTACTATTGCTGCAGCATTACTACTACCACTACTGCCTTACTACTACTATTGCTGCAGCATTACTACCACCACCACTACCACTGCTGCATTACTACCACCACCACCATCACTGCTCCATTACTACCACTACCACCACTGCTGCATTACTACCACCACTGCGGCATTATTACTACCACCACTACCACTGCTGCATTACTATTACCACCACCATCACTGCTGCATTACTACTACCACCACCATCACTGCTGCATTACTACTACCACCACCATCACTGATGCATTACTACCACCACCACCACTGCGGCATTACTATTACCACCACCACCACTGCTGCTGCATTACTATTACCACCACTACCACTGCTGCATTACTATTACCACCACTACCACTGCTGCATTACCACCACCACCGCTGCATTACTACCACCACCACCATTGCTGCATTACTACTACCACCACCACCACCACTGCTGCTGCATCACTACTACCACCACCACTGCTGCTGCATTACTACTACCACCACTACCACTGCTGCATTACTACTACTACCACCACCACCACCGCTGCTGCTGCATTACTACCACCACCACCACCATTGCTGCATTACTTCTACCACTACCACTTCTGCATCATTACTACCACCACCACCACTGCTGCATTACTACTACCACCACCATCACTGCTGCATTACTACTACCACCATCATCACTGCTGCATTACTACTACCACCACCATCACTGCTGCATTACTACCACCACTACCACTGCTGTATTACTACTACTACTACTACCACCACCACTGCTGCTGCATTACTTCTACTACTACCACCACCACCACCACCACCACCACCACCACCACCACTGCTGCTGCATTACTACTACTACCACCACCACTGCTGCTGCATTACTACTACTACCACCACCACTGCTGCATTACTACTACTACCACCACCACCACTGCATTACTACTACTACCACCACCACCACTGCTGCATTACTACTACTACCACCACCACCATTGCATTACTACTACCACCACCACCACTGCTGCTGCATTACTACTACCACCACTGCTGCATTACTACTACTAACACCACCCATGATGCTGCATTACTACTGTCACCACTGCTGCATTACTACTACTACCACCACTGCTGCTGCTGCATTACTACTACCACCACTGCTGCTGCATTACTACTACTACTACCACCACCACCACTGCTGCTGCATTACTACTACTACCACCACCACTGCTGCATTACTACTACCACCACTGCTGCTGCATTACTACTAGCACTACCACCACCACTGCTGCATTACTACTACTACCACAACCACTGCTGCATTACTACTACTACCACAACCACTGCTGCATTACTACTACCACAACCACTGCTGCATTACTACTACCACAACCACTGCTGCATTCCTACCACCACCACTGCTGCATTTCTACTACCACCACTACCACTGCTGCATTACTACTACCACCACTGCTGCATTACTACTATTTCCACCACTGCATTACTACTACCACCACTGCTGCATTACTACTACTACCACCACTGCTGCATTACTACTACTACCACCACCACCACTGCTGCTGTTGCTGCATTACTACCACCACCACCACTGCTGCATTTCTACTACCACCACTACCACTGCTGCATTACTACTACTACCACCACTGCTGCATTACTACTACTTCCACCACTGCTGCATTACTACTACTACCACCACTGCTGCATTACTACTACTACCACCACTGTTGCATTACTACTACCACCACCACCACCACCACTGCTGCTTTATTACTACTACCACCACCACTACCACTGCTGCATTACTACTACCACAACCACTGCTGCATTACTACTACTACCACAACCACTGCTGCATTACTACTACTACCACAACCACTGCTGCATTACTACTACCACAACCACTGCTGCATTACTACTACCACAACCACTGCTGCATTACTACTACCACAACCACTGCTGCATTACTACTACTACTACCACCACTGCTGCTGCTGCTGCATTACTACTTGTACTACCACCACCACTGCTGTATTACTACTACTACCACCACTGCTGCTGCATTACTACTACCACCACCACTGCTGCTGCATTACTACTACCACCACCACTGCTGCTGCATTACTACCACCACTACTGCTGCATTACTACTACCACCACCACTGCTGCATTACTACTACCACCACCACTGCTGCATTACTACTACCACCACCACCACTGCATTACTACTACCACCACCACTGTTGCTGCATTACTACCACTACCACCACCACCCATGATGCTGCATTACTACTGCCACCACTGCTGCATTACTACTACTACCACCATTGCTGCTGCATTACTACTGCCACCACCACTGCTGCATTACTACTACCACCACCACTGCTGTATTACTACTACCACCACTGCTGTATTACTACTACCACCACTGCTGTATTACTGCTACCACCACTGCTGTATTACTACTACCACCACTGCTGTATTACTACTACCACCACTGCTGTATTACTACTACCACCACTGCTGTATTACTACTACTACCACCACCACCACTGCTGCTGTTGCTGCATTACTACTACCACCACCACCACCACTGCTGCTGCATTTCTACTACCACCACTACCACTGCTGCATTACTACTAGTACCACCACTGCTGCATTACTACTACTTCCACCACCACTGCTGCATTACTACTACCACCACTGCTGCATTACTACTACCACCACCACCACTGCTGCTGCTGCATTACTACTACCACTGCTGCATTACTACTACTACCACTGCTGCATTACTACTACCACAACCACTGCTGCATTACTACTACCACCACTACCACTGCTGCATTACTACTACTACCACAACCACTGCTGTATTACTACTACTACCACAACCACTGCTGCATTACTACTACTACCACAACCACTGCTGCATTACTACTACTACCACAACCACTGCTGCATTACTACTTCTACCACAACCACTGCTGCATTACTACTTCTACCACAACCACTGCTGCATTACTACTACTACCACAACCACTGCTGCATTACTACTACCACAACCTCTGCTGCATTACTACTACCACCACAACCACTGCTGCATTACTACTACTACCACAACCACTGCTGCATTACTACTACTACCACAACCACTGCTGCATTACTACTACCACAACCACTGCTGCATTACTACCACCACCACCACTGCTGCATTACTACCACCACCACCACCACTGCTGTTGCATTACTACTACCACCACTACCACTGCTTCATTACTACTACCACAACCACTGCTGCATTACTACTACTACCACAACCACTGCTGCATTACTACTACCACAACCACTGCTGCATTACTACTACTACCACCACCACTGCTGCTACATTACTACTACTACCACCACTGCCGCATTACTACTACTACTACCACCACTGCTGCTGCATTACTACCATCACCACTGCTGCTGCATTACTACTACTACTTCCACCACTGCTGCATTACTATTACTTCCACCACTGCTGCATTACTACTACTACTACCACCTCCACCACTCCTGCATTACTACTACTACTACCACCACCACTGCTGCACTACTACCACCACTGCTGCTGCTGCATTACTAGACCACCACCACCACTGCTGCATTACTACTACTACCACCACCCATGATGCTGTATTACTACTGCCACCACTGCTGCATTACTACTAAAACCACTGCTGCTGCTGCATTACTACTACCACCACTGCTGCTGCATTACTACTACCACCACTGCTGCTGCATTACTACTACCACCACTGCTGCTGCATTACTACTACCACCACTGCTGCTGCATTACTACTACCACCACCACCACTGCTGCATTACTACTACTACCACCACCACTGCTGCTGCATTACTACTACCACCACCACCACTGCTGCATTACTACTACCACCACCACCACTGCTGCATTACTACTACTACCACCACCCATGATGCTGCATTACTACTTCCACCACTGCTGCATTACTACTACTACCACCACTGCTGCATTACTACCACCACCACTGCTGCATTACTACTACCACCACCACTGCTGCACTACTACTACCACCACTGCTGCATTACTACTACCACCACTGCTGCTGCATGACTACAACTACCACTGCTGCATTACTACTACTACCACCACTGCTGCATTACTACTACTACCACCACTGCTGCATTACTACCACCACCACTGCTGCATTACTACCACCACCACTGCTGCATTACTACTACTACCACCACCACTGCTGCATTACTACTACCACCACCACTGCTGCTGCATTACTACTACTACCACCACCACTGCTGCTGCATTACTACTACCACCACTGCTGCTGCATTACTACTACCACCACCACTGCTGCATTACTACTACCACCACCACCACCACCACTGCTGCATTACTACTACCACCACCACCACCACTGCTGCTGTTGCTGCATTACTACTACCACCACCACCACTGCTGCATTTCAACTACTACTACCACCATCACTGCTGCTGCATTACTACTACCACCACCACCACTGCTGCATTACTACTACCACCACCACCACTGCTGCATTACTACTACTACCACCACCCATGATGCTGCATTACTACTTCCACCACTGCTGTATTACTACTACCACCACTGCTGCATTACTACTACCACCACTGCTGCATTACTACTACTACTACCACCACTGCTGCATTACTACTACTACTACCACCACTGCTGCTGCATTACTACTACTACCACCACTGCTGCTGCATTACTACTACCACCACCACTGCTGCATTACTACTACCACCACCACCACCACCACTGCTGCATTACTACTACCACCACCACCACCACTGCTGCTGTTGCTGCATTACTACTACCACCACCACCACTGCTGCATTTCAACTACTACTACCACCACCACTGCTGCTGCATTACTACTACCACCACCACCACTGCTGCATTACTACTACCACCACCACCACTGCTGCATTACTACTACCACCACCACCCATGATGCTGCATTACAACTTCCACCACTGCTGCATTACTACTACCACCACTGCTGCATTACTACTACCACCACTGCTGCATTACTACTACTACTACCACCACTGCTGCTGCATTACTACTACTACTACCACCACTGCTGCTGCATTACTACTACTACCACCACTGCTGCTGCATTACTACTACTACTACCACTGCTGCTGCATTACTACTACTACCACTGCTGCTGCATTACTACTACTACCACTGCTGCTGCATTACTACTACTACTACCACCACTGCTGCTGCATTACTACTACTACTACCACTGCTGGCAGTACTACTACTACTACCACTGCTGGCAGTACTACTACTACTACCACTGCTGGCAGTACTACTACTACCACCACTGCTGGCAGTACTACTACTACTACCACTGCTGCATTACTACTACTACCACCACTGCTGCATTACTACTACTACCACCACCACTGCTGCTGCATTACTACTACCACCACCACTGCTGCTGCATTACTACTACTACCACCACTGCTGCTGCATTACTACTACTACCACCACCACTGCTGCATTACTACTACTACCACCACCACTGCTGCATTACTACTACTACCACCACCACCACTGCTGCTGTTGCTGCATTACTACCACCACCACCACCACCACTGCTGCATTTCAACTACCACCACCACCACTGCTGGTGTTGCTGCATTACTACTACCACCACCACCACTGCTGCATTTCAACTACCACCACTACCACATTACTACTACTACTACCACCACTGCTGCATTACTACTACTACCACCACTGCTGCTGCATTACTACTACTACCACCACTGCTGCTGCATTACTACTACTACCACCACCACTGCTGCATTACTACTACCACCACTGCTGCATTACTACTACTAAAACCACCACTGCTGCTGCTGCATTACTACTACCACCACCACCACTGCTGCTGCATTACTACTACCACCACTACCACTGCTGCATTACTACTACTACCACCACCGCTGCATTACTACCACCACCACTGCTGCATTACTTCTACCACCACCACCACTGCTGCATTACTACCACCACCATCACTGCTGCATTACTACTACCACCACCACCACCACTGCTGCTGCATTACTACTACTACCACCACCACTGCTGCTGCATTACTACTACCACCACTACCACTGCTGCATTACTACTACTACCACCACCACCACCGCTGCTGCATTACTACCACCACCACCACCACCATTGCTGCATTACTTCTACCACTACCACTTCTGCATCATTACTACCACCACCACCACTGCTGCTGCATTACTACTACCACCACCATCACTGCTGCATTACTACTACCACCACCATCACTGCTGCATTACTACCACCACTACCACTGCTGTATTACTACTACTACTACTACCACCACCACTGCTGCTGCATTACTTCTACTACTACTACCACCACCACCACCACTGCTGCTGCATTACTACTACTACCACCACCACTGCTGCTGCATTACTACTACTACCACCACCACCACCACTGCTGCATTACTACTACTACCACCACCACCACTGCTGCATTACTACTACCACCACCACCACCACTGCTGCATTACTACTACTACCACCACCACTGCTGTATTACTACTACTACTACCACCACTGCTGTATTACTACTACTACTACTACCACCACTGCTGATGCATTACTACTACTACTACCACCACCACCACTGCAGCATTACTACTACTACTACTACCACCACCACCACTGCAGCATTACTACTACTACTACCACCACCACCACTGCAGCATTACTACTACTACCACCACCACCACTGCTGCATTACTACTACTACCACCACCACCACTGCTGCATTACTACTACTACCACCACCACTGCTGCTGCATTACTACTACTACCACCACCACTGCTGCTGCATTACTACTACTACTACCACCACCACCACTGCTTCATTACTACTAGTACTACCACCACCACTGCTTCATTACTACTAGTACTACCACCACCACTGCTGCATTACTACTAGTACTACCACCACCACTGCTGCATTACTACTAGTACTACCACCACCACTGCTGCATTACTACTAGTACTACCACCACCACTGCTGCATTACTACTAGTACTACCACCACTGCTGCATTATTACTAGTACTACCACCACCACTGCTGCATTACTACTAGTACTACCACCACCACCACTGCTGTATTACTACTAGTACTACCACCACCACCACTGCTGTATTACTACTAGTACTACCACCACCACCACCACCACTGCTGCATTACTACTAGTACTACCACCACCACTGCTGCATTACTACTACTACCACCACCACTGCTGCATTACTACTACTACCACCACCACTGCTGCATTACTACTACTACCACCACCACTGCTGCATTACTACTACTACTACCACCACCGCTGATGCTGCATTACTACTACTACCACCACCGCATAACTATTACTACCACTGCTGCTGCATTACTACTGCATTGCTACTACTTCCACCACTGCTGCATTACTACTACTTCCACCACTGCTGCATTACTACTACTACCACCACTGCTGCATTACTACTACTACCACCACCACTGCTGCTGCTGCATTACTACTACCACCACTGCTGCATTACTACTACTACCACCACTGCTGCATTACTACTACTTCCACCACTGCTGCATTACTATTACTTCCACCACTGCTGCATTACTACTACTTCCACCACTGCTGCATTACTATTACTTCCACCACTGCTGCATTACTACTACTACCACCACTGCTGCATTACTACTACCACCACTGCTGCATTACTACTACTTCCACCACTGCTGCATTACTACTACCACCACCACTGCTGCTGCATTACTACTACTACCACCACTGCTGCTGCATTACTACTACTACCACCACTGCTGCATTACTACTACTACCACCACTGCTGCATTACTACTACTTCCACCACTGCTGCATTACTACTACTACTACCACCACCACTGCTGCATTGCTACTACCACCACCACTGCTGCATTACTACTACCACCACCACTGCTGCATTACTACCACCACCACCACCACCACCACTGCTGCATTACTACCACCACCACCACTGCTGCATTACTACCACCACCACCACTGCTGCATTACCACCACCACCACTGCTGCATTACTACCACCACCACCACTGCTGCATTACTACCACTACCACCACTGCTGCATTACTACTACTACCACCACTGCTGCATTACTACTACTACCACCACCACTGCTGCATTACTACTACTACCACCACCACTGCTGCATTGCTACTATCACCACTGCTGCATTACTACTACTTCCACCACTGCTGCATTACTACTACCACCACTGCTGTATTACTACTACTACCACCACTGCTGTATTACTACTACTACCACCACTGCTGTATTACTACTACTACCACCACTGCTGTATTACTACTACTACCACCACTGCTGTATTACTACTACTACCACCACTGCTGTATTACTACTACTACCACCACCACTGCTGCATTGCTACTACTACCACCACTGCTGCATTACTATTACTTCCACCACTGCTGCATTACTACTACTTCCACCACTGCTGCATTACTATTACTTCCACCACTGCTGCATTACTACCACCACCACCACTGCTGCTGCATTACTACCACCACCACCACTGCATTACTACCACCACCACTGCTGCATTACTACTACCACCACCACTGCTGCATTACTACTACTACCACCACTGCTGCATTACTACTACTACCACCACTGCTGCTGCATTACTACTACTACCACCACTGCTGCTGCATTACTACTACTACCACTGCTGCATTACTACTACTACTACTGCTGCATTACTACTACTACTACCACCACCACTGCTGCTGCATTACTACTACTACTACTACTACTGCTGCATTACTATTACCACCACCATTACTGCATTACTACTACTATTACCACTGCTGCATTACTACTACCATTACCACTTCTGTATTACTACCACCACCACCACTGCTGCTGCATTACTACTTATACGGCTGCATTATTACTACTACTGCATTATTGCTACTTCTACTATTGCTGCATTACTATTACAACTACTTCCACTACTATTATAACCTTCTTTCCCCCTCCCTCCTCTCGTTAACTTTCTCCCGTTCAGTTGTGACGACGACCACGACCACCAACCAACACCACCACCTTCCCCCGTCCTCTCGTATGTTTTGGCCTTTTTTCCCTTTCGCTCAGGTGTGACTTGTTAATGGTCGAAGTTGGACCGAAACGTCGTCATAAATTTCCAGTTAAGTGTGGATTATTTGTATTTTGCTCCAGCCACAGTATTGTGACATTTTATTCTGTCTTAACTCAAGCATAGTGATCAGAGTGGTCCAACTACGGGCCCCTGGGCTACAAGTGGCCTGCAGGTCGATTATTTGTAGCCTGCGAGCATTCATATTAATATGTTGATTTACTGAATTTTCTATAAAAAACTATTAAGGAATCTGCGACGCTAAGGTTACGTATGTGAAATACTAGGTTACTAGAATGACAACATTAGAATCTCACTCTCATGGCCATTATGAGTACAGGGACGTGTCCTGGATGTATCGTGCCTCACGGCCAGCTCCACAGGACGGGATGCGTTGGTCTACCTCTGGGCTATATCTGCTTCACATAGCGTCTAATACAGGCAAGAAAAAAATTCTTGAGATAAACTGTGTTAACATGAAATGGGAGGAATATCTTTTCATCGGAAATAATGGAAAGCCATTGTCTTGTGTGTAAACAGACAATTTCCTTGATGGAAGAATATGTCATGTGGCATTATGAGACTTTGCACAGCACACACTATGCCCAGTATGTGGGGGGAAATCCTGCAGTGATATTCTCATGAACCTAAAGAGCAAACATCATAAACAGAAGAGTGTGTTAAGTAACTTTGGGAAACCTCAAACAGCGAATCTTACGGCATCACATGAAGTTATTATGATGCCTGTAAAAAAAATAGGAAATCATTTATGGATGGAGAATTTATGAAGCAGTGTGCTGTGAAAATGGCACAAGTGTTTGGGCAAGAAAAAGTCGCCAGAAAATTTGTATGCGTCATTATCTCGTCAAACAGTTGGAAGAAGAGTATATGAACTTAATGAACATGTTTCCTTAAAACTGAAAAATATAATGAAACACTCCAAATACTTTTCACTGGCTTTAGACGAGATACTTTTGATATACCTTTGAAGAGTTTGGAGAGATTCATTGCTCTCAAACATCAGTGACAAGCCAGATGCTTATATTCACACGTGTTGTAGATGAGGATGTCATGGTATATGAAGAACTAGTCAAGATACAGCCCTTGAGTGGTAGTACAAGAGTTTCAGATATTTATGCTGCTCTCGAGTCAGTTGTCAGTGAATATGGAGGATTTGAAAGGTGTCCCTGGAGTGTAACAGATGGTCCAAGAACTATGACCTGCAATAATGTAGAGTTAATTGGTTTGCTGAAGGAAAATAGAGTTGACAGTATTACACTACACTGCATTATCCACCAAGACGCATTATGTGGTAATGTATTACAGATGAGTGATGTCATGCAGCGTTTTGTCAGCAGAGTGAATTTAATCAGAGGCGGTAATAAGACACACAGACAAGGAAAATTCATATTTTTCCTTGAACTGAATGCTGAATTCAATGACCTACCACTGCACTCAAGTATCAGGTGGCTGAGTGCTGGAAAAATGCTCCAGTATTTCTTTGCTCTTCGGAAATATATCCTTTTATATCTTCAAAATAAACAGCTGAGCAATACAAAGGTGTACCAAACTCAGCTGCAAGATAAAGACTTTCTTTGCAACTTAACATTTCTAACAGACATGACAGCCCACTTGAATGTGTTGATTCTGAGCTTACAAGGCAAACAAATTCTTTTTCAACTAGAATGACATTGAAGCTTTCAGCAAGAAGCTGCAGCTATTTAGTGTGTGTTTATGAAAAAATGATCTTGTACACTTTACTTGTCATGAACTCATGACAGATATCGAGTCAGACTTTTCAAGTTTTGTCAGAAAAGAAGGAAATTTTACTTAGTGAGCTTAAGAAAAGATTTAGAGACTGGAAAGTTGAAACCCAGTCTCCTTATATTTAACAAACCCATGGAAGTTAATGTGGAGGCAGTTACCAGAACTTCAGCTTAAACTGTGTGAACTGCAATCTGACCCATTGTTTATTGCAAAGAAAAATGAATATCAGGAGAGTTTCTGAAAGTTGGTCTGCAAAGATATATTCCCCAAGCTGAGAGACCGCCCTAAAGCTGCACTCAATATTCGGTAGCACATACATGTGAATGTATGTTTCCTACCATAAAGCGAGTAAAATTTAAAACCAGAAATCGATGCGAAATGATACACTTCAACTTGCCACTAAAAACATCAGAATCGATATGGAGACTGGTGAAAGACAGGTATTGACCCCCAGACATCTCATTAATAGCCAAGAATATGAATAGCATAATTTCTGTATAATTTTTTTTTTTTGCTTTTGTTTCTTTATCTGCCTAGAGCCTTTGTATCATTATAAAGATCATACAATATTTTTTCTGATCTTAGTATAGGTCTTAAGTGAGTGTGTGTGTGTGTGTGTGTGTGTGTGTGTGTGTGTGTGTATTATGTTTTATTTCATTGTGTTTGTTTAGTACTAAATTATTGTAAACTTATCTAAAATATATTTAGCTGGATTAGGCTAAATTAAATTGCGTCTGTTATAATAAGGTTAGGCAAGTTTTGCAAGGTTCTTTTGGTACAAAATAATTAATTTTAAATTAACATAAATAAAAAATATATACTTAAACGTATAAGAGAAAATTTTAGAAGGGAATTAATTTTAAACGAGTTCTTGCTAAATGACCAGTTTTACCTATTCGGCACGACATTATATATATTTTTCAAACACTCAACGAATATGACTTACTCCTAAGATCAATGTAAAGTAAAATAACACAAGTGCAACTAATGTGACATTTTATTGTGGCAACGTTTCGCTCTCTAGGATCTTTGTCAAGCCGTTCCTGGAGAGCGAAACGTTGCCACAATAAAATGTCACATTAGTTGCACTTGTGTCCTTTTACTTTACATATTGTCAGTAATTCTACCAACATTATTACATCCTGAGATCAATCTTTAAGGCACTGACTGTCACTGGAAGATCAGCAATGGAGATCAGGCAACTCTCCCATGCGACTGGGAGGTACAGGGGTGAGCAAGGAACGAAAGTAGCTTTACCTGCATTTCTGTCCTCGTGTTTGGCTTCCAGTGGACTAGTCAAAGAGATTCCGAACGCTTGAGAGATGCGGTACGAGCTCAAGACCCCAGGTTCATTGAAGCAAGCGTGCGGTAGGATACCCTTGCAGACTCCTCCAGTAGACCAGCTCCTCCCAAAGAGCACAAACAGTCCCACTGGGACAAACCAATCATGGAAACAATCGCCAACACAATGCTCACAAACGCTTCAGGAAAGGACAAACCTCGTCTCCTAGCGGTGAAGGCACCACATTTAAGATATTTCCTTTTAGCTGTTCCCAATTCCTATCTGGGCACTTGACTCGGCCCACAGGCCAATCGGATTGGTGTTGCTTTTCGCTCGGCAGGTACAACATTTAGCTTGTCTTTATGCGCCATTGTTGAGGATTGTGTAGTCTAGTGGTCTAAAGCGTCATGCGTTTTCACTCACCATGAGGCGGGCCAAAACAGAATGGGTTCGACTCCTTGGCTAGTGCAGTGTTGTTATTGATCAATACCACTCGCTTCGTGGGTACAATAATGTAATACTGCTTGTTGAGCTAGTACTTAAACAGGAAGTAGAATAAAATTAGCTCAGAGGCGTCCACACCACTGTATGTCCTTCGATGGCGGGTACAACATCTAGCTTGGCTGGGTGCACCATTTTTAAGGATTGTGTGGTCTAGTGGTCTAAAGCGTCATGCGTTTTCGCTAACCATGAGGCGGGCCAAAACAGCATCGGTTCGACTCCTTGGCTAGTGCAGTGTCGTTTATATTATATATATATATATATATATATATATATATATATATATATATATATATATATATATATATATATTTATTTATTTATTTATTATTTATTTGTGGCCCTCGACTGATAAGTTTAATGCTGAAGTGGCCCACAGTGTCAAAGAAGTTGGACCACTCTGATCTAGAATAATACACAACAGTCTCTAAACTAGGCGGAAGCAGTTAGTCCCTTTTCAGCAGACAGCCTCAATGTGGACTTTTAGAGTCCTCTCTTATCTGTACTTCTCATAAACACACGTGCTCTCTTTCAGTACTCTTCAGTAGTGCAGATGAAGGTACAGTGACACAAAACACACAATAACCGGTGAAGGGTTGGTTGAGCTGATGCTTACACACAGCTGGCTGGTGGAGAGGAAAGAGCCAGGTGGCAACACCACACGTCCAACCTCTGCCAAGACTAAACAATCATTACCTACCAGTACAAAGCTGTATCCTCCTGTAGCCTGGGTCACCTCTCTAACTTGCCCCCCCACCCTCCACACACACACAGGCTCATACCTGGAAAGAAACAAAGGACATTTTACTCAGCTAAAAATAAAGTTCGTCTTTATTAAAATAGGCCATAGGAGGTGGTGGTTCATGCTCACCAGCCTGGGGCAATAACATTATTATTATAATCAAGGGGGAAGCGCTAAACCCGGAGGATTATACAGCGCCTAGGGGGGGATGTGGAAGGCATTCAGGCTTAATTCGGGGAACTGGAGCACAGATCCAATTCCCTAAATCAAGAGCCCCTCACCAACATCAAGGAACCTTCCTTGAGGGGGGGGGCAATAACAGAAACCATATTCTTGCAAAATGCCTTACATATCAGTTTTTTCATGAGCAAATATATGCTAACGTCTTGTATCCAGCCGTGTATCTCTGCCTCAAACAGTGGTCTCTCGTTTATTATATTTTTATGGGGAGATAATCTCCAGAATCATTTAATAGATAGCACATAGCAGGTAAGGAAACGTTAAACTCCTAGGAGTCATAAAGCCCCTAAGAAATAGGAAGTAATAAAACTCGATCCAAGGAAGGGGAGGGTAGCTCCAGTTCTCTAATTTTTAAGATCAAGAGAGCCTTCGCGGCATCAAGACACCCCTTCACGAGGAGTGCCATGATTTCTATGATCAAGAGGACTTCACCGACAAAGTCATGCTTCATAATGGGACAAAGAAAATAATTAAACCCAAACAGACAGCGTACAGGGAGAATTTATATTTCAATCTCCGTCTGAAGATCACATCAGACGGAAATGGAAATATACAGTCCCTATTCTACACTGCTCTTGTCTCATGTGGGTTTCCTTAATTCAAACTGAATGAAATACAGAACACTACGAGGTAGCGCTAAACCCAACAGAACCTGGGGAGATGAAAGGTAGTAAGGTTAGAATCAAGAAAGGGAAGTACAGGTCAAATTCTTGGAATGTAAAAGCCCCTAACCTGTCTTGAGGGGAAGCCAGAGGAGAGAGTCAGGTATGTTCTGTGACCGTCGATCCACTAGCATGGGAACCTGTGTCGTCCCCAAGCATGAAACTTAATTTTATACTTTAACTGATGAAAAATACATATATACAAATAAAATACTTTACACCAAATCTTTAAAATGAAATTTCACAGTAGATTAAACATCGAAATTACTCCTGACAACATAATGCATAACAGTCAGCTGCTTGTGATACTCGAGTAAAAGAAAAATCTTAAATGGAGTCTAACAGAATTTAACACTTATATATATATTATATATATATATATATATATATATATATATATATATATATATATATATATATATATATATATATATATATATATATATATATAATGTATCGGTGATACACACGTAACAACATGTACCGTATATGCCACCTTTATATTAACAATGTATCTCTTAAATCTTCTGTGCCATATTATGTAATAAAATATTCCTATTGGTAAAAAAAATAGTTTAAAAGATGGGGTGGTAGGGGGAGTGGAATATTCAAACGGCTTCAGGAAGAAATCCAAATATTCCTCCCACAATTTACACCAGAGGTGGACCCCACTTCGATGTAAAAAAAAAAAAAATAATATATATATATATATATATATATATATATATATATATATATATATATATATATAATTGCGTGAAAAATGTTTTTGTAAATTTTTGATTAGAAAAAAAAAATCTTAAAATTTGTGTGCTGGTCTCATAGCGGGAATGAATGATACTCTTCGGAGGCGATGTGTTACTTTATTGGGTTCTTGGTACACAGGCAGTGTGCTAAGGCGGCCCTTGCCCAAAAGGGCGAGTGTCTCTAGGCTGTCGGGTGTGTGAAACAGAGAGGGTGGTGCGTGCTGAAGCTAGGCCTAAGCCTGCTAGATGTCAGCACTGGTGATCCGAAATATAAAGGCGACCCAACGCGAAATATAAACCAGACAGGGTATACGTCTCAGCTCGATTCAAGTCAACTATTATAATCAAGGGGAAGCGTTAAACCCGTAGGATTATACAGCGCCTGTTGGGGGGGGGATGTGGAAGGGGAAATGGAGTATAGATCCAATTCCCAAGATCAAGAGCCTCTCACCAGAATCAGATTCAAGTCAGAATATCTACACATTTAAAGTGCACCAGAAATATGCAAATATCTACACATTTAAAGTGCGCAAGAAATATGTAATTTTTTTTCAATGTGTAGAAATTCAGAAGAGTCATGTTAGGTTAGATTAGGCAAGATTCGTCAGAAAACATGTCAAGTGTTTCCTGATGCGGGTCTTAGTCATATGATGACCCGCCGCTGGGGATTTAGGTCAACAGATCGAGGTCTTCCACTGGCTTACCAGTCCATTCCTTTAAAAATTAAGGTTACAATTACAACCATGTGAATTTGTAAAAAAAAAAAAAAAGTAAAGTGCTACCCGTGAGTCATAAGGGCTCGACTATTTCCTCTTGTCTTAAGGAGGATCACTTGTTACCGGGCTGTGGTTCGTACGTCAGCTTGCGTGCGGCCAGCAGTAACGGCCTGGTTGATCAGACCCTGATCCACCATGAGGCCTGGTCTCAGACCGGGCCGTGGGGGCGTTGATCCCCGAAACCCTCACCAGGTAAACGCCAGATAAACCATCGACAGCAACTGTTCCCACCCTGTGGTCCGTGGACCCCTGGGAATCCGTTTAGTACTGAGGGTCCGTGAGGTAAGTTCAAATTTTCAAGAAGCTTCATGGTAAAATGTATACTCATCATAAGGTCGATAAACTTTCAAAATTTCAAGGCCGTTTCCAAATCGGCAGGAACACACTAATTTTTTTAGACTTTTTTTTTTTAACTGTTGGTCTTATTTTATAAGCTACCGAATGGCACATACAACCCTCCATCGAATAATGATCAAGTTTCATTCACTACAACTTACCAGACTTTTGGTTGCATGTAAAAAATTTATACCCAGAACTGGCATCCAAAGTAAGATATTTAATACCATTCCCCACTACATATTTATATTAGCAGGCTTTCTCCCAGCTGTATAAAATAAAAATCAAGAGGATGAATGCGACACCTAATTTACGCTACTGAACCTGAAATTCGGAACAGTGCCAACAAAGCCGCATCAACCATCTCTTTAAACAAGAAAGTTTTTTTTAATAGTGCCATTTATTTAACTGCATACTCAGTTACGTATGTCTTTCAATTGAGAGAGAAAAAAGTTGATGTTAGTTCATAAAATCAGCTTGAGTAGACAGACCTTTCAAAAACCTGGGGTCCGTGGGAAAATTAATTTAAATAAAAGGGGTCCTTGGTGGTGAGAAGGTTGGGAACCACTTATTGAGAACAAGAGAGTGGCTAAAAAAAAAAAAAGTACGTTTGGAGGCTAAAAACTGGAAGTGTCAATGAACTCTGACATCCCACACTCGGCGCTAGACGTCAGTAGTACCAGCTTCAGGGAAGAGCAACAGTACACACCTAGTGTACTTGGACACTTTTCAAGCCTCCACCACCTCTAAAGCTTCTCAAACACGCGCAGAAATCAGAAAATATCCAAAAGTTTGTAACAAGACTTGCAAGCTGAAAGTTATGGAAATATCGACAAATATAAATAAATCTAAACACTAATATATGTTACCTTTATTGATGACAGTTTCGCTCATGAAGGAGCTTTTTCCAGTAAGTGATTTAAACAGTTACTGGGTGAGCGAAACTATCTAAAAGTTTTATATTTCATTAAAATGTCAATTTATTTAAAGGAGTTTATGTCTCTCACTTCCGGGATATGACGAGGAACTAAAAAATTGAAGCCTCAGAAACCCATCCTCAAATTACACACACACATACACAATATATATATACATACATATACATACATATACATACATATATATACATACATATATATACATACATATACCTATATATACATATATATACATACATATATATACATACATATACCTATATATACATATATATACATACATATATATACATACATATATATACATACATATATATACATACATATATATACATACATATATATACATACATATATATACATACATATATATACATACATATATATACATACATATATATACATACATATACATACATATACATACATATATATACATACATACATATACATACATATATATACATACATATACATACATATATATACATACATATATATACATACATATACATACATATATATACATACATATACATACATATATATACATATACATATACATACATATACATACATATACATACATACATATACATACATACATATACATACATATACATACATACATATACATACATATATATACATATATACATACATATATATACATATATATACATACATATACATACATATATATACATACATATATATACATACATATATATACATACATATATATACATACATATATATACATACATATATATACATACATATACATACATACATATACATACATATATATACATACATATACATACATATACATACATATATATATATACATACATATACATACATATATATATATACATACATATACATACATATATATATATACATACATATACATACATATATATATATACATACATATACATACATATATATACATACATATACATACATATATATACATATATATACATACATATATATACATATATATACATATATATACATACATATATATATGTCGTGCCGAATATGTAAAACTGGTCAATTAGCAAGAACTCATTTAAAATTAAGTCCTTTCTGAAATTTCCTTTTATACGTTTAAAGATATATTTTTTTCATTAATGTTGATGTAAAAATTTAGAATTTTGCACCAAAAGAATCTTAGAAAACTTACCTAACCTTATTATAACAAGAACAATTTATTTTAGCCTAACCCAACTAAATATATTTTAAATACGTTTACAATAATTTAATACTAAACAAACACAATGAAATATATTTTTTTCGTTAGGTTCTGAATGATTTTGGCGAAATTATTGCATACACAAATTTTCACTTGTCCTATATGGCAAGATGAGCGTTGCTATTTAAGCCAATATCGCAAGTTCTGCCTATTCGGCACGACATATACATACATATATATATACATACATATATATACATACATATACATTATAATAAATATATAAATATATATATATATATTTATTATAATGTATATGTATGTATATATATGTATGTATATATATATGTATGTATATGTCGTGCCGAATAGGCAGAACTTGCGATATTGGCTTAAATAGCAACGCTCATCTTGCCATATAGGACAAGTGAAAATTTGTGTATGCAATTATTTCGCCAAAATCATTCTGGACCTAACGAAAAAAATATATTTCGTTGTGTTTGTTTAGTATTAAATTATTGTAAACGTATCTAAAATATATTTAGTTGGATTAGGCTAAAATAAATTACTCTTGTTGTAATAAGGTTAGGTAAGTTTTCTAAGATTCTTTTGGTGCAAAATTATAAATTTTTACATTAACATTAATGAAAAAAATATATCTTTAAACGTACAAGAGAAAATTTTAGAAAGGACTTAATTTTAAATGAGTTCTTGCTAATTGACCAGTTTTACATATTAGGCACGACATTATATATATATATATATATATATATATATATACATATATATATATATATACATATATATATATATATATATATATATATATATATATATATATATATATATATATATATATATATATATATATATATATATATATATATATATATATATATATATATATATATATATATAATGTCGTGCCGAATATGTAAAACTGGTCAATTAGCAAGAACTCATTTAAAATTAAGTCCTTTCTAAAATTTTCTCTTGTACGTTTAAAGATATATTTTTTTCATTAATGTTAATGTAAAAATTTATAATTTTGCACCAAAAGAATCTTAGAAAACTTACCTAACCTTATTACAACAAGAGTAATTTATTTTAGCCTAATCCAACTAAATATATTTTAGATACGTTTACAATAATTTAATACTAAACAAACACAACGAAATATATTTTTTTCGTTAGGTCCAGAATGATTTTGGCGAAATAATTGCATACACAAATTTTCACTTGTCCTATATGGCAAGATGAGCGTTGCTATATAAGCCAAGTTCGCAAGTTCTGCCTATTCGGCACGACATATATATATATAAGCAATTTATATTAAAGGAATGGTAACGAAAACTTTAAAATGCTTGTTAATTATAAATTATTCAAGGCAGTGTACTGTGACATATATAATATGAACATTTAGTATTTGATCGTGTCTAACAGCCAAGTCGGTTAACCACGTCGAACTTACTTAAAATTAACTTTCGAAAATTTCCTCCCAAATATACACGGATCTTTTTCCATTACATCTAAAGAAAATGGTACAATATCAACAAGGTGCTGAACAACACACATTTACAACACCTGGAAATTAGGTTGGACAAATGTTTTGTTAGTGGGATGAATTATAAAGGACGTGCCTAGTATGGGCCAACTGCAGTGATCCTCCTTTCTTATGTTCTTATGTAAGAGACTCAAGAGTTGTACATGCGTCTTATTCATCGACTAACCTTTTCTTGTGAATTAAAATAACTAATAATTTTTAATTTTATCCCAAAACTAAATTAGCAACCTAACCTTGCTAAAATTAACGTAATATACTGTAACACATTCTTACCCAACCTACACAAGGTCAACTAAATTTTATCATGAGGATCAAATAAATATATTAATTTCGTGATGTTCAAACGGATTTCGTAGTAGTTTGGTTACTTATACAATATACATCAGAGATAAAACCTGCTCTTTAGTGCACTACACAAACTACTTGGGACCAGGTGGAGATGTTTAGCTCTCTACAACGGCATCAGCAAAGCTTAACCAGGTGTTGCTGTGCACTTCGGGTGTATTTGTGATGCTGACCACATTACACGCCGCCAAGGTGGAAACAAAAACAAATGTTTTCTGTACGTTGTTTCTGAACACAAGAGTAATGAAAGACATTTTACACATTCTCTTGTAGGTTAACATGTTTCAGGATATTTAAATTACCAAAAATAGATTGTAGATCAATGGTTCAGAGAACCGACATGTTGATAAATTACACACATGTGCAATTCTTGGGTATCTTTATTGAGGAAACGTTTCGCCACACAGTGGCTTCATCAGTCCACACATAGGAGAATCTTGAAGAACAGGAAGAGAATGAGGTAATCAGTCCCTCAGCCTCGAGTCGATGTGGTCAGTCCATCAATTTTTTTCTTGAATAGAATACGGCATAAGTGCGGAGAAGGAGCTTATAAACCGTAGGCAGGAGAGGTGCAGCAGTCGTAGGTGGTGTCACATTTGTTCAATGTGGAAGTAGGTCGTGCCCAAGGGTTAGGCAAGCGAAGAATTCCCAAGTATTAAAATCCCAAGAAGTTGCAGTGTCTGAATCTCTTAATAAATGTTACTTTGCTCACACTCCAACAGCACGTCAACTATTAAAAACCATTTGTCTCCATTCACTCCTATCAAATATACTCACGCATGCTTGCTGGAAAGTCCTCCCTCCAACCTTTCCTAGGCCGACCCCTACCCCGCCTTCCCTCGACTACAGATTTATACACTCTCGAAGCCATTCTGTTTCGTTCCATTCTCTCTACATGTCCAAACCACTTCAGCAACCCCTCCTCAGCCCTCTGGATAGTAGTTTTGGTAATCTCGCACCTCCTCTTAATTTCCAAACTACGAATTCTCTGCATTATATTCACACTACACATTGCCCTCAGACATGACATCTCCACTGCCTCCAGCCTTCTCCTTGTTGCAACATTCACAACCCATGCTTCACACCCATACAAGAGCGTTGGTATAACTATACTGTCATACATTCCCCTCTTTGCTTCCACGGACAAAGTTCTTTGTCTCCACAGACTCCTAAGTGCACCACTCACCCTTTTCTCCTCATCAATTCTCTGATTCACCTCATTCTTCATAGACCCATCTGCTGGCAGGTTCACTCCTAAATATTTAAATACATTCACCTCCTCCATACTCTCTCCCTCCAATCTGATATCCAATCTTTCTTCACCTAAATTTTTTATCCTTATCACCTTACTCTTTCCTATATTCACTTTTAATTTTCTTCTTTTTACATACCCTACCAAATTTATCCACCAACCTCTGCAACTTCTCTTTATTATCTCCCAAAAGCAGTGTCATCGGCAAAGACCAACTGCGATAACTCCCTCTTTGTGTTAGATTTTTCATCTTTTAAGTCCACATCTCTTGCCAACATCCGAGCATTCACTTCTCTTACAACCCCATCTATAAATATACTGAACAACCACGGTGACATCACACATCTTTGTTTAATTAAGGACTACTTTTACTGGGAAATCTCCCCCTCTCCTACATACTCTGACCTGAGCCTCACTATCCTCGTAAAAACTCTTCATTACTTTCAATAACCTACCTCCTATTTCATACATTTGCAACATCTGCCACACTGCCCCCCCTCCATCCATCCTGTCATACGCCTTTTCCAAATCCATAAATGCCACAAAAACCTCTTTAGCCTTATCTAAATACTGTTCACCTATATGTTTCACTGTATACACTTGGTCTACACACCCCATACTCTTCCTAAAGCCTCCTTGTTTATCTGCTATCCTGCTCTTCGTCTTACTCTTAACTTTTTCAATAATAACTACCACACACTTTACCAGGTATACTCAACAGACTTCTTCCCCTATAATTTTTGCACTCTCTTTTGTCTCCTTTGCCTTTATACAAAGGAATTATGCATGCTCTTTGCCAGTCCCTAGGTACCTTACCCTCTTCCATGCATTTATTAAATAAAAGCACCAACCACTAAAAAGCTATATCCCCACTCTCTCCAGGTAAACTCCAGGTAACATTTCTATCTTTATCCCATCAATCCCAGCTGCCTTACCCACTTTCATTCTACCCAGTGCCTCACGATCTTCCTCACATTTACAAAATATTCCCCATCTTCCTGATACCTCTAACTCTTCTTTGGGTAGTTCACTACCCAAACACTACAAACAACACTCAACAGTGTCGGCACAATGCCTGGGGTATTGGCAAATTTAGAGACTAGTGACAGAAGTAGCATATGTAAATACGACCATCCAAAGAAATGCCAAATCTCCAAAGGAAAGGCATATGCTGTTCCAAGAACCTGTAATTTTTCCACCAAAAAATGTGTTGCAGTTCAGTAAACAAGAACCAGTGCTATAGCAACAACTGCTCAGTATTCCACATGGAAGGAACGAGGGGTCTGGCAACTGCAGACACCTTTGTGCCTTGCAGAAACTTTAGTGCCAGGGAGCGAAGGTGATGGTGGACTGGAACAAGCTCCCGAGTACAGTTATTGAGGCTAAAACGTTGTGTAGTTTTAAAAATAGGTTAGATAAATACATGAGTGGGTGTGGGTGGGTGTGAGTTGGACCTGACTAGCTTGTGCTGCTGGGTCTGGTACAGTGCTCCATCCTTGAGTGGGGATGACCAGATTGAGTGGGTCATTGGGATAATCCGGGGGGTGGGTCATTGGTCTAATCCGGGGGGAGACATGGAACTGCTCCTCATGGGTCAGTAGGCCTGTTGCAGTGTTCCTTCTTTCTTATGTAGCTCATAGGAGCCACAGATATTGATGCTAATAACTCCCCACCCCACCCCTCTCATAACAAATAATGTAAACATTTCTTTCAAAATACAAGGTCTATAATCATGATACAGCTACAAAATACAGATTAGTGGACTCCTCACAGACAAATGCAGCGTTTGCAGTTTTTGTGGGGACACGCTTTAAAGACTATTTTAACCACGGGATATGGATAGTGGATACAATCTTCTTAGATGCAATTGGAAAAACAAACAAGGTGGGGCTGACCTGTATGTTAAAACAGTCGTTCAACTGCACCGAGTTACTTAACAGCACAAATGATGTAGAAGTCTTGGCAATAAAAATTGAAAAAAACAGAATCTAGTTACTGTACTTGTATATTAATTAGATGCAAAAATAAGAGTCATGGCTAAAACTATCTCGAAACCTGCCCCAAAATACCACGTTTGGCGATTTCAACATCTAAAATGGAAGAATGTAGCAAATACTGTAATAGAGAATTTAGGGAGCCAGTTTGGATGAAGAGTTTCACACAGATGACGTATTAAGTCTTTGCAACAGATTCGCTTTAAGCCATAAATACTAGACCGACAACGCTAGAAAATACCATTGCCTATACATTCACGAACAATGTTCATCTGGTGTGAACTATAATACCATAACCTAATTGGAAAAAATGTCATGAGAATATTTTCACCAAATTGAACGTCAATAAGAACTGGGATCAAATAAATGCCCTTAATGAAACATGTTGGGAAGATGTATTGAGTTACATGGATCCGAACCAATGTCTAGAGTGGATCAACTCTGTGGCACTAGAAACATGCTCAAGGCACATACCACTAAGGAAAAAGAAGAGGACGGAAGCTAGAAAGAAATGCGCTTCCTCTACAGGCGAAGAATTACAGAACTTCTCGAGGGTGCTAAACTGTCTGAAGTAGGGAAGTAAACAGAATATGTTGAATATAAATAGAATGACTCCGTAATACTACTTCTTGCATGCAAAATCCAGGGCAAAAACCACATTCATAAGTTGTATCTTGCTCAAGCAAGGTACAAATTATACTGACGATAGCAAAGAAATGCGCGAAATACTGAAGTCTCAACGTTACTATATTCAGTGAGCCATGAATCAGACTAAAAGTTGACGATCTGAATGAATTCTTCACGAAGTCATAACTTCAACACACTTAAAATTTCTGGCTTACGCTAACCCTACCTGACTTTGAATAAACCATTGACAACATGCCCATGCAGGCATGCACTATGTCCCAGGCCAAGAATCGTGGAATTCCATATTCATTAGGAATTGAAAGAAGTCCCTATCACGTGCCTTAAATATTCTACGGACACGGACATTATTCCACAGTTGTTTAAAACTACCCAGACCGTGCAGGAGGTGGAATAAATAAAATAACGTAGTTATGGCTTATTGTAATTGAAACACTATTTGCTATTCAGCAGTCTACCAAAGTCAGTCGGTATGTTTAATATTTTGGACACGATTTCGACAGTAATAAAGGTAGTTTAATAATAATATGTTTATTTCTACAAGTACATGTACAAGATATCCAGGCCATAGCTGACATCAATGACATACTATATAAAAGGCCGCTTCTTAGGCAGATTATTATTATTATAATCAAAAAGAAGCGCTAAGCCACAAGGGCTATACAGTGCTGCAGTGCAGGAAGGAAGCGAGGGCATCAGGTGGCAAAAGGGAGATGGATGAGTAATAGGTTACGGATAACAGCGGGGCAGTGGATGGTGAAAGGCTAAAGGGCAGCAAGAGACTGAACTAGAAAGGGCTGAGGGGAGTGCGAAAGGTATCATCATCAGAATTTGTGGAGTAAATCAGTCGTTGTCAAGAAGTCAATGAGTGTCAGGATTAAAGGAGGGTCCATCAGCAAGAAGGGAAGGTAAAGAGAGTAGTAGAACAAAGACGACGTTGGAGGTAAATTCTGCGTGCTCGTTGATAGAGACGGTAGTCTAACAGAATGTGGCTAATCTATACTGGAACTTGACACTGCTCACAGAGAGGAACAGGGTGCCTCTCCATGAGATACCCATGAGTAAGACGAGTGTGGCCAATGTGAAGGCGGGAGAGAGTGGTCTCCCAACCTCGGCACTGATGACAAGAAGACGGCCAGTAACCTATGCTCGGTTTAATAGAATGAAGTTTGTTACCAAGCAGAGTTGACCAACGTTGTTGCCAACGGGTGTGAAGGTGGGCAGTTATTGCAGCAAAATAGTCCAGGTCATGTACTGTTGACCGCGCAGCAGTGTGCCTGTTCATTGCCCTGTACGTCGACATGACCAGGGACCCAACAAAAAATAATATCTTTATGCTTGGTAGAGATACGGCGTACCCAAAGTTGGATACGGAGAACTAGGGGGTGAGATGTATCAAATTTTCGTATAGCCTGTAGAGCACTAAGGGAGTCTGAGACTACCACAAACGATGACACAGGCATAGGTGCGATACGAATAAGTGCTGCAAGAATGGCATACAATTCAGCAGTAAAAATGCTAGCCGAAGACAGTAAATGCCCCCGCACGACGCTGTCCGGAAACACTGCTGCGAATCTGACGCCATCTGAAGACTTAGAGCCATCTGTGTACACAGCGATGGCATGAGAATGGGAGTGGAAGTGATCAAGAAAAAGAGAGCGGGAAGCCACCGTAGGCAGTTGAGCTTTCGAGCAAGGGAGTGAGAAAGAACAGACCCAAACAGCTGGAACTTCCCAGGGGGGTAGGGAAAAGTGAGATGCTACATGAACATATAAAGGTGGTAACTGAAGGGAAGACAAGAGCGAATGTAGGAGAAGAGAAAAGGGACGGAGCAAACAGGGGCGGCGAACGAATAAAGAATGTCTACTAATATCGGTGACCATTCTATAAATGGAAGGATTGTGGAGATCGTGAGAGCGTACATAGTAGCGAAGGCAATGGGCATCACGGCGATCAGACAAGGATGGAACATTCGCTTCTGCATAGAGGCTCTCAACAGGGGAAGAGCGAAAAGCACCAAGGCACAAACGTAATCCTTGGTGATGGATGGGGTTAAGGCTAGAAAGTAGCAGGAGAGGCCGCTGAATAAATCTGGTCACCATAATCGAGTTTCGATAAAACGAGGACTGAATGTAGGCGAAGCAGAGTTCGACGATCAGCTCCCCAGGAAAGATGAGCAAGGGTTTTAAGGTGGTTTAGCCGGCTGTGACAAGTTGCCTTCAGAGAGGTAATGTGAGGTTTCCAGGATAACCTACGGTCAAAGAGAAGGCCTAGAAACCTGACTATCATGTTCGGGGATATGGGAGCCATTGAGATACAAAGGATGATCGGAGATGACAGAGCATCTAGTGAAAGTAATTTGGTGAGTTTTGGTACTGGAAAATTTAAACCCATGCGTGGTGGCCCAAGTGGAAACACAGTCGACCGCATGCTGGAGAGAAACTGCAATGAGATGACAGTCGGCGCCTGCACAAGCAATAGCGAAGTCATCAACAGAGTGATGACCAAATATTGGGTGGAAGAACAGAGGCCAAATCATTTATAGCAAGGAGAAAAAGTGTTGTGCTTAGAACATATCCCTGAGGGACACCTTCAGCTTGGACGAAGTCCGGGGAAAGAACATTATTGATTCGAACAAGGAAATGTCCGTCAGTTAAAAAGTTCTTAAGGAAGGATGGTAGATTGCCTCGGAGGCCTAAGGAGTGGGCCTGGGCCAAAATATTATACCTCCAAGTTGTGTCATATGCCTTCTCAAGGTCAAAAAATATGGCAATAACTGAGTGATTATTCGCAAAGGCATTACGAACATACGTATCCAAGCGTAGTAAGGGGTCTATGGTAGAACAGCCCTTACGAAAGCCATATTGACTAGCGGAGAGGCTGTTGTGTGTCTCTAAATACCACATTAAACGTCGATTTACGAGACGTTCCATCACTTTGCAAACTGCACTAGTAAGAGCGATGGGACGATAGTGGGAGGCATCATGTCCTGTAGTACCCGGTTTGCGAAAAGGGAGAACAATGGCAGATTTCCACAGCTGGGGAAGAACTCCTTGTGCCCAAATAAGATTGAAGAGGTGTAAGAGGACTACAAGGGCTGACCGATGTACATGTTGTAACATACGAATATGAATGTCGTCAGGCCCAGCTGCCGATGATCGGCAAGCTGAGAGCGTTGCCTCCAGTTCTTGAAGTGTAAAAGGCACATTATACTGTTCTTCTCTGAGAGAAGAAAAGTCCAAGGGTACTAACTCTCTGGCAGACCTTGAGGAAAGAAACGAGGGGCATAGATGGAGCCCCCGGGAAATACGGACCAGATGCGTGCCAAGTTCAATGGCAACGTCGAGAGGGTTTGCTACATCAACACCAGTGACCCGTAGAACAGGAGCCGGGTCAGGAGAGTATTTACCACTCAATTTCCTCACTTTTTTCCAGACTGCACTCATAGAAGAAGCAGAGGTGATGGTGGAAACAGTCTCGCCAGCAAGTGCGTTTAGCTTCACGGATGACACGGCGAGCGATCACACGCTTCTGCTTAAAATCAAGAAGTCTCTCAGCGGTTCTATTGTACCGGTACCTGCCCCATGCAGTGTGTTTCAAACGTACTGCACGAGCACAAGCAGGAGACCACCAAGGCACGCACTTCTGAGAATGCCTGCCTGAGGTTTGGGGTATAGAATGAGAAGCTGCGGTATAAACTGACGTCGAGAAGAGGTGGAGCTCATCAATGGAGGATGAAGAAGGAACCTCACTAAAAGCAGTGAGTTGCGAGTAAAGATCCCAATTTGCCCGATCAAATTGCCAGCGAGGGCTACGGAAAGGTGGTGAATAGGAAGGAGAAGTAAGAACGATTGGAAAATGATCGCTGTCATGTAAGCCCGGTAGAACAGACCAGGTGAAGTCTAGTGCAGTGGAGGAAGAGCAGACAGATAGATCGATGCAAGAGAGAGTATGAGTACGAGGATCAAAATGGGTGGGAGTACCCGTATTTAAAACATGGAGGGGGTGAGAGGCGAGAAAAGCCTCCAACTGGATGCCACGTGAGCCACAATGAGACCCCCCCCAGAGGAAATGGTGGGCGTTAAAATCACCAAGTAACAGAAGTGGTGGTGGTAAGGATGAAACAAGAAAGGCAAAGTCTGGGATAGAAAATGCTCGAAGGAGAGAGATATAAAGAACATATTGTAAACCACTTATTCAAGTGGATACGGGCTGCAGTGTAATGCAGCGAGGTATGGACAAATAGTTGACAGTACGGAATATCATTGCGTAGAAGAAGGGCACTTTCATTAAAGGTCCCATCTGAGAAAGGATCCGAAGAATACAATAAATTATAACCTGAGATAGGTTGTAAAACAGCCGAGTGTAATTTTGGCTCTTGTAAGCAAGCACCAACAGGGGAAAACCTGGAAAGCTACATCTGAAGCTCACCCCGATTACCCCTGAGGCCGCGGATATTCCACTGTAAATAGGCCATGATTGGCGATGAAGAAAAAATACCAGGAATCCGTAGGGAAAGGCACCTACGAACTAGAGGGGTTAGAAAAGTCAATGTGTGGTGGCATTGGAAGACGTTCAAGCAGTGAAGGAATGGAGCGTTGCGAAGAATGGGGTTGTGAAGATGGAGGAGAGGGAAGAGAAGGAACAGGAAGTGAATCAGTGTCCATTGAAGGTTTAGTCTCTGCAATATATTCTGAAATGACTTCAAGTGTTTCTGAATTCAAAGATGTATGGGAGACCATATTGGAGATAGAAGGGGGAGGGTGAGTAAAGATTGGGACAGTAATGGACTGTACCAAAGTAGAGGGGGAGGAAAGAGTGTAAGGGACTGGAGATGAAGTGTGGGGGGGGGGACAGAAGAGGCAGAAACCTGGGAGGCGGCAGAAGAGGGAGAAACTTGGGAGGGGACGGGGGTGGAAGGCATAGTACGAGGAGGAGGGTAAATCTCCACACTTGTAATAGAGCCAGAGAGAGGGGAAGAACTAGGCAAAGAGACTGGAAAGGTAAAGTGTGGAGGTGGAAGAAGGGAAGGAAGGGGGCAAAGAAGATTTGAGCAATGTGGATTTTTTTGACTTCTGAGAAGTAGAGGGGCGATTGGTATTAGGTGTCGTACGAGGTCTTGTCGATACTGGAGCTTGTGAGGAAGGATGCGAAGATGTAAGAACAGACTGAGTTGTAGTTGGGACGTCAGAGCCAAGGACAGCAAAAGGATTAGATGCCGGAGTGGTTCTGGGAGGGGTAACAACAGAGGAGGCTGCAGAAGATGGGACCCCGGAAGTGGGGGGGATGTTTTGAAACACGAGAATAAGAAACACAGGGTAGTCTCCCTTGGAGGCGGAGATGAGTGACTGCCATAGCATAAGGAAGACCTTCTGCCTCTTTGAGGCAACGGATTTCACGTTCATTTAAGTAGACCTGGTAACGGCGGGAGTACGAAGGGTGAGCTTCATTACAATTAAGGCAAGATGGAGGTTGACTGCAAGATGTATTAGAATGGTCGTCGGCACCACAGACTGGGCATTCGGCCATAGATCTGCAATATTTTGCTGGGTGACCAAAACGCCAGCAATTTCTACACTGTTGCGGTGTAGGTATCACCTTTTGAACTTTTAACCGATGTCCCGCGACATATACAGAGGACGGGAGTTCTTGGCTGTCAAAAGTTAAACGAGCCACATTGCAAGGGTAACGTCTCCGCCCACGGGCAGGAAGGACATAAGTGTCTACTTTGAGGATTGGGAGATCCTGGAGTTCCAGCTGTTCAAGAATGTCATTGCCACATGACTGGAAATTCTGTTGGACTATGGTATGGGGCAGAATGACGGTACCACTACAAGAATTGAGAGAAAGATGTTTTTCAATAGTGATAGTAGTATCGATATTTGAAAGGAAAGAAAGATCATGAGCTTGGGTAGCAGCGTACCGCTCTTGAGAGCATGAAATGAAATATCTCTACCAACATGACGCAGGAGCGCTTTGCCAATACTATGGTCAGAAAGGTAGGCTGAAGAAGAAGTCGGTCTTAAAGTAAAGAATTTAGTCCATTGTGTGGTCCGAAACTGAGCGTGGAGAGGGAGTGCATGACGTGTCTGTCTTTTCAGAGTAGAATGGGAAGGTAACGAAGGAGCATCATCAGGAGATCGACATTGGCGTTTAGGAGTAGGACCGGAGTTGGTCCGGTGTGAAATGGGCGGGCGATTCGAAAATTGCCGGACCCTAGAGGGAGAAGCCGGAAGCAAAGTCAAAGGAGAGCGGAGTTCAGACAAATCGAAGGAGTCAGTCGAAGCCCCGGTACCTGAAGCGGGTGAGGAAACAGCACCAGCAAGAGGTACAGGGGCATCAGGAGTGTCCGAAGAGTGGTCTAAAAACAAGGCAGGGTCAGAATGGGGTGCGGTATCAAGAAGGGGCCCGGGGGTAGTGGGTTCATGGATTGGGTTCTCCATGGTTAGGTTACTTACTCCTTTGCTTTTTGTTTTTAAGAAAAAAAAAAGAAAATAAAAAAATAAAAAAAAGAATAAAAAAGGGGGGAGCAGGGAGGAATAGTTCCCAGGAGGAATGAAAGGGCCGGAGATTATCTCCCTCCGCGCCCAAGAGGACCTCAGCACCGCTAGTAGTGCAGATGCAGCATGGAACCCGTGCCATACCCTACCCTTCATGCTAGTAAACCAGCAATCCGGGATAGCAACCTCACATCTGCCGAGCTACCTTGGTGGACAAAAGAGAGGGCGGCCGGATATCCGCCACAAAGCATACCTCCTTTGGCCACCACTCCCGGAATCTGAAAGGTGGCTTCCAGAGATACACCCGTCGTCCGAAAGACACCCAAAGCTACTCCGGGGTACCGGAGAAGGATCGGGACATCCCCAGGCGATCCAGATTCCACGGCAAACTATGCCACCGCCAAGAACCTCAACGGAATGGGATGGACCCCGGTATCCTTTCCCCTACCTAGGAACTAGCGCGCCTGTGGAAGAAATCCCAAAGGCCAAAAAGAGGAAGGGCAAAAGGGAGGGGTGGGGTGGAGGAGGAGGAAAGGAAAAAGGGGAGGATGGGATAGGGAGGGGGGATTGGGGGGTAATTAGGTTCGGTCTGAGGAAGGAGACCGACAGGTCTGATTCCTCAGACCAAGAGCCTCTTCACCACAGCAAGGAGCCCCCCTTGAAGAGGTTCTTAGGCAGAGCATTTCGGTCAACTCAGGTTAATTTAGTCCCGGGATGCGACCCACACCAGTCGACTAACACCCAGGTACCCATTTTCACTTATGGGTGAACATAAACAACTGGTGTAAGGAAACGCGCTCAATGTTCCCACCCTTGCCGGGAATCGAACCCGGAACCTAAGCATTTGAAGCGAGAGCTTTACCTGGTGGTATGGTTTTTATGCACTCTAGTACATGCTTAAGACTAAGGCGCTCCCAGTAACTTAGAAGAAACAGGATTACCACATTACCGACAATACGTTAGGTACAAGGGCATATGTGCAACTAATGTAACATTTTATTGTGAATGAAGTATCTCAGCTCCAGAACAGATCCTCCCTTTACTTCTGATATATCTTGGATAGCTTTTTTTTTTTTCTTTTTTTTTGTTACTCCAGACCAGCCCTGGGCCAGGCTAGGAAGTCTAAGATTTGCCATAAAGCTAAAAAGTATTGTTGGAAGAGACTCGTGAACCTGATGACCCAGGAAGAGGTGTGGACTAGATATACCTTTAACGAGTTTCGAGAGTTTCACTACTTTTGGAGCCTGGCCATGGGCCAGGCTTGTTGGTGCTTGCCTAGTCAACCAGGCTGTTGCTGCTGGAGGCCCGCTGCCCCACATATCCATCACAGCCTGGCTGATCTGGCACCTGGTGAAGATACTTGTCACGTTTTCTCTTGAAGACTTCTACACTTGCTCCAGCCGTATTTCTGACATCTTCTGGTAAGATGTTGAATAGTCTGGGGCCACGAATGTTGATAGTGTTCCCTTATTGTGCCCACCGCACCCCAGCTCCTTAATGTGTGTATTCTGCACTTCCTCCCATATCTCTCACTCCAGTGTGTTATGGCAGTGTGAAGATTTGGGACCAGGCCCTCGAGTACTTTCCAGATATATATTATCATGCCTTCCTCTCTCTCCTCCGCCCCAGCGAGTATATGTTCAAGACTTAAAGGCGTTCCCAGTAATTAATTATTATTATTATTATAATCAAAAAGAAGCGCTAAGCCACAAGGGCTATACAGCGAGTAATTAATTAGAAACAAGATTACCGCGTACAAATACTGCATCGATATTGTGGATTGTTACATTGTTTGAAAAGCAACGTGAGGGACTAGAGGGTACAAATATAAACTAGAAAAACGAATGACCCAAAGGAAGGCTAGGAAATATTTAATCATGTGGTACATTATAATCATAACTAAGCGATAAACCCATAAGGGTCATACAGCGCTGTAGTCATTTGGTACAGTCATTAATTAAATGAAGATCCATACGTATCTCCAAGAATAGGCACAAGGCACCCGAGGACAGAATCCGGTTACAGTTAGTCGATGTAGCTCACGGGGCAGGTCAGGAGCGGTCTGCCTTCACTGGCAGACTTGAGAGCCAACGCACGCTACTCTGGCACACCAAACTCTGAAAACTAGCCGCAGGCAAGTTCAGGTAATCCCCCAGGCACTTGCCTTGACCTCGGCACCACTGCACCGTGCAGCGGGCTCTGCCAGAGAAGCCGGCGACATGTTCTGAATAACTTGGCACGCTAGCTAACATTGTCCACGTATTAATGGGAATAGTCCAATCCACATCTGTGTGAAGTTGGTAAAATGGGAGAAAAAGAACAGGCTAAACAAGTAAAATCATTGGATCTAAATATCGTGTTGCCAACAATCACGAAAAGACACGTTGCAAAACACGCTTTTATTGGGACGTTTCAATGTCAAGCTCTACAAAGAATAGTGTGTGAATGAAGACTTAAACGTTGTTCTAATAAGGGCTTGTTCCGCAACGAGTGCCTTTTCTTAAAGGACAATCATTGCCAAAATATGTCTAAATGTACAAAAATGCCAATGATATGTAAACAATGTCATTCACTACAACATTAAAACAGATTTTAAATTGACTTGCAAGTTCACCACTGAGGTTCAGCATATACTCTGTATTCTTGCTCACTGACACTATTACTCAAACCCACTAGAGTAATAAGCTTTAATGACTAAAATTACTGTAACAGTTAATGCTTCTGCTGCTATCGTTATTGCTACAATAGTCGTAGTAGCAGAAAAATATATTGTTAGCGGAAAAGGGTATATTATAATATTTATGGGGAAGTGTTAAGCCCGGAAGAGTTATACAGTACCTGCTGGTAAACACGGAATGTGATACAGGCAGGTTGTGCGAGAAAAGATAAAATATAAACACTTTGGTATTTTATTGGCAACATTTTACTCCTATATACTTACTTACCTTAGTGATGATTATTCTCATTCCAACCCTTCCAGTTATTCCATATCTAATCCATCCACAGACCATTACACTGGAAACAAACACCTCTGACATTCCTCGTTCTCGCATAAACTTGCAGGCTCTAGTGTCTTTACGTTAATCATTATCTTTATTTTTTATCGCATCGGCAGCAAGGCAAGACTACCAGAAGAATGAAACACATTCACGACGTGGCAGAGATTGACAAACGCTAAACCTGCACAAGTCATTCGGAGCAGAATTTCCTTAATTAAGCAACCTTCTCTCCTATCTGTCTGAAATCGCTCTCTCCTTCACGAGCCACTTTCCTCCTTGAGTAAATCCTTCACTCTATCCTTATAGGATAGGCCATCATGAGTGTGTTTAATTCCCAAGTAATAACTCTTAGCTCTGCTGGAATGAAACCTTTGAAATTTCGGGAGGTGCTGAAAGCTTTAATGACGAAATCATTGGCCTACAGAAGTCTCCCTGATCAGACTTCTGCACTAAGAAATTAACCCTTTGTAATGGAATATGACACTGAAACAGTAATATTGTGGGAACAAAAATTGGCTACCACAAAAAAATAGGATAGAAGCATTGCTGATGTATCACGATTAACTAAATATAAAAAAAAATTACATCTCTCGGTATTCTAATACGAGCGATAGGATAATAAGTTTAACAATATAAATGGTATTAAAATGTTGAGAAATGAAGCCGAAACCGTCATCATAAATCTTGCTAAATGTTTAAAAGTAAATAAACATATGTAAAACGGTTTAGAAATCATACTAATATATTAAATTTCATAACCTGTATGAATTATATTATTACGGAAGCTGTATTCATTTAATATCACCTGTCTTAAAGCCCCTTTCAGGTTGTTCATCACTAGTAAACCCTTTCTTAAATCAACTGCAAAAGCAACTACTCAAGAAATTTCTGGCTTAAGAGATCACTAATTATATGCACCAACTGATCTCAACAAGCAGGGTATACGTCTGCTTTCACCTCCATAAAAAGGAATAATAACAACCATATTGAGCTAGGCATAAGAATTAACAGTTAGGCTTTAAATTGCAAACAGAATTGCTTGACACTAATAACATTAAGGTTTGCCTATAGAAATGAGCGCGACACCTCGATTATTAATGATTCAATGTCATCATTAATTGCACTTGACTCAGGCCGCAACTTAAGTTAGTCTTAAGTTTGCACGAAATGCTCTGCATATAAAGGGGCTTCTGGCATGTACACCCAATTGTTATATTCCTTTGTATAGAGATGAATCATGGTGAAATAAACTTATTCTTAATGCTCGCGAGATACCGCCCAGTTTCGACGACAAAATCGAATCTCCCACAAACCAACCTACTCGTTTTGCCCACAACCTTGCTTGCGCTATACTAGTATTACCTTCCTCACCTCTGACGCAAGAATAGTCAAAGGGGATTCGGTTCAGGTTTAAGTGGAGACCAAGGGAGTGGCTGTTCCTTGCCTGCCAACCAACCAGCCAGCCAGCCAAGCTGCCGCCAAGGTCAAGGTTGAAGCTTTCTCCAGCATGAGCTCAAAAACTAGGCTTTACCTGCTCCATAAGCGCGCACGTAATTAAACCACACACTTCCACGTGTATGCATGCCCCTCAACACAAGACCATAAAATCCAAAACATATCCAAAGAGTTTTGTGGAGAACAATACTGGAATTGGTTCGACTTGAGATTTTGTTGACGAACCGGCAATTTTAGTGTGCACCCTTGATTCATAATGTGGACGGTAGCCCGAGAGCATATGGCTACACAAAGGCCTACGAACTAGGCACTTTATAAAATGGCAGATGGTATGAATGTGTAAATAAAACTGACAAATTGTAACTCGCTTATGTTACAAGCAAACTGAAGATACTTGCTCAGAATTTCTGGTGTTTTATTTTCATTAGTCAGATACAATGTTATTGCATTCTCTCTCTATTCCTCAATAACTAGTGTTCAACAGAGGGACCATAAAGCTAACTGCATTGTTAGATCATCGTCTGAGATAACACCAAACAGTCAAAAGTACATGTGAATATTCAAGCCTAAGCCTGACTACTGCTTGCATTACAAACTGCTCCGTACATGTGTTTATCTATGTACTTTCACGTTACCATATTGGGTTAAAGATCTGCTCAGGCTTCTACCTGCATTCTTATGACAACCATTTATTATTTACTTTCCAATTATCTTAATGTTTAATACAGAAAGACCTATGTTTTATTCAACTTTCCAAAAGTACTTTCTTGAAAAATTGATATATTATCATGTAGCAATAATTTAATGTGAGAATAAATTCGTACGAAATGTTCTTTCATTTCCTTATTTTTTAAACTCGAAACTGAATCTCCAATGAACCTGATAGCAATTGTGAGAGTAAAGCATCATCTATGAAAGAATCAGTAATGATTAAAGTCTTATAAGAAAATATAATAAAAAATATATCAGAAAATAATGAATTTGTCTGCCAATCATATCTCCTTCCTGGCCTGAGCTAGTTTTTCGCCAATCCTGCATTCATTTTGCAAGTGGAAGCAGAAAAAAAAATTATTTGTGTTATAATGGATGGGTATCAGAATCCACCGAGTATCTCTGGATGTTATATTGTCATGTCAGATTGCCGTCTCATCATATATTTATATATTATTATTAATACAATCAAAACTAAACGCTGAATTCACAAGGGGCACACAGCGCTGAGTTATTTATACAGCTGATGAAATATGGGGATACAATATCAAGATTTCCTGTATCATTAACATTCAAGTCGCTGCCTCATTAAACAGATTGTAGTCAAATAGTTAATTTATGTAGTGATGTAAAGCCAGGGCACAATCTCAAGGTTTCTGGTATCTAATCATTAAAATGAAGTGATTTACTATAAGGTTACTCTGAACCTGAGTTTACAGTGGTGGAAGAGGCAGCATCAAGCGTACAAGTGTATGAAAACACACTAAGCAGCGTAAGACTATTATAATCATATATCTCTCAAGGACAGCTTTATCAAGTAATCATAATTAGACAAAGTTTCTCTTCAGCCAAAGGCTGTTATATTTTTTACGTTTTGTTTGTTTTTTAACCAATTTCTGTTGTTGGGCAGTCTGTTATAGCGTTGGAGCATGCGGTCCATTTCATGAGCGAGATCATACAAACTGACGGAGTCAATGGTACTTATAACCAAGTTTTACCCTGGCAGTGACATCTTGTAGTGATGGGCAATGAGTCTGTGGATTAGTATTACATTCATCTGGAAGCGATAAACCCGCAAGTCATGCAGTGCCTGGGAAATGGTAAATAACCAGGTTCGATCCCAGGAAGGAAATGGTAATTTCCTTACCTTAAATCATATGGAGCTGTGGAAAATGATGCTGCTTCCTAGCTTACATGAAATCCAATATTTTAATAACTATATGAATAAATTTTAACACATTTTATATTGATCCCCAGTCAGAAGCTACAATCCTAACCATTATTTCTTGTATTCCATCAGTAACGCTAGCTATACCTAAAAGTCTTCATAAGTATTTCAGTGGCTAAAAGACTGCATATTCCACAAGGCTTCAGATTGTATTATTACAAGTTTACCAACGCTTTCACAGTTTTGCAAGAGTTAAGGCGATACACTTTGCTCTATCAGCCATCTTATTTAAGCTATGTACACCTTAATATGTTCTAAATGTAGAACATATAAATGAATAATATAATAATGTATTAAAATGTGCTGCTTTTTGGACCCTTCGAGAAATTTCAAGTGGGGGGGGGGAGGGGGGAGGCAGAACAGCCGAGGGAGTGATGCCGCAGAGGGAGAATTTAATGTGTGAATTTAATGTGTGAACACTGGACTGAACTGTGCAATGTTATCAGGTGTTCTCCAAGGTTAATTGGGGTTTTTCGGCCTGAATTTGTAACAGAAACCCGTGTTAATGTCCCCTGCTGAAGAACTGGGATAGTGTGGTAAACCCTTACAAATCGAAACCAGGATGAAAAAATAGAGGACACCAATTCTCCAAGGAGCATATCTCAAAGTGACGCTTAGCCATAATTTATAGTAGTATTTTTGTGTTGGTCATCATAAATTCTAGCTGCTAGGGTAAGGTTATGGTGTGTTCCATCAGTATTGTTTCCAGTAATTAAATGGTAAGTGTTAATACCAATTTCTTTGACATACCCAGCAAACCTAACCATATACAATGCACATTATTTTATAATTTACCATTATTGGTATTTTTTAATATTGTAATTATTAATTTAATGTCAGATGTAGCTTCTTGTGAGAATGGTGAATTGGGCATCGAGGGAGTTACAGTTCGGCGACCTACTGTGACTTGAGTCCCACTTATCTCGCCCAAATTACTTGCCTGTAATAATTCAGGTAATTTACTCGCATAATAACTGGCAACAAATTTGTTGCACAGGTGTTAAGCGTACATGAGAGAGTGATACCAAGACATTGATAGGTCTCTTGTTAACCTTTAATTTGCTCCACTTTTATGATTGCCAATTTGTCTGTTGACACCTATAATCATACAAAGCTGGTGATTCTAACAGATGTTTGGATTTAATCGACCTCGTACATTATTAAAATCGTATCAAGTCACCTTAGGCCAATGCAATTTCACAAAAATAAAACCAGATGGAGTTTTAGCATCTGCTTATCGGGTCTACAGGTTACATCAAGCTATATCAACTTACTTTCACACGATAACATCACTCGCTCATTATCTCTCAAGGGAGGTTCCTTGACGCTGGTGAGGAGCTCTTGAACTAGGGAACTGGATCTGTGTTCAGGTTCCCTGAATTGAGCTTGAATACCTTCCATCCCCCCCTTCCCCACATGCGCTGTATAATCCTACGTGTTAATCTCGCTCATTATTACTGTACTTACCAAAAGCAAAACATTCACATTACTATATACACGGGAAAACGAGTTTAAATCTGGCTAGTTGATGCTGAGGATACATTGATTTCTCTACAACACTACAATCAACATGAACCACCCAATCCTCTAAATACACACTTTTCGCCCTTGTTAATTTGAACAATGTAACAAATAACTATTAGTGTTAAGTTAAATTTAGCCTAAATTATCCTAAATTTACATCTTTAACAATCAATAACCAAATTATAAACAGAAGATAAACCTGTGGCAACGGGAGATGCTCGGGCGTAGCTAATTCGGTGGAAACAATCCTCAGGTTATGTAGGATGAGAGGATGAGGTGCACGGACACGTCACCTAATAGCAGGATGCCTCGGGCGCCAGTGAAGGTCTGGAGACCTTGTTGTTTCCACGCACATCACCACGTAATTTGCACCGATTTTTTCTTCCTTGCGAGAATTGTTCTCTGGTGTTTTCATCTTATCATAACTTAAAATAGATTTCAAGGCTTATCAGCAACAGATACTCTCCAACTGTCTAGTCTAGGCACTACACACAACCCTTGTTCTTCACAAATCCCCCCTTCCCCCGGCCAGCACATGACGAAATCTGCTCTTATCCTTCAAAGGGAAAGGGGAATACCTTGATGCTCATAAAGAGATGCTGATCAAAGGAATTGGAGCTATTTTCTTTCTTGGATTAAATCTGATTGTCTACTATTCTCTAGGCCAGTGGGGAAGGGGATCGCCCACCTACGGGTGGCGCGAACCCAGAGCAAAAGTAAGGAATATTTTATATTTGCAATTTATTCTTTAAGCAGACTTCATTAAGGCCACAGCGTAAGTATAGCCTTGTCAATCAAAGATATTACTCTGCATTTGTGTCTTTATTCACTCCTCTTACAGTATACGTACTTGATATAAATCAAAGTCATCTGTTAGCCTTACATGTATTGCGCACACTTGAGCAAAAGCTCTGCCTGAAAGCACGAATCAAATACATATATACAGAACAAAAGAAAAAAAATGCCTAGTATTGTGCCAATATAGCAACACATTGAATAATTCTCTAAATGTTTGGTATTATTTTTTTTTTTTTTTTTTTATCACACCGGCCGATTCCCACCAAGGCAGGGTGGCCCGAAAAAGAAAAACTTTCACCATCATTCACTCCATCACTGTCTTGCCAGAAGGGTGCTTTACACTACAGTTTTTAAACTGCAACATTAACACCCCTCCTTCAGAGTGCAGGCACTGTACTTCCCATCTCCAGGACTCAAGTCCGGCCTGCCGGTTTCCCTGAATCCCTTCATAAATGTTACTTTGCTCACACTCCAACAGCACGTCAAGTATTAAAAACCATTTGTCTCCATTCACTCCTATCAAACACGCTCAAGCATGCCTGCTGGAAGTCCAAGCCCCTCGCACACAAAACCTCCTTTACCCCCTCCCTCCAACCCTTCCTTGGCCGACCCCTACCCCGCCTTCCTTCCACTACAGACTGATACACTCTTGAAGTCATTCTGTTTCGCTCCATTCTCTCTACATGTCCGAACCACCTCAACAACCCTTCCTCAGCCCTCTGGACAACAGTTTTGGTAATCCCGCACCTCCTCCTAACTTCCAAACTACGAATTCTCTGCATTATATTCACACCACACATTGCCCTCAGACATGACATCTCCACTGCCTCCAGCCTTCTCCTCGCTGCAACATTCATCACCCACGCTTCACACCCATATAAGAGCGTTGGTAAAACTATACTCTCATACATTCCCCTCTTTGCCTCCAAGGACAAAGTTCTTTGTCTCCACAGACTCCTAAGTGCACCACTCACTCTTTTTCCCTCATCAATTCTATGATTCACCTCATCTTTCATAGACCCATCCGCTGACACGTCCACTCCCAAATATCTGAATACGTTCACCTCCTCCATACTCTCTCCCTCCAATCTGATATTCAATCTTTCATCACCTAATCTTTTTGTTATCCTCATAACCTTACTCTTTCCTGTATTCACCTTTAATTTTCTTCTTTTGCACACCCTACCAAATTCATCCACCAATCTCTGCAACTTCTCTTCAGAATCTCCCAAGAGCACAGTGTCATCAGCAAAGAGCAGCTGTGACAACTCCCACTTTGTGTGTGATTCTTTATCTTTTAACTCCACGCCTCTTGCCAAGACCCTCGCATTTACTTCTCTTACAACCCCATCTATAAATATATTAAACAACCACGGTGACATCACACATCCTTGTCTAAGGCCTACTTTTACTGGGAAAAAATTTCCCTCTTTCCTACATACTCTAACTTGAGCCTCACTATCCTCGTAAAAACTCTTCACTGCTTTCAGTAACCTACCTCCTACACCATACACTTGCAACATCTGCCACATTGCCCCCCTATCCACCCTGTCATACGCCTTTTCCAAATCCATAAATGCCACAAAGACCTCTTTAGCCTTATCTAAATACTGTTCACTTATATGTTTCACTGTAAACACCTGGTCCACACACCCCCTACCTTTCCTAAAGCCTCCTTGTTCATCTGCTATCCTATTCTCCGTCTTACTCTTAATTCTTTCAATTATAACTCTACCATACACTTTACCAGGTACACTCAACAGACTTATCCCCCTATAATTTTTGCACTCTCTTTTATCCCCTTTGCCTTTATACAAAGGAACTATGCATGCTCTCTGCCAATCCCTAGGTACCTTACCCTCTTCCATACATTTATTAAACAATTGCACCAACCACTCCAAAACTATATCCCCACCTGCTTTTAACATTTCTATCTTTATCCCATCAATCCCGGCTGCCTTACCCCCTTTCATTTTACCTACTGCCTCACGAACTTCCCCCACACTCACAACTGGCTCTTCCTCACTCCTACAAGATGTTATTCCTCCTTGCCCTATACACGAAATCACAGCTTCCCTATCTTCATCAACATTTAACAATTCCTCAAAATATTCCTTCCATCTTCCCAATACCTCTAACTCTCCATTTAATAACTCTCCTCTCCTATTTTTAACTGACAAATCCATTTGTTCTCTAGGCTTTCTTAACTTGTTAATCTCACTCCAAAACTTTTTCTTATTTTCAACAAAATTTGTTGATAACATCTCACCCACTCTCTCATTTGCTCTCTTTTTACATTGCTTCACCACTCTCTTAACCTCTCTCTTTTTCTCCATATACTCTTCCCTCCTTGCATCACTTCTACTTTGTAAAAACTTCTCATATGCTAACTTTTTCTCCCTTACTACTCTCTTTACATCATCATTCCACCAATCGCTCCTCTTCCCTCCTGCACCCACTTTCCTGTAACCACAAACTTCTGCTGAAGACTCTAACACTACATTTTTAAACCTACCCCATACCTCTTCGACCCCATTGCCTATGCTCTCATTAGCCCATCTATCCTCCAATAGCTGTTTATATCTTACCCTAACTGCCTCCTCTTTTAGTTTATAAACCTTCACCTCTCTCTTCCCTGATGCTTCTATTCTCCTTGTATCCCATCTACCTTTTACTCTCAGTGTAGCTACAACTAGAAAGTGATCTGATATATCTGTGGCCCCTCTATAAACATGTACATCCTGAAGTCTACTCAACAGTCTTTTATCTACCAATACATAATCCAACAAACTACTGTCATTTCGCCCTACATCATATCGTGTATACTTATTTATCCTCTTTTTCTTAAAATATGTATTACCTATAACTAAACCCCTTTCTATACAAAGTTCAATCAAAGGGCTCCCATTATCATTTACACCTGGCACCCCAAACTTACCTACCACACCCTCTCTAAAAGTTTCTCCTACTTTAGCATTCAGGTCCCCTACCACAATTACTCTCTCACTTGGTTCAAAGCCTCCTATACATTCACTTAACATCTCCCAAAATCTCTCTCTCTCCTCTGCATTCCTCTCTTCTCCAGGTGCATACACGCTTATTATGACCCACTTCTCGCATCCAACCTTTACTTTAATCCACATAATTCTTGAATTTACACATTCATATTCTCTTTTCTCCTTCCATAACTGATCATTTAACATTACTGCTACCCCTTCCTTTGCTCTAACTCTCTCAGATACTCCAGATTTAATCCCATTTATTTCCCCCCACTGAAACTCTCCTACCCCCTTCAGCTTTGTTTCGCTTAGGGCCAGGACATCCAACTTCTTTTCATTCATAACATCAGCAATCATCTGTTTCTTGTCATCCGCACTACATCCACGCACATTTAAGCAACCCAGTTTTATAAAGTTTTTCTTCTTCTCTTTTTTAGTAATTGTATACAGGAGAAGGGGTTACTAGCCCATTGCTCCCGGCATTTTAGTCGCCTCATACGACACGCATGGCTTACGGAGGAAAGATTCTTTTCCACTTCCCCATGGACAATAGAAGAAATAAAAAAGAACAAGAGCTATTTAGAAAAAGGAGAAAAACCTAGATGTATGTATATATATATATGCATGTGCGTGTCTGTGAAGTGTGACCAAAGTGTTAGTAGGAGTAGCAAGATATCCCTGTTATCTTAGCGTGTTTATGAGACAGAAAAAGAAACCAGCAATCCTACCATCATGCAAAACAATTACAGGTTTTTGTTTCACAGTCATCTGGCAGGACGGTAGTACTTCCCTGGGTGGTTGCTGTCTACCAACCTACTACCTGGTATTAATGTTCTCAAAATACATAATGCTTTAATCTACTCGTCGAGCTGTGTGCAGCGCGTATTTAACATGGACAAGCGTATTGTAGTGGTTGAAGCCTAGTAGGTCGGGGCGTCAGATGAGAGTGGGAGACGATGACAAAGTAGCTGGCATAGTGCCTGGCGATGTTCAACTCCACGTGGAGGGCCTACACCTCTGCCAGCACACTTCTTCCCCCACCACCAGCCTCCGTCCTCAAACAGCGTAATACCTTGTATAAGCAGCAACTATGTAAAACTACGCCAAAGGTATCTGACAGTGTTAAGCTTCATTTAAGATAAGGAAAATGATAATTAATGTTTCGTATTTTATTATAAAGCGGTGCAAGATCAGCTTATGTTATTCAATACTTTCAAGGAGACCAATATGTACCATGAGAATAAACTAAATAAAGTGCTGGCAAGGAAGTGTTTAAGATAACAGGAAATAAACTTTTTCATTTTTATTTTCATGTTTACAGGCTTTGCACTGCCGCACTTATGTACACTGGTTCCCGTGTACATACAAAGTACTTCCGTATGGTTCAGGACGTGGTAATTGTTCAAGTTAAATAAGAGAAAGCCTTCGTGAGAGCAAAGCAAGAATCTAAAATTCATGTAATTTCATCTAAATTTAATATCTTTTCGACAACATTTGAAGTTATCACCAGTGTGTGTGTGTGTGTGTGTGTGTGTGTGTGTGTGTGTGTGTGTGTGTGTGTGTGTGTGTGTGTGTGTGTGTAATAGTCTAGCAAGTGAGGTAGTGGAGGCAGGAACCATACATAGCTTTAAGATGAGGTATGATGAAGCTCATGGAGCAGGGAGAGAGAGAGGACCTAGTAGCGTTCAGTGAAGAGGCGGGGCCAGGAACTGAGTCGACCCCTGCAACCACAATTAGGTTAGTACACACAAGTTGTAAATGGTATGGCGATACCGACAAACTGTGGAAAAGGATACTTGTGTACAGTTTAGAACATATGTTACAAAAGGAAACGTTTTGCCTCATGGAGTCACTTGTGGCTAAACGTTTCCTTTAATAAATGTCCTGAACTGTACCCAAGTGTCCTTTAAGACGTATACAAGAGTGGATACACTCAGACGAATCCACACACACTCACTCACACTCACTCTTGCCACTTTATTAGGTACACCTGCTTGTTAATGTAAATATCTAATCAAGCAATTACGTGGCAGCACCTCAATGCCTAAAATATCAGAATGGGGAAGAAATGCGAAAAGTTACTTTGACGATGTCATGACTGTTGGTGACAGACGGGGTGGTCTGAGTATCTCAAACTGCTGATCTGGGATTTTCACGGACAACAACCTCTACAGTTTATAGAGAATGTAATGGAAAAAATCCAGTAAGCGGCAGTTCTAAGGGCAAAACTGATTTGTTAATGAGAGGTCAGAGGAGAATGGCCACTGGTTCAAGCTGACGGGAAAGCGAAAGCAACTTAAATAATCTTGCATTACAACAGTGGTATGTAGAAGTGCATCTCTGAATGAATAACATGAAGACCACACCAGGTTCCATTTTATTCCAAGTTGGGATATATTTATCTTCCAACCGTTGCTGGCAGCCAATTTTTATTTGCAGGATTAATATTAATAAAACAACAATTACTTAGAACTCGTTAGTTAGGCGGCATAATTTACGCTTAGTTTATTAAAAAAAAAGCCTTACATAAAGGATACCTGAAGACTATTTCGGGGGTCACCGCCCCTGCGGCCGTGCAAACCGCATAGAGTAATGTCGGCACCACAGCCCTGCTGATCAGAAACTGATTTAAAGAACTTATCCAGTTCCCTCTTCAAGATGGCCAGGGATCGGTCAGTAATTCTTCCACCTTACGTATAATGGTAGAGTTTTAAAAAATCTTCCATTTACACTTACTGCTAGGTGAGTTTCTTTACTCCGGCGGCAAAGGTAACTAAAATCTAGCACGGTGGACCTACCACTAGTGTATCCATCCAAGAGCTTTCCTATATTGTATGAGCAGCAAACATGAATATAACAATGGTACTGGTACCAAAGCTGCCATGTTCATAGCTGACAGTGATTACAGCTGCTGATGCCTGCTGCTGTCTCTGGCTGCTTCAAACGATATTCTACTGAAGGTGATGCATGCTGCTGTACTTATGCGACTACTGTGCTGCAAAGTATTACTTATGATGATTACTGTTACTGCAGCATAATTCTGCTGCAAATACTGTGATGCTGATGCATGCTAATACTGAACTGTTACTGCTGATGATACTTATGTACTGATTTAACTTTGTATGCTCCTATTACCACTGACGAGAGCTACGGTTTTGAACTGCTGCAAATACAAATACTATTTTACAACTGTTAATGCTAATGCATATTAGTGCACATTACTAATAATGTATTAAGAATTACCGAAATTTTATTGGTCATTCAACTGAATTATGATTATTATGCTATTACTGATTCAGTGTACAATTTTATTTCTCATATTTTCAAAGTGTGGGTTTCCCGGGTGATTTACAAATGTTATTACACTTGTATGTTATTTAACTGAACTTTATTCTACTATCCCCAGTCTGCCTTAGTGTGCCTGTCGAGGTACTGGTGGAGACCGCTATCCTTTGCATAAGCCGCGCACAATGTATCCTTATCTTATCAAAGCACTTAACCTTTGTGATAATGAAGGTTTGTGACACTGAAGATCTTCAAGCTAGCTAGCTAGCTATCTTCAAGCAGATCACTTAAATATATCATTGTGACACCTTTAAGACGCTTACTCGTCCTGTCTTGTGTAACTGCTCATATAACAAACTTTTTTTTTCACAGAGTTGGAATCCTTATGTGGAACAACCATGTACCGTCTTGTCTGTTTTGTATACAATGCCACGTTCGAAGGTAAAAACTTGCCAGTTATCACTCGGCTGCTTACGGGACTAGTAATACTCCGTGGTCACACTGATTAACAAAGGCTGTTTCTAGATAACTATCAATTATATTTATAGAGGTGCTAAACATGTAGGGATCATATAGCATCCGGTATACAGGAAGTAATCAGGTTAAGTGTAAAATAAGAGTAATTCCAATTCCTTGGATCAAGAGTCCTTCATTAGTGTCAAGGTACCTCTCTAGAAGGGAGATAATAGTTATCTTTTCATTATTTAGAACTCCGATTAGCAACATTCTCTACTGCTTCATCAGCTGTTAAAGCCACTTGACTGCCCAGGCTCCGCTGAGTTTCATTCAACAGTGTCACTATTGGCCAATTTAGAGGTCACACACACTGCCCTCAACTGTTGCTCATGTACCTCACACCAACGTAGACAACAAATTTAGCTCTTGCCTGCCACAGGTGTTCTGCCAGGGGTGGAAGGCTCGGGCCACCATGACTATACCGCACTAACAGAGCTAAGAAATTCTTGTCAACCAAGAAAGTGTAGTTATTTTTTTTTTCACTTTCACCACGTCCTGCTCCAACCATGTTTGACATTTATGTTACACTAAGCTCTGATACTTAAACTATACCACGGGTGGGGCTAGAACCCGCGATCAGTCTCAACACTCAAAACCGTCGCGTTAGCCACTGGATCAGCTAGCCACTCTTATACTTAGTATTGCACTGGGTTTGTAAACTGTATTACATTCACACAAGACTAAATTCATTAGAGACTGCAATTTCATTACCATAATCCAATCGTATAACTTCCTCCCGTCTCCACAAAACATCCACCTAGCAGTCAGGTACATGAATAAGTTGCATATGTTATTATTATTAAATATTAGCCGGTATTCTCCCGGCCCGGGCCTTTTCCAAGTGGTGGCCCGGCCTTGGCTCCCTCTTTAGGGAGTGTCTGAGACCTAAGTTTCCCATGGGAGGAGGCACAAGTACCTCCTCATCTTTGGGACCAACTGTCCCCAGGCCTAGCCACAAGCTAGGCCTCTCTGGTCTGCCATCCCCTCCCCAAGGGGGCAAATGGGAATGACAGTCTTATGAGCTAAAGGCTCGGGCTCAGGCACCTACCCCACCCTAGAAGGGTTAGGCATGGTGTCGATGGGTTGCATATGATTAGGTTACCCCTCTTATAGGGTTACTGCTAGTGTTAAGTGGCCGGAAGAGAGACGTACCCATGACATTCATTCATTAGAAAACGACATGATACAGCACTGTTGCGTCGTGAAGTTCCGGCTTATGCTAGTCTAGTGTTGCTATCAGAGCACACTTGCACATACCAGCTCAATTATATTCATGGGGAAGCACATAACCTGGTTCATAAAGCGCCTGGTCCACGTTCACACGTCTTTATCACACTAATTTTATTAGACTGATTAATTATAATCACACTATAATTATGTTCATAAGAATTGGACAGGTTCCTATAGTTCCAGATCAGCCGGGCTGTGGTTGAAGCCTTGATCCACCAGGAGACCTGGTCATGGACCGTGCCGTGAGGACGTGCACCCTCGGAACACCCACCAATGTATCTAACTGGGCCAGAATAATTATTAACATACCCACGGCTGCCTTCAAGAGAGCTTGAAAGTAGCTGTCGATCGGTCAGGCTATTGATGCTGCTAAAACCAATAGCCTGAATGACCAAGCCATCAACCAAGAGGCCTGGACTGGGACCGGGCCAACGATGCGATGGCCAGAATCAACAACAGGTGGATAGGAGAAGCATTTACATTAAATTAGCTTCCTGGGCTTCATCAATGAGGTTAACGTTCCAACATATTACATTCATCCTTATTTTCCACTCAGCTGGTACATAACATATTAGCATATTATCATTCCAAGGGACACTCCTATTACTCTATTATTCTGGAAATCTGTAAAATGCATAATTGGTCAGACTTTTTGTCACAAAAGACCTCGAAATAAGGTCTTATCCATCTTATCTTTCGGTATGATATTGAAATAACCACCACTAACGCTTATTTGTCCTGCTGTTTTTACAATAAGCTCAAATAATACTATATATAAGAATTTCGGCACTGGTGATGGTATTTTGTTTTTCAGTGAAGCCTTTGGTCATCTGACCTAAGCTTAACGGTCTAACCCGTAAACATTTTTTTTATTATTACCACACTGGCCGATTCCCACCAAGGAAGGGTGGCCCGAAAAAGAAAAACTTTCACCATCATTCACTCCATCACTGTCTTCCCAGAAGGGCAGAAGGGTGCTTTACACTACAGTTTTTAAACTGCAACATTAACACCCCTCCTTCAGAGTGCAGGCACTGTACTTCCCATCTCCAGGACTCGAGTCCGGCCTGCCGGTTTCCCTGAACCCCTTCATAAATGTTACTTTGCTCACACTCCAACAGCACGTCAAGTATTAAAAACGATTTGTCTCCATTCACTCCTAACAAACACGCTCACGCATGCCCCCTGGAAGTCCAAACCCCTCGCACACAAAACCTCCTTTACCCCCTCCCTCCAACCTTTCCTAGGCCGACCCCTACCCCGCCTTCCTTCCGCTACAGACTGATACACTCTTGAAGTCATTCTGTTTCGCTCCATTCTCTCTACATGTCCGAACCACCTCAACAACCTTTCCTCAGCCCTCTGGACAACAGTTTTGGCAATCCCGCACCTCCTCCTAACTTCCAAACTACGAATTCTCTGCATTATATTCACACCACACATTGCCCTCAGACATGACATCTCCACTGCCTCCAGCCTTCTCCTCACTGCAACATTCATCACCCATGCTTCACACCCATATAAGAGCGTTGGTAAAACTATACTCTCATACATTCCCCTCTTTGCCTCCAAGGACAAAGTTCTTTGTCTCCACAAACTCCTAAGTGCACCGATCACCCTTTTCCCCTCATCAATTCTATGATTCACCTCATCTTTCATAGATCCATCCGCTGACACGTCCACTCCCAAATATCTGAATACATTCACCTCCTCCATACTCTCCCCGTCCAATCTGATATCCAATCTTTCATCACCTAATCTTTGTTATCCTCATAACCTTACTCTTTCCTGTATTCACTTTTAATTTTCTTCTTTTACATACCCTACCAACCTCTGCAACTTCTTTTCAGAATCTCCCAAGAGCACAGTGTCATCAGCAAAGAGCAACTGTGACAACTCCCACTTTATGTGTGATTCTTTATCTTTTAACTCCACGCCTCTTGCCAAGACCCTCGCATTTACTTCTCTTACAACCCCATCTATAAATATATTAAACAACCACGGTGACATCACACATCCTTGTCTAAGGCCTACTTTTACTGGGAAATAATCTCCCTCTTTCCTACATACTCTAACTTGAGCCTCACTATCCTCGTAAAAACTCTTCACTGCTTTCAGTAATCTACCTCCTACACCATACACCTGCAACATCTGCCACATTGCCACCCTATCCACCCTGTCATAAGCCTTTTCCAAATCCATAAATGCCACAAAAACCTCTTTAGCCTTATCTAAATACTGTTCACTTATATGTTCCACTGTAAACACCTGGTCCACACACCCCCTACCTTTCCTAAAGCCTCCTTGTTCATCTGCTATCCTATTCTCCGTCTTACTCTTAATTCTTTCAACAATAACTCTACCATACACTTTACCAGGTATACTCAACAGACTTATCCCCCTATAATTTTTGCACTCTTTTGTCCCCTTTGCCTTTATACAAAGGAACTATGCATGCTCTCTGCCAATCCCTAGGTACCTTACCCTCTTCCATACATTTATTAAATAATAGCACCAACCACTCCAAAACTATATCCCCACCTGCTTTTAACATTTCTATCTTTATCCCATCAATCCCAGCTGCTTTACCCCTTTTCATTTAACCTAATGCCTCACAAACTTCCCCCACACTCACAACTGGCTCTTCCTCACTCCTACAAGATGTTATTCCTCCTTGCCCTATACACGAAATCACAGCTTCCCTATCTTCATCAACATTTAACAATTCCTCAAAACATTCCCTCCATCTTCCCAATACCTAACTCTTCATTTAATAACTCTCCTCTCCTATTTTTAACTGACAAATCTATTTGTTCTCTAGGCTTCCTTAACTTGTTAATCTCACTCCAAAACTTTTTCTTATTTTCAACAAAATTTGTTGATAACATCTCACCCACTCTCATTTGCTCTCTTTTTACATTGCTTCACCACTCTCTTTCTCCATATACTCTTCCCTCCTTGCATCACTTTTACTTTGTAAAAACTTCCCATATGTTAACTTTTTCTCCCTTACCATTCTCTTTACATCATCATTCCACCAATCGCTCCTCTTCCCTCCCGCACCCACTTTCCTGTAACCACAAACTTCTGCTGAACACTAACACTACATTTTTAAACCTACCCCATACCTCTTCGACCCCATTGCCTATGCTCTCATTAGCTCGTAAAAATATCATAAAATGTGTTTGTACATTTACTGCCTCACTTAAAAAAACAATGGATCACCACACAGTAGTACTGCTAGATGCCTGCTGAGCCATCAATAACAATTTCAGCAATATTAACAATAACTTAACTTTTTCAACCATCTCCTTCATTACTGGCAATAATGAAGTACCTGTATGTCAAGACAATAAATTCAACATTTAGGTATCTTTATTCCGAAAAGTTTCGCCTATACAGCAGGTTTCTTCAGTCTAATATAAAGGAGGAAGCGGAAGCTGTCTAACTTACCTACTTGTCGGTATCTTCACACTGTCAAATACTGCAATACAACGGTTTCTTGATACAGAGGACATCGACAACTTTATTGTATTACCAGTAGTTACGAGTGTGAAAGCTTACATCTACGAGGGACCTACCCAGTTACAGTGCCTCTCAATAATGGTTTTGCTTCTACTAGTGGGCCCCGCCTCAAGATATTCTGCGCCACACCTGTGCCAGTCAACGAGTCTCCATTTTGATGCTTCAGCTTCACATTGTTCCAGACCATAGAGTAAAACTGTTCTCCTGGTTGAGGGACCGACCACCTCAAAATTACTTCGAGGTTGAACAGATTACATCGTTTCTACATCTTCATGCTTACGCTCTGATGAAGTCGAGAAGCAAGAAGACACTCCCCTCCGGGGAGTCGCCGCAAGAAAGAAGATGTTACCCTCCAGCCGGAGGGCCCAAGAAAGAAGACAGAAGAAAGAAGATGATGACACCCCCAACCGGGGGCCACAGCCGGGTCACCATATGGAGAAGACCCGGGCCGGAAGTACCGGCAAACCTCTAATGAATGAATGAACTGCTTACGCTCTCTCTCTCTATTCGACTGGGGAAACCTGCTGTGTAGGCGAAATGTTTCGGAATAAAGATACCTAAATGTTGCACACTTGTCTTATCTACTTGTCGGTATTATATACCATTGTTATATTCACAATAAGACAACATACGGTTTGTGGCATTTATGAAGACGTTTCGTCCATCAGGGACTATCAATTCTCAAAAAAATACTGCCTACCCATCATAACCGCTAATACGAACATGATTTCTCCCACCACTTGAAATTAAACCATCACCAGCAACCAACGCACCTAACCACGTCCAAGATGACTACAAACAACCCTGCCACTTCGCCATTTACTATAAGCACCATCTTTTCAAAATATATCCGAATTTCAAGGCTTCATAAGCAATGCCCTCCAAATCTATTACATTACCAATTAGTCTCATAAGAACTTTTAATCATCTCAAATACCGAGATAGCCAGAGGCATTAAGAGTTTAATAGGGAACCAATACAAGCTGTTCTCTCAATTATTTCCATCAAACACAAAATTAACTTCAAGCATAAAGAGGAAGAGGTGCGAGTGCAACAAGCCAAGAGTAACTTTAACGTTGGCTCACTATGAAGAATTCAATGTTGACTGCCAAAATACAGAAAAGGCCAAGAAGAATAGCAAAGATTTGCATCTATTATTTGATGCTCGCCTCGTACGCAACACTAAATTAAATATTCACTGAAGCTTTAAAATATGAAATAAACACTATGTACCTTGAAAACAGAACTGATCGCGGAGAATCAGAGTATACGAGTCAACTGTAAAGAAAAAGGCACTATACCGTGACGAACAATCTTACGTTTTTCCTATACAATTAAATGTGCGAGATTCACCATGAAAGGAGACTTACACGATTTTTCTGCTGATAGTCTTGACTTTTGTCTACATAATACGCTCAATATCCCAGCAGGAACGGAAAATTTAAGGTGATTTCTCAGCAATTTAGTATTTCCGCCTACACGAAAAAGAAAATTTCAGATTAGTAACACCAGGATAAGCCAAGAATGTCATTGTGGCTTATTTCCACCGGGGTCCCATAAAGGTCCTTCCCCAAAATGCGACCCACATCATTTTGCTAACTCTTAAGTACTTAGGATACTACCACAAGATAAGGACAACAGATATTCTGAGACTTGCCCATACATCTCGCCCCGCCCAGGATTCGACCTGGATACTCTTTGGTTCTGAGTAAAATAATCTATTCACTGACCTTTAC